>NC_135805.1:87225106-87546884 GCF_964213995.1 Mustelus asterias
AATCAGATGCTGCACAGATTCTGAAACAAATTAACCTCAATAAAATGTACATAAAGCAAATGCCAGAAAAAATACACTAAAACTATTTTATAATTAAATCAAGTAACAATACTGATATGTGGCTTGGGATGTTGATCCAATAATAGGAAGCTTGCAAAGAAAAAGCCCAAACAGACCCTGTAAATGGAAGGATTGTTTGTCAGCGTGTAGCACCTTGAGCACCTTTAAGAGAAAGTAATTGCGGGAGAGTCACTGGGTTCCCGCCTGATGTGGCCAACTTTCTGACCTGAGGGTCACTTGAATATTGGAGATAGCCTTTCTACCTTTTGCTGGGGAGTTGCATTGATTGGAGACAGCGGGAGGAGGAAGGCAGCTACTGAGCTAGAATCATAGAATCCCCACAGTGCAGAACGAGGCCATTCTGCACCAACAACAATCCCACCCAGACCCTATTCCCATTACCCCACATAATTCCCCTTACACTAAGGGGCAATTTAGCACAGCCAATCCACCTAACCAACACATCTTTGCACTGTGGGAGGAAACCAGAGCACCCGGAGAAAACACACACAGACACGGGGAGAATGTACAAACTCCACATAGACAGTCACCCAAGACCAGAATTGAACCCGGGTCCCTGGCGCTGTGAGGCAGCAGTGCTAACCACTCTGCCACCGTGCTGCCTCTGCTTGGAGAAGGCATCATAAAGTGCCTTCTTTGCTTGGAGAAAATATTTTTTTCCATAAATATTTTATTCCTTCTGCTTTGGATCTGTGCACAGCCACACTTTAAGAATACTTCCACAATCACCTCCATAATTGAACCAGCAAGGCTCCCTCACCACTCTCACTAACCTTTGAATGTAAGATGTTGGAACCAAATAGATGTCCTATGCATCCAGTTTTTAAACTGAGACTAAAGTACACAACATGGTGGAGGCTGTGCTTTCCTCACTTCCAGGTCATTTTTGTGCAACTGTCCAAATATGGGTGACAATGTTTTTTGCCAACTCGCTGCTGTTCAGCATTCGTGGTGGTAGGACATTTTAGTGCTCATTTCAAGGAGAATAATTGGCCCTATCCACTCCAGAGACAGCAGAAAACGAGTGCATTGTGGCCAGAAAACCTAGACACTGTCTGTATTTAACTAGGAAGCAAGTTACTAGATCTTGTCAAGGGATATAATTCAAAAGAAATTAAATTTCTTTATGAATCAGGCAAGATAACGGAATTTCAAATTTTAAACATAACTTCCCAATGACTACAATTAACACTCCAGGAAAATAACATCAGCGTAGACAAAATGGACCAACGAATGGGTCAGGGTTATTTAAAAGCAAATTTATAAACAAATCAGAGTGGATCAACAATTCATTATTTTAATTTCAGTTTCATACCAGAAATTTAAATTAATTAAACCTGATTCCATTAACCATTTGATATTTTTCATGAATAATATAAATGAGAATGCAATCAGCTGTTAAAATAAACCAGAGTGCATGTTAATCTGCTGCCCATTGAACCTCCATATGAAGATATTATAGACCAAACCAAAGTAATACCCTTGTGACGATCAATATATTAAGAGGCTTTCTGTCACAGAACTGAGACTCCTGTTGTGTCAATGTAGATGTTTCTCAACATAAAAGCTATTTCATAGCAATAACCTTCTAGATCATAACAAAACAAAATGAATATGTCGATGTTTCATACTGGCACATGAGTATTAAATACATTTGTAATGATAAACCAGCAGCATCATAAAGTGCCTTCTTTGTTTGAATTTCCGAATCTTTTGGTCTGGCAATCAATATATAGCGATACAATCAGATTTAAAAGGAATCATTACTTGTGGCTATTCTTTGAAAAGTTTTGCATACAATCAGAATGAATCTATAAATCTAACCTGCATACTTTGAAAAAGGATTTAAAAAAAAAAGCGGCTTAGAACTGGCAAACGACCAGTCACCTAGACAAATTCATTGTTACAACTATTAGCAAAAGCGACCTTGGATCATGCTATTTCAAAACTGGCTTGTTTATTTATTTTTGGATATGTGGAGTACTTATTTTTAAAGATGTATTTCTAGGGTTCCAAGAATCTTTCTGTACATAACTGACTGCTCAGAACCACCAGAAGTTCCAAGCCCGTGGGCTACAGGACATCACCACTGGCCCCACTTTTTTGTATCTACTTAGACCACAAAGCTGAAAACACTGTATATTAAATATATATTAAGAATAGCAATTGCTATATTAAAACATAATGTTATTGTTTAGGATTGTAAGTGTACCAAATTCTGATCCTAGTAATCTTCTCAGATATTGTAAGGTTCATGATACAGGACCAATGGTTTCATTCAGCTGTGAATTCAGTTGGTGCGAATCAATCATTAACACCTGTTAAGATTTCTTTTTCAATCCAGCGTGCAGTATAATTTCAAAGATAAACTGTGCATGTTATTCTGTAACTTTATCGAGTTCTTACACACCATTTCTTTTTGTTCGCATTGACTATACTTTTGACCATTTAGAAAGACACACCTGTCACAGAAAAATAATTAAAACGCAAGAGATGACAACTACATTTTCATAAGAATAAGCAAAAACGAAACAAAAACTGATTTGTATTCAGCTGAACTCCCAATCCCCCTGCAAGCTATAGATAGAAAATGTACATTCTTGGACCATAAATTTGCTGTGTTATTTATCCCTAAAATCCTCAAAGATTAGGCACGATTGTCAGAGATGTCAGTCAGTATACACAAAATAAAACAGTAATATGATCAGAAACATCTCCAAAGCCTGTCTGGCAGCTATCTTTCTTTCAGATTGCACTAGTTTCATTGTTGTTTGGTCCCCAGAGAGTGGAGTATTCTTGTTCTTCTGTGTGACAGCGTCGTCATTAATTACTTGGGGGGGCTCTATTTGAATACAACAGCCAGTTGTCACAGGCTTGTATGTACAACAATCCAGCTCAATTGTCTGTGGCAGACCTCTATAACCGTTCAATGTCCCGGTACTTCTTGCGCAGGATGGACACTTGGTCTTTGAAAAGGATAGGATCCAACCTCATCTGTGAGTGAATGAGAGGCATGAAGCCAAACCAGCTGGCAAAAGTGTTCATGCAGGTCTGGCGTTGTGCAAAATGATCTGGATCAGCCCAGCGGGAAGTCTTTGATCCCTGGAGAGAAAATGCAGAGGCAAAACTCAAAAATGAAAATTAAGTTAATATGGCCAGAGACCAAACAAGTTATTTAAAATGCTTCCAATACCACTTTGAAAAGCTTCCCTAACATCAAACAAGAGATTTAAGCCAATGGGATATTCCACACATTGCAGACATGAGATAAAGAAACACAAGAAGGATAGTTCTAACTTGTTCTAACAGGTCAGCATTTCCCATGAAGGAATCATATTTTTAAAAATTATCTTAAAAAGAATAATACAAAATAGGAAAATATGGCCTGCAACCTGTTACCTTGTTAAGTAGAAAGTTTGTACATTAGTAAGCCAGGTTGTTATACTGCCTTCAGTGTGAAGTTTATTGGAAATTATTTTTGATTGCAAAATTTAAACTGGTAAAAGAGAATCCTCTCTGAGAAGATTATTTCAGTCGTATTTCAGTCATGGAACTTTAACGTTGAGACTTACAAGTTAACCTCAAATAAACTCTGTTCTTTCAGGTTCAACCCTAGCATTGTCCATACACCTGCCGACAAGTCAACAGTGTTGCTGTTTACCAAACAGACCTCTACCGACCAGAGAATGAACACCAACACTACCTATCTCACCCCTGGACTATGACCCCTACTATTGAACATCAAACTATCGTTTCAAAGTGTTAATTACTTCACTTCCTCTGGATAACTTCCCTCTGCAATCTGACATCTCACAATCCCCCAACCCTGCTTTTTTGAGAGTTTGGGGACTGGCAAACCTGCCCAGAAGCAGTGTAAATGCTCAGGTTCATACTGGGTACATGTGAAATTTTGAGGATTGAAAGATGGGACAATACTATCCTGGAATGTACAACTTGAGGGATGTGGGGCAGTCACTTCAATTATTGGATGGCCCCAGGATGGTTGGTCACCCTGCTCCCAACACAACCAAAATGACTGCCCTGGGCGACTCATTATTTTAGCCTATTTTAGCAATTTGCTGGACCCGACCATCTCCTCTTCAGCACGGACATCCAACCCCTCTATACCTCCACCCCCACCAGAATGGCCTGAAGACTCTTCTTCCTTGAACAGAGGTCTAACCATTCCCCATTCATCATCACCCTCTTCTGCCTGAATGAACCTTTTTCACATTGAACAACTTTTCTTTTAATGCCACTCATTTCTTCCAAATGCAAGTTGCTGCAATGGGAACCTGTGTGGGTCCTAGCTATGCCCAGTCACCACCCTCAATTCTTTTTTATGTTACATTGATGACTGCTCTTCCCCCTAGCTGGAAAACTTTGTTTCCAATTTTCATCCTTCCTTCACATTGACATAGTCCTCTCTCACTCTGCCCTTCCTTGACTTACTTCCCTGTCTCCATTTTTGGAGTAAGAAGTCTAACAACACTAGGTTAAAGTCGTTAGACTTCTTACTGTGTTTACCCCAGTCCAACGCTGGCATCTCCACATCATGACTCCCATTTTTGGAAACAGACTATCATGAATATCCACTATAAGCCCACTGACTCGCACAGATGCCTAACTAAAGTTTCTCATAACTACTTTCTGCAAGGTCTCTGTTATATTCCCCCAGTTTTCTGCATTGCATTTGTTCTGATGATGTCACCTTAGATACGAGTGCTTCTGGTATGTTTTTCTTTTTTCTTAACTGAGGATTCCCTTCCACTGTCATTAGTAAGCCTCTCCATCATGTCCATTTTATTTTCTGTACTTCCCCTCCCTCCCAGAACCACAGAAGGGTTACCCTAGTCCTCATCTTCCACCTCATCAGCTAACACATTCAAAGGATCATCCCCTATCATTGATCCCAATTTGAGTGTGAAGCCAAGAAAGACATCAAACCCTTCCCTTTCGGCATTCAGAAGGGACCGTTCCCTCCGAACAAGCTGGTCCATTCATCAATCACCCCCCAAAACCCCATTCCATTTCCCACAGCACATTACCATGTAATACCTGACCTTTTACCTCCTCCCTGTTCAGAGTTCCAAGTACTCATGTGAATCGGTGATTTATTTGTTCTCCTTTCAATTTAGCTATATTGGCTGTTCAGTTTTGGCGATATTGGGTGTTTTATCCAGAAAACTAGGTGGTGAAGGATAGAACTAGAGCCAATCTTTACACACTTTTCTTTACAGAGAGACATTATAAACATGCACCTCCTAACCCACAATTTCAATCTTTTCCTATTTATAGCTGTTTTGAAGAAACCACAATTAAGTGCCCCATTTGAAGGAGTTACTACTAATCCACTATAACAAAAAAACTTCCAATTTAAAAATAAATAAATCCATTTATGGAAGATGGGCATCACTGGCTAGGCGAATCTTTATTGCCCATCCCTAGATGCCCTTGAGAAGGTGGTGGTGAGCTGCCTTCTTGAACTGCTGCAATCCCTGAGGAGCAGGGCACCCGGACTGCTGTTAGGGAGAGAGTTCCAGGGTTTTGACTGAGCAACAGTGAAGAAACAGTGAGGTATTTCCACTTCAAATTGAATTAAAAATTACATTCTCGGAGCTGATAATGCACCATGGCAGCCACCACCAATACTACCCCCCTCCCCGCAACCAGGTGCCCACTGTTAGCGAAAGGCTGCAAATGTATCAGCAGACACTGCATCCTCCCTCTCCAGGGACACCTGGGAGTGGACCTAGCCATGGAAGGGAGGCAAGCAGACTTGAGTGCCTGCTCTTTTTTATAGGAGTACAAGTAAATCCCCAGTAAATGCTCACCACCTCCAGAAAATAGGGCCGCACAGTGGTTAGCACTGCTGCCTCACAGTGTCACGGACCCGGGTTCTATTCCCGGCTTGGGTCACTGTCTGTGGGGTCTGCACGTTCTCCCCATGCCCGTGTGGGTTTCCTCCGGATGCTCCGGTTTCCTTCCACAGTCCAAAGAGCAGCTTAGGTGGATCAGCCATGCTAAATTGCCCCTTAGTGTCAGAGGGATTAGAAGGGTAAATATGTGGGGTTGCAGAGCTAGGGCCCTGGTGGGATTGTTGTTGGTGCAGGCTCGATGGGCCGAATGGCTTCCTTCTGCACTAGGGACTCTTATGAAATTAAACACAAAATAAAAATAACGCTGTGGGAGACAAAACGCAAGCTGGGAGGCCACTTTGGAACAGCTCCATTGGGTGTGATTTCATGGTCTCGCCCGACCAGAGACCGGAAAATCCTGCCCGAGGTCCACGGGCTTTCCCATTTCCCACCCCTCGCCTGCTTGAATTCCCGTGGCAGGTGGGACGGTAGAATTCCGACGGCTAATTCTGCAAGCTTGTTCCTAAATTTTTGCTCAGCTGACATTTTAATTCTCCGCCTCACTCCCATGCTGACCTTGGTTTTCTACACTGTTCCAACAATGCTGAATGTAAGTTCAAGGAACAGCACCTTAATGTTCAAATAGGCTGTTGAGGGCCTCCAGACTCAACATAGGTTCAACAATTCCAGAACATCTGCTCGTATTTTTCAAATGGCAGCTGACCATGATTCCGCTGTTTCCATTTACATCTCATCGAGAGACCTATCCTTCATTTCTTTACTTGTTTCAGTATCACCACCTATTGCCTTGCACCATCAATCTTATCACTTAAACTCTCCTGCCTTTCACTCTATCTCAGACCTTCTTTATCTTTTCGCTCTTCCCATCTTCCCTGCCTATATCATTATTTAAAATCAGTTCTGATGAAAGATTTTTGATTTGAAATGTTAACTCTTTTTCTTTCTGTACAAACGCGACTTGTCCTGCTGAATATGTCCCAGAATTTTCTGATTTTGTTATAAATAAAAATCGTAAACATTATTTCCATCGTGTTATGGATCTCAGTGAAGAACGCTGCAACACAGGAAGAGAATACTTCTGTGTTCTGGTTATCAGTTACAACAGCATGCAAATGTATCCGATGCGAGAATGGCTTCTCATTTCAGTACTAGAAATGATCTTTAAGCACCCCATATTTTAACGTGAGTCTTACAAAATAAAGCTACTCTTAGTGATGATGACCACAAAGTTATTATTTATTGTAAAAACCCATTCGGTTTACTACGATTCTTTAGGGAAGGAAATCTGCCATACTTATCTGGTCTGGCCTACCTGTGACTCTCGACCCACAGTAACGTGGTTGAATTTTAATTGCCTTGTCAAGTAGCCAAACAAGCTACTCAATTCAGGGGCAATTATGGATGCGCAGCAAATGCTGGATCTGCCTGTGGTGCTCAGATCCCATGAATGAATCAAGAATAAAACTGATTTTGGTATTGATAACAACTATCTTGCAACTTCAAAAGTGCTATTTTTTTCTTTGATTGTTACACAAGCTAATCCTGAAAAATCTCATCCTCTGCTTCTAACCTTCATGTGAAGTCCTGGAAGTGCACAATGTGTGAAGCTCAAAAGGACAATTCAGGCAGCAATACGGAATTTGCTTTCCAAACAAGATGGAAGATGGCAATTACTTTTATCTTTAATGCAGTCTTAGAAAATTGAATTCCCAAGTCTATGTTTGCATGTTGCTCTTTTTAATGTGCTTACAAATACACCATCAAAGCACTTTTAAGTGGTTCATTTGTTCTCAGGACCAGGGTGATGCTAGCCAAACCAGAGTTTGATTGCCCTTCTCCAGTTGCAATGAAAAGGTGGTGGAACATTTCTTTAAACTGTTGTTGTCCAGGTGCTGACAACAATATTGTCCCACAATGATGATTTTTTTTATTCTTTCATGTGACATGAGCATGATTGGTAACCACTGCAGTTATTCTGTTGTAGGTAGAGCCACGGTGCCCTTTGGAAGGGAGTTCCAGGATTTTTGACCCAGTGACAGTGAAGAGACAGTAATATAGTTCCAAGTCAGTATGTGTGTGGCTTGGAGGGGAACTTGCAAGTTGTGGTGTTCCCAGGCATCCGCTCCCCATGTCCTTCTATGTAGTAGAGGTTGCAGGTTTGGAAGGTGCTGTCGAAGGAGGCTTGCTGAATGGATCTTGTAGGTGGTACACAATGCTGCCACTGTTTGACAGTGGTGGAGAGAATGAATGTTTAAGATAGTGGATGGGATACCAATCAAGCTGGTTGCTTCGCCCTGGTTGGTGTTGAGTCTCTTGTGTGTTGTTGGAACTGAACTCATCGAGCTAAGTGGACAATATTCCGTAGACTAAACATTTCTGATCAATGGTAATCCCCCAGGATGTGGTTGGTGGCGGATTCAGTGATGGTAATGTCATTGAATGTCCAGGGTAGATGGTTAGATTCTCTCTTGTTAGAGATGGTCATTGCCTGGCACTTGTGTGGCACATATGTTTTATTTATTTCCAAAAAGGTCACACACACTACAAATGATTACAATCACAGCATTTACAACGATTTCAAGATTCAAAGTCATCAGTAAATGTGGATTGCTATGGAAGGCTGGGGAGTGGTTGTAAGTGTTCGCTTGAAGGTTAACTCCTCTTGAGGAACAGAAAGGCAGAGAGAAAGAGGATATGTGATCCATAGGAAAGGAAGCCAAAAAGCTAAATCTTCATGTTATACCCTGTTACTTGCCACATAACAGCCCCAGCCTGAATTTTGTGCAGGTATTGCACATATTGGCACATTAGTTCAGTATCTGAGAATTTGCGAATAGCGCTGAACATGGGGCGGCATGGTGGCACGGTGGCGAGCACTGCTGCCTCACAGCGCCAGGGACCCCGGTTTGATTCCTGACTTGGGTCACTGTCTGTGTGGAGTTTGCACGTTCTCCCTGTGTCTGCGTGGGTTTCCTCTGGGTGCTCCGGTTTCCTCCCACAGTCTGAAAGTCTGCTGGTTAGATGCATTGACCCGAATAGGCTCTGAATAATGGCGACTAAGGGAATTTCACAGTAACTTCATTGCAGTGTTAATGTAAGCCTTACTTGTGACTAATAAATAAACTTTACTTTAAACATTATGAATCATTAGTTAACATCCCCACTTCTCACGTATGATAGGGGGAAGGTCATTGATGAAACAGCTGAAGATGGTTGGGCCAAGGACATCCTGAGGAACCCCTGCAACAACATTCTTGGGCTGACATGATTGGCCAACAACCACAACCATCTTTCTTTGCGTTAGGTTAGACCAACCAGTGAAGAGTTTCCCCCTGTTCCCATTGACTTCAGCGCGCCTTGATGCCACAGTCAAATGCTACCTCAATGTCAAGGGCAGTCACTCTCAGCTCACTTCAAGTTCAGATCTTTTGTCCATGTTTGGGCCAAGGCCGTAATGAGGTCAGGAACTGAGGCGGAACTCAAACTGAGCATCAGTGAGCAGGTCATTGCTGTGTTAGTGCCACTTGATAGCAGTATATGGTTAAGTAGGAATTTCCAGGATCTGACCAGTGTCTAAGAAGGAATGACATTAAGGGCGGGATTTTATGGCCTTGCTCATCCCGAAACCGTAAGATCCTGCCTGAAGACAAGGACCTTCCCATGTTCCTCCCCTCGCCCACTCCGATTCTCTTGTCAGACGTGATGGTAAAATTCCAGCCTACATGTCCAAGTTATGGTGAGACACAGGGGACTTGATCACAGAATCACAGAATACTACAGTGCAGAAGAGGCCCTTTGGCCCATTGAGTCTGTACCAACATATGAAATGCCCTGACCTGCCACCTAATCCCACTTGCCAGCACTTGGCCCAAAGCCCTGAATGTGCCGAGTACTCATCCAGGTACGTTTTAAAGGATGTGAGGCATCCCGCCTCCACCACCCTCCCAGGCAGTGCATTCCAAACCGTCACCATCCTCTGAGTAAAAAAGTTTTTCCTCAAATCCCCCTTAAACCTCCCACCCCTCACTTTTAAATTGTGTCCCCTCGTTACGGATCCTTCATCTTGAACACCTCAATCAGGTCGCCCCTCAGTCTTCTCTGCTCCAAGGAAAACAACCCAAACCAATCCAATCTCTTTTCATAACTTAAATGTTCCATCCCAGGCAGCATCCTGGTAAATCTCCTCTGCACCCCCTCCAATGCGTTCACGTCCTTTCTATAATGTGGTGACCAGAACTGCACACAGTACTCCAGCTGTGACCTCACCAAAGTTCTATACAGCTCCATCATGATGACAATGATATTCCCATGATTTTGGTGTACTTGAAAAATTTTGTGCTTTATGGAAGTTGCAGAGTATACTCACCAGACTGAAGTGACTGTTTCAATAGTTATACCTACGGGTCGATTTTAACCCCAGGAGGGTGAGAAGTTTAAAATAAGCAGGTTATTTATCCCCTCAGAACTCAATCCTATTTCTGATTTTAAGTTGCAGGGCTCAGCAGACAGATGGACTGTTTGCCTAAAACAGGCAGAAATCTAATCAAATTATGTAAATTGGAATCCTATTACTTAGCAGGTCTGGAATTGTTCTGTAGTCAGAGAGGCATCCCTAAATGTTCCTTTGGTGGGCCAGGAGGAGTGGGACTGAATCTAGCTCTTTGCTTACATGAACTGAACACAAATGTGCAAGGAAAGAACACATACATTCTTCAACTGAGTGATCGAATCACAGCATTCATGAAGAAACCTGCATTTTGGAGGAGTACTATGCTGAAGTTGAGTTAAGACTCCTTCCTGCAACTTTCTGAATTACTGTCTGTCAATGAAATCAAACAATGCTGAACGACCATTCTCAGTCACTTTATACTTGGCACAATTTTCCCCCGATCTGGATGTGACAATGTTCGATTGGATGCAAAACCGCTTTCAATGTCAGTTTGGCACCATGGATTTGCCTGCAGCTGAAACTGAACAGCTTATTGAAATGTCATGCCAGTGATTTTTGAAAAAATATAAGTTCCAGTTTCTGCATCAGAATTCCTGTTTAGTATTGGTTATCTGACATTGCACGAGGCACTTGAAAGTGATGGTTCTTTTTTCCAGCACGTATTTGTGTGAAGCTGAATTTAGAGCACTTCCCTGCTTCAAATCTTAATATCGAATATCAATCAACCCTGGATGTCTAATCCGAGTTTAGATGGGCAGTATCAACCATGTTGCCAGATTTTAAGAGACTGTGTCACAACATTTGTCCCATTAGGTCTGGTGACGAAACCTGTTGGACTTTAACCTGGTGTTGTTAAACTTCTTACTGTGAGTGCATAAACTAACATTTTTACAAATTACTTTAAAACACAGATTTTCATACCTATACAATGCATTTTACATCTATCTTCAATGTGCAAACTTAAGTAATTAAATACTAAATGTTATCAAATGGCTGTTTTGTTGGCATCCAGAGTGGTGTTCATTTTTAAGTGCTTAAATGGGGTCACACTGGAAAATATTTAGGGAAACACTGGCCTAGAGGCTCTCCCACTTTTATTTCTCTTCTCTGATTTATTTCCCCTTTGCTAGTTTTACTGAAACCTTCAATTTCCTTCCCTTAATCTCCACAATAAGTGTCACTGTTTTTGAATGGTAGATATCTGCATTCCTAAGCTCCCCTTTAGTGTGTGGTTAATTTAAAGCAGACTTTCAGGGGTTTAGAAATACAGTATTAATTCATACACTTATCCTGGAAAATTTAATTATTATGTCATTAACACACCACACATTCAAGAAAGACACAATTAAAGAAAATAGCGCTCTTCTACAAGTATTAAACCAAAAGAATAGTTAACAGTTCATATGTTTGGCTTTGTGTAGGAGTGATGTGGAGATGTCGGCATTGGACTGGGGTAAACACAGTAAGAAGTCTCACAACACCAGGTTAAAGTCCAACAGGTTTATTTGGTAGCAAACGCCACTAGCTTTCGGAGCGCTGCCCGCTCCAAAAGGGGCAGTGCTCCGAAAGCTAGTGGCTTTTGCTACCAAATAAACCTGTTGGACTTTACCCTGGTGTTGTAAGACTTCTTACTATCTTTTTGTGGGAGACCATTAGTTTGGGCTCTGATACAGAGGTGATGTTTTCAACTCTTGAATTATAATTCTGATGGGTCCAAAAAGCTGAAGTCAGATATCTGGATTGGTGCAGGATTCCTTCAAATAGATGAATATTCAGCAGGTTGTGAAACTTTGGGGTTTTCAAACCAGCAGGTCAATTTCTTCACAGATAAACTTGAATTTTGGAATCAGGCTGGAAAGTTTTGAAAGATTTTACAACCTTCTGGTTCTTAAAAGGCAAATATGGCACAGCCTTGTTGCTGCTGTTGCTTTGTCATATTTGGAGTTCTCTTGCAGACTGTCTAGGCCTTTTCTGGGTCAATAGATCAAAACTCGTTATCGCTGGTCGGTTTTGGTCACATGACCAGTACTGGCATTGTCTAACCAGAATGGTTGGGAAGTACAAAGGCATTACGACACAATAGGAGGTAGATGGTGCTCTTTCATATTTAAAGGTAACCGATCTGTTTAGCTCCCTTTGGTGAAGCATTGATCTTGGAAACAAGAAGTCTAGGGGTCTATTGATTCTGTGTTTGAGCTAGACTTCGAACAATGGTGGGTGTGAATTCCACAAATAACATTCATCTTGGTATGTCCATATCAGAGGAAGGTTACCACCCAGGTGATTCAACTGCAACTTTCCAGAAACTTGAGGTAGTCTATGTTAAACAAGCAAGGGTCACTTGACTGTTGGCAGGCATCAGCGTCTATGTTAAAATATAAAAGACAGTTCCAGAAGATTCCACAGGAACACAGTCCATGTTTGAGCTTATGAATAGGACATGGCTTCACTGGACATGACACTAGATTCAGTAACAAATCCTTTTTTGATGCATTTCTTGTATACTGGGTTAGAAAGAAACTGTAAAAGCTTTATTTCTCTGTCCCTTTAACTTATCTCTTCTGGTCAATTAATATTGGGGTGGTTGAAATTTCCCGTGATTGTTACACTTTTTAAAATATACTTCCCTAATTTGTTTGCATTTTTTTCCTCCACCTCCTTTTCATTATTAGGTGATCTGCAAACTACAGCTATGAGTATGATTGATCATTTATTATCTTTATATGTATGGATTTTATCATAGAATCCCTACAGTGCAGAAGGAGGCCATTCGGCCCATTGAGCCTGCACCGATAACAATCCCACTCAGCCCATATCCCCTTAATGCCACATATTACCCTGTTAATCCCCCAGACATTAAGGGACAATTTGGCATGGCCAATCAACCTGACCTGCACATCTTTGGACTGTGGGAGGAAATCCATGCAAACACGAGGAGAACGTGCAAACTCCAGACAGACAGTGAGCCGACACTGGAATTCATCTTGGGTCCCTGGTGCTGTGAGGCAGCAATGCTAACCACTGTGCCACCGTGCCGCCCCAATGTTTGTCTTACTGATGGCTGCATCACAATTGGCTGTTAAATAGCAGAGTGGCAGCCGGTATTCCCCTCAATGGGATCTTCCTCATCTTTGGAGAAATATTTTTCTCTGGCTGCTAAAAGTGAGTGAAAAAGTTGGTGAATATAAAGTACAATAAAACCTTTTAAAATCACATTGGCTTTTTAAAAAAAAGAACTCATATTAGTGAATAGAGGAAGACATATCTATTGATGTTCAGATCCTGCCCAAAAGGTTTTATTAAATCTTCCAACAGTAAATCCAACATTGTGTGAACATTCTGATTATTATCACAACTCCAATTAGGCAAATCATACCAAGTTATGAGGCTGCAATAAAAAATCATAACTTCCAACATTGCTGAGAAATAGATTCTTCAATTAGAATGACAGAGGTACATTTACTGGTTATTGTTGGAGTCTTGGTTAAGTTGAATTTTGTAGGTGTAGGTGAAATTTGGGCCGTGATTTAGCGGTTGCGCTAGCTGTAATGGCCGCTAAATCTCACAAGAGGCCAAATATGGGATTTGTACTGCCGAGGTTTTAGTCCATGATCCACCCCCACGATACCGCTATCAGGTTCATACCCAGGAAGGATGCAACTGTGATTAATATATATTAGCTGCTGTGATCACTATGCTGGGGGCTCAGAGGTAAATATAGCCCTCGGGTGGTGAGGGACATGCCCCTGGAATCCTGGCAGTGCCAACCTCTTGGGAGCCCAATTTGGGGGCTTCCCTTATTGTGTGGTTGGGGGGGGGGGGGGGGGGGAGGAGGAGATGGGGGTGGCGGTGAGGGGGGAGGTGTGGAATGTGCCAATGCCATTGGGATGAGGGAGTGCCTTGGTCCCAGGAAGGGGAGGGTCGTCCCAATGCTTTTGGTTGGGGTTTGCCCCAATACTTGTTGTGGCTTTTCTGTGTCTGGGGGAGATTATTTATTTGTACTGCAGAATGGGGCACCCTATAAAGACAGTACCCCAATCTCTGTGGAGCAAGGCTTGCTGGCTCTATTAGGCCCCACCATGCCAGAGTGACGGCACAAACTATGCCCCAAGATCCTCTGTGCACTGAGTGCCACAGGGTCTGAAGCGAAAGCACGGCTGTGTAGCTGGAGGACAACACACCGGTTTTCAGCCTGAAACTAACACAATTTTGGGAAGGTTCCACCCTTGATAACTAGGTGACTATAGACCCCTAGCACACATAGTCACAGGCATCTAATTTCTTCCCCTAACTTTCTCTCTTGCTCTCTAAACGTGCTGACCTTTGTTAAAGTTAATTGATCCTCTCCAACAGTTAATTCAAGTGACGATTTCTCCATAACTACTCCAGCAAAGATCAGCTAACAATGCCAATCAGAGATCTATCCAGCTGGTTTGCATGGTTGAGTTCCACAATGGGCAATTTTAGTAGCAGTTGAATCTCCACATTTTAGCCCAAAAAATCTATTTATTTTCTTTCCTGATTAAATTAGGCACCCTTATTGACAGTCTTAGAATACATGCAAATAATGCTAATTGCTTTTATTTCAAATGTTTATCCCCTGTAAGACTGAATGTGTTTAAGTGTACATAACTGTTTATTTTTAACCACAAATCATTCTACAATGGGCTATCGGTATTGTAAGTACGTTTAAACTGCATAACTAGGGTAGTAGAGAAGGTTTTGAACTAAATAGTAGGAGCAGGGATCAAATGTGGGCAGATGTGCTATTTCAAAGAGTAGTGACAAGGGAAGAGAGGAAAGTATTAATATGGGAAATGATAAACAGACCATGACAGGAAGGAACAGGGAGTACAAATCTAAGAGTAAATCAACAGATAAAGCTCGAGGTTACAAAAATAATATAAGGACGAAACATAAGGCTCTGTATCTGAATGCAAATAGCATTAGAAACAAAACAGATGAACTGATAGCGCAAATAGAGATTAATGAGTACGATCTGATAGCCATTACAGCGACATGGCTGCAGGGTGACATAGATTGGGACTTGAATATTGAAGGGTATGCGATTTTTAGTAAGGATAGAAGCTAAGAAGGATGGGAGGTTCTGTTAATTAAGGTAGGCATTAGCGCAATAGAGAGGGCTGAACTAACTTCAGAAGCATTTTGGGTAGAGATGAGGAATGATAAAGGCACAAAGTCACTTGTGGGAGTGGTGTACAGGCCCTCCAACAGCAATCATATGGTAGGACAGGATGTCAAAGAAGAAATAATGGGAGCTTGTCAGAAAAGTACAGCAATTATCATGGAGGATTTTAATCTACGTATCAACTGAAATAATCAGATGGACAAAGGTAGCATGGATGACAAATTTCTAGAATGTTTTCGGGGTAATTTCCTAGATAATCACATTCTGGAGCCAACCAGGGTGCGGGCTATACTAGATCAGGTATTGTGCAATGAGATAAGATTAATTAATGACCTCATAGTGAAGGCACATCTAGGTAGCAGTGACCCTAATATGGTTGAATTTTACATTCAGTTTGAGGTTGAGAAGTGTGGGCCTAAGATTTAAATTTAATTAAAGGCAATTATGAGGACATGAAAGCAGACCTAGCAAAAGTGAACTGACAATTTAGGTTAAGGGATAGAGATGCAGTGGCAGACATTTAAGGGGATAGTAAAAAATGACCAAATGATTAATAAAGAGGAAAAATTAGAGTACGAGAGAAAGATGGTTAGAAATATAAAGTCAGATAGTAAGGATTTCGATAGATGTTGGAAAAATAAAAGAGTTAAAAAAAGTGAGTTTGGGGTGTTAACAATTGAAAATAAAGAGAACCCAGATGAATTGAACAGTTATTTTGCATCATACTTCACTACAGAGAATACAAGTAACATCTCAGGAATAACGATAAATCAGGAAGTGGAAGGGAGGGAGGAACTCAATAAAATGACAATCACCAGGGAAGTGATACTTAGCAAATTGCTGAAGTTGTGGGTTGACAAGTTCTCGGATCCTGATGGATTTCACTCTAGAATGTTAAACCAAGTGGCTAGTGAGATAGTTGATGCATTGATACTAATTTTCCACAATTCACTAGATTCAGGGAAGGTTCCATTAGATTGGAAAATAGCAAATATACTTCCTTTATTCAAAAGGGGAAGGAGACTGAAAACAAGAAGCTACAAGCCTGTTAGCTTAACATCTGTCATAAGGAAAATGAGAGAAGCTATTATTAAAGACGTTATAACAAAGTATTTAGAAAAAAATCAAGGTAATCAGGCAGATTCAACATAGTTTTGTGAAAGGGAACTCATGTTTAACAAATCCATTTGAGTTCTTTGAAGAAGACATATGTGCCATCGAAAGAGGTGGATGCATTATACTTAGATTTTCAGAAGGCATTTGATATGGTGCCTCATCAAAGGTTATTGTGGAAAATAAAAGCTCATGGTGTAGGGGGTAACATATTGGCATGGATAGAAGATTGGCTAGCTGACAGGAACGAGAGAGTAGGCATACATGAAACTTTTTCTGGTTGGCAGGAGTGGTGTGCCATTGGGATCAGTGCTGGGACCTCAGCTCCTTACAATTTATATGAATAATTTGGATGAAGGGACCGATGGTGTGGTTACTAAATTTGCTGATGACACAAAGATAGATAGGAAAGAGGATATACGGAGGCTACAAGAGGAGATAGATAGGTTAGGTGAGTGGGCAAAGATCTGACAAATGGAGTATAATATGGAAAAATGTAAGTTGTCCATTTTGTCAGGATGGATAAAAAAGAAACATATTATCTAAATGGTGAGAGAGTGCAGAGCTCTGAGATGCAGAGGGATCTGAGTGCCCTAGTGCATGAATCATAAAAGATTAGAATGCAGGTGCAGCAGGTAATTAGCAAAGCGAATAGAAGATTATTGTTTATTGCAAGAAGAACTGAATACAAGAGTAATTTATGCTTCAGTTATACAAGGCATTGGTGAGACCACATCTGGAGTGCTGTGTACAGTACTGGTCTCCTTATTTAAATGCATTGGATGCAGTTCATAGAAATCATAGAAACCCTACAGTGCAGAAGGAGGCCATTCGGCCCATTGAGTCTGCACCGACCACAATCCCACCCAGGCCCTACCCCCACATATTTACCCGCTAATCCCTCTAACCTACGCATTTTAGGATTCTAAGGGGCAATTTTTAACCTGGCCAATCAACCTAACCCGCACATCTTTGGACAAGAGTTCTGAGAACGTTTACCAGATGAATACCTGGGATGGACAGGGTATCTTATGATGAAAGGTTGGACAGGCTAGGTTTGTACCTGCTCGAGTTTAGAAGAGTAAGAGGTGACTTAATTGAAACATACAAGATCCTGACTAGACTTAACAGGATGGATGTGGAAAGGATGTTTCCTCTCATGGGTGAATCTAGAACTAGGGGCCACTGTTTAATAATAAGGGCTCCCACATTTAAGATGAAGATGAAGACAATGTTTTTCTATGAGAGAGTTGTGGGACTTTGCAGTTTTTTTCCTCAAAATGCAACTGAGGCAGAGCCTTTGAATATCTTTTAAGACAGACATAGATAGATTCTTGATAAGCAAGGTGGGGAAAGATTATTGGGGGTAGGTAGGAATGTGGAGCTGAGGTTAAAATTAGATCAGCCATGAACGTATTGAATAGTGGAGCAGACTCGAGGGGCCAAATGGCCTATTCCTGCTCCTGGTTCATATGTTTGTGTGTAAATGACATAAAAATATTTCTCTGTTCATTTAATTTTATCAGTGCTCCAAACTTCTTTATCTCTACTTCTTGCCTAATATTAGTGAACAAGAGAAAAATATAGCCCTTAATAATGTGAATAGCAAAGTGCATCAGGCAATCTATGTGATTTACTGTGCAGAGTTGCTGGAACATTTTGAGTGTGAACTTTCGATGACATCAAAATATAATCTGCACAGAACCATCTTGCCATAAACAAGCAGTTCAAAGCTTCACATTTCACTGGCAGGAATTATGCCTCTTAATGAAAAATTTCATTTGGCCTTGATGCTTTATTTGTTGATTTGCTGGTAATTCAAAACATGGCTTATAATAGTTGATTAAATTGTTCAAGCTTATTTAAAACATAAGATATTTGTACTTTCTGTCATAAATCATTTCTTTTTTTCTATGGGTTTTGAATAACTGTGAAGATGGCCTCTGAAGATGTAATTAAACACTCAGGTCAGCAAGAAACAAAAGGTGAAAAAACAGCAATATTCAGAAAGATGTTGCTCAACATATCATTTGACCTGAACTAACAGAGAACCAACCCAGTTTTTTTTGAAGGCCTCCCTCAAGCAACCTCACTTTTCTCATAACCCAACAGATTCATCTCAACTCTTTATTGATATTGTTATGAAACATAAACAAGCATTACAGACTTTGAAAAATAACCCTATTATATAAAAATACAACATCAATACACAAGATATAATCCTGCACATAACTCTTGGAAGGATCTTGGAAGTATTGTTTTTTAAATCTGCACAGTTATTTGTCTATCAGGCCATGTTCACTTGCTGAGATCCACACTGAAGTTATTCATTATTCCCCCTTTAACTTTAAAAACTGTTAAAATCTGGATCTATCACTGAATGTCGAGGAAATGGCCACATAATTATGCAATGGTAATAATTATCTTAAATCTTGAAGGAACATTTTGTGGAATTCACTGGGATTAAACAATATGGCCTATAAATGTGTTGTGGCACTGTCCGTTTTAGATACAAATTGGCCTCCTTAACCCCCAATATCATGAGCAGGAAATGTAAAGCCTGACATATTGGGAATGGAAATAAATGTCCTTTACCCATGCTTGAAGGAGATATTAAGCCCTTTGCATATGTAAATAAGGAGTCTAATTCCTGCTTCAAGATTGTCCCAAATATCATTGCTGACTGCACTCAGGAAAGTTTGGCCTAGGAGGCATAGCCTACTAATCACAAAGCTAACTCGTCTATCTGAACCTGGAGCTGTGAGAGGAGGGATGCTCCTCCAGACTCTACATATAAGGAATTTATTGCTGCTGCTTTTGATCCATCAAGGCCGCCGCTGGCACTGACATTTGATCATCCCAGCTCCTGGTCTGACCCCTTGATCCAACCCTACTGCCTTCTTTGCCGACCCCCAGTTGGCCCCTGTGGACTCTGCTCCATTTTGGCCACTTCTGCATTCGCTGTCAACCTCTGATCACCCACTTTGATTTACAGGCTCTCTGGCCCACGGTCTGAATGCAGACCCAACACCTGAACCCACCTACCTGAGGGCTGCAAATAATCTCTGAGACCATATTGGCTTCTTTTAAAATGAAGCCCCAACTCAATATCTGGGGAGCCACATGTTTTACCATACAGGTACAAAGAAAAAAATCTTGTGCCTCTGTGCGGTCCATGTCTGTATCTACATAGTGTGAAGGAACAGAGATCCATCTTATTTAAGATGATAAAACATGAAGGCCTTATTTTAACAGGAGTGAATATAGGGGAACTGGACACGGAGGGCAGTCTGCTAGATTTGTGGTGCTTCCAATATTCCAGCCACAAAAATCCATGAAAATCAAGAGTGAAATTTCCAAATTAAAGTTTTAAATTTTGAAACATCCCCAAGAAATGGAACTGGAGCAGTCTGCAATCTTAACATTGATTTTGCTGATGGATGAGGAGCTACATGAACTCTGCTTGAAACCTCAAGCCAATCAGATTGTGCAACGTTGGAGATGCTTCATTGTATCTTTGAAGCTGATCTGATTGACAGCTTTGCACTCAGACTTTTTGGGACTGTGATAAATACAAGCAGCTCAACTGACTGAACAATATTTCTAGATCACTGCAGTGAGACGGGACGGGATGAGAATAAAGGTATATACCTACACAAACAGCTAATCAAAAAATTCAGCAGACTCAGGAAACAGTTTAATGCGCTGGTAAAAGTTAAATTAACATGACACTATTATTACTCTGCTAATTTAACTTCTATGCTTAATTCTTTCCCATAATCAATATTTTATATATTAGTTGGGAACATATGGTTAGTTAACATAGTATTTATCTGCCTTTTGGAGAGATGGAGAATATACAGTGCAGTTATGTGTCAACTTGGTTTAGTTTGTAACGCTCGATAACTGAGCTAAAGGATTATGAGATGACTTTTAATGCCCGCTCCGCTGGCAGCTTTGAAGGTGGAGGGGGCACATAAATTTCAGTGGTGCCCTTTCCACTGCCTACCCACCTGCCCCTCCCCTGTCTGAAATGTAATGAGGAACAGGGAAGGCATTGGGCAACCCACCCATCCTTCTGCCTCCTGAAGCCCTTAAGTGGTCAATTAATGATCACTTAAAGGCCATACTCCATCACTATCTTACCCACGGTGAGGAGGAGGTATACACCACACAGGCAGCTCATTAGCCTTATCTGTGCAGGTTGGTGTCAGGCAAGGCAGGGGACCTCCTATAGGGGCTCATTCAAGGTGCTTAAGAAACATTATCTGGTCACTCATTCATTTTCTATTTGTGGAAACTTGCTCAGTGCAAAGTATCTGTGGGTTTTCCCACATGGAGTAACTGCACCTCAGAAATAAAATCCACTGGGATGTCCTGAGGACATGGAAAGCACTTTATAAGTGTAAATTATTTCCTTATATCTGGAATAACAGAAGGCTGGTGTGTTCGAGGGACCCTAGTGGCACTCAGTGTCAAACTTGGCCTAGATTTTGAAGATAATGACAAGTGAGTTGAGATGGACAATTTATGATGGAAGTCCGACAACTCCTAGAATGGAACAGCCTGTGCTGCATTTTGTAGTAGCCTCTCAATGCACCTAAGATGCGGTCCCAGTGATGTAGGTGCCTGAGGAGAGTATAAGAGGATGCCTCCCTGAGCCTCCTCAAACTTCAGCATCAGGGTTACCAATGGGTGTGCCATGAATGTTGCCCACATGTATTTAGTCACCCACAGTCCTTGTCATCTGGTAGAAAGGAGTGCTGTATTGTGAGTAGGGGAACATAATAAATTCTAACAAAACTTCAGCAAGAATACCAGAACCCACCTTTGGTCACTGCTGTGTTTTACAAAGTGATCGATTAACAGTAGATCTGGAAATTGATCTGGGGCTGAGAAATAACAGTGAAATGACAGCCTAATGAATGATTAGAGAAACTGCAGACACCACCCTTTCTGCTCAACAGACACTAACAAGTTGACCCGTTAACTAAATGTAGTAGATCATTCGTCAGAGTTTTGCGAAGTATTGGATGGCAAAAGTATCCCATGGCTTGTGACCCAATATAATTCATCTCTGTCAGCTTTCTGTGCTCTTTTTTCCTTTCTGTATATAACACTGTCCTCTAAGTTAGAGATGGTGCAGCTCCTGGTTCTGTTATGCACTGCAAATGTTAAAATAATTCAAGGGCAAATTAGACACATTTCAAGAGATAATATCCTCATGCTAAAGATTTTGGAAAAGTGTTTTTATTTGATTGCAATTCCAAGATGCAACTAAAATTGAAACTGCATCATTGTGTTATTTGTAAGCAATGTCACAATGAAGATGATACATGTCTATTCTGCTCTTACCTGTTGAAATAGAAATAAATCATCTTTTTGCCTGAAGACAGTGCTCCTTTAATAACAGAGTAATTATTCTGAAGTTTATTTGTTTTCTTAATAGACAGCCAGTTCATTTTAAAGGCTTCTCATCTTATTGCAAGGGCAATGAAATACAGAAGTCGGGAAGAGTTGCTGAAACTACAGAGCCTTACTGAGACCACATCTGGAGTACTATATATAGTTTTGGTTTAAGGCATATGATTGCATTGGAAGCAGTTCAGAGAAGATTCACTCGCCTCATTCCTGAGATGAAAGGATTGTCTTATGAGGAATGATTGAACAGGTTAGGTCTATTTTGAAGTTTAGAAGAGTGAGAGGCGATCTTATTGAAACATACGAGATTCTGAAGGAACTTTACAGGGTGGATGAAGGTAGGATACAAGTAGGGTGTTTCCCCTTGTGGGGGAGTCTACAACTTGGGGGCACAAGCTAAAAATAAGGAGTCTCACATTTAAGACAGGGATGAGGAGGAAATTTTCTCAGCGAGTTGCTGGACCTTGGAATTCTCTTCCCCAGAGAACAGTGGGGGCTGGGTTATTGGTTATATCCAAGGTTGAGTTCGACAGATTTTTGATTGACAAAGGAATCAATGGTTATGACAGGCAAGCAGGAAAGTGGAGTTAAAGCCACAATTAGATTAACCAAGTGATGGGCTAAATGGCCTCTTCCTGCTCCCATTTCTTATGATCATCACTCTCAGTATTCCTACAGACTCTGCCTACCTTGGTCTTTCTAACACTCCATTTTTCAATTGATTTGGGAGCAGCAGTGAGACAAAAACGTTAAAATAAAAAGCTTCCCGCCTCTGTCATTTCTTAAAGGGTCTTGATTTAAGCAGCCAGCTTTAATAATCTATTCAAATTGAGTGCAAAGTCTGCTCATGGATGGTACAGTTGTAAAATGGCCAATGTCAATTGGCAATATTAAAAGTTTACACAATTGCAATCTTTCAGATAACCTTAATTCCTCCCACTGCTCTCTCTGTCCATGTCCTGAAGCACTTTATTGTCACCCTCTGATTTGACCACTCGGTTTGCTAGGTCTGAATGCACATGTTGTGGTTTCCCCACCGATTTCCTGTCTTATCAGCAAGCTGCTTTCCAGTGTTGGAAACGTGAGGACAACTCTCCAAGAGCAAAAGAGGTCCAACTATCAAAATAGTTTTCATCTCTCACTGGTGACATCAGATGGGCTTTTTGATTGGTTCATCAAATATACGTTGAAGATGATAATTAATTCCATTGTGAAAATAGTTGAAGGCAAACTGAATGAGATCCAAGAAAAACAGTCCCCACCATTTCTATGGTCCAAGCTCATCTCCAACAGTTGTCCACACTGGACAATTCTTTGCCCAACACCAGAAAAGGCAATTACAAAAGTGCACTATAAAATACTAGGCCATCAACTATTTCAAACATTTCAATAAGTACTTAACTCATACTTAGTGATTTAAAGATCTCTGCTGATTTTAGGCACGATCTGATTTACATTCAGATTCAATCAGCTGTTCTCACCACAGTAAAGTGCAATTACTTTAGTAATGAAATTCTTGATCCAACTATTAACAATTAGGAGAAGCAGATGCTCAGTAAGATTTCCTGTGCTTTTAAATTATGCTGGTTATTTGCTTTTTGTTTTACTGCCCACCGTGCATGGAGAACAAATTGTGTTAACACCACATGGTCACTATAAATGACAGTGAAATATTTATTCAATGTGCAGTGGAGTCATCAACCAAACAAGCAGAACACTGAATGATATAGCCAAGGGTCCCAGGGCGGGGAGGATCGTGAAGGCCTGGCTGATTGCGAGGGGGGTCTCGCCGGGGGAGGAGGGTGGGAGGTCAGGAGGTCACTGAGCCTTAGGGGGAGGGTGCTCTCAGTCAGAAGAGGCCACCCAAGATCAACCTGCATTTTCAGGTTTCCCCTCATGAGCTGTCATCCATCTGCCAACCTAAAGATTGGAAATACCCTTTAAGTGTCCATTAATTGACCACTTAAGGGCCTCATTTGGGGCAAGGGGAAGCTTCCCGAGGCACTGCAAATCTGGGGCATGGGGGAATCCCATCTGCGTAATTTCATGTTCCCCCTGCCCGCCTAAATATCCGCTGGGGTGGAGCATAAAATTGTGGCCCTAGATTCAAATCTGACCCATATTGATGGGATGAAATTCCCCAAGGGCTACTGAAAGTGTTCTAACTGGAATGGGTTTTGGCAGTCTGGATTCAACTCTGAGCATTGGCATTATCACAAAACTATCCCTAACTGTTGCTCATTCAAGGCTAAGGATGGTAGGTTTGGGGAATTGTAAAAGGTATCACACCAGTGTAATAGGGGGTGCTATTCCCACGATCCAGATGGAAACAAGTAGTTGGGGCAGATTGGAGGGAGCTTTGCTTTGTTTCTGAATGACATTGGATGAACTATCATTGTGACCCTGCACCTTCAGGAGCGCAAAAAGCAATGGCAGAAGCCAGAAGATCAGAAGTCAATACAAGTCTAGGACAGCACTGCAAGAGTCTCCACTCACCTGATGAAGGAGCAGCGCTCTGAAAGCTCGTGATACCAAATAAACCTGTTGGACTGTAACTTGGTGTTGCGAGACTTCTTATTGTGCCCACCCTAGTCCAATGCCAGCATCTCCACATCAGAGTTTCTCAAGGCAGCACTCTGAGCCCAACTATTTTCAGTTGCTTCACCAATGCCCTTCCCTCTATCATAAGATCAGAAGTGTGTCTGTTCCCTGGTTAATGCACGGTGTTCAGCTCCATCTGCCATTTGTTAATAGTGAAGCAGTCCATGCCAACATGCAGTAATACCCAGACAATATTCAGGCTTGGGCTTGGCTTGATAAGTGGGAAGTGACATCACAAACATCAGGCAATGATCATCAGCAAATATCATAACCATCCTCCTTGACATTCAACAGCATTACCAAACCTCCCGATCAGATCGTCATCCTGGAGAGCTAAAATTTAAAAAGTGTTGCATTCATATAGCATCTTTCGTACCCACAGAATGTCTGAAAGAGTTTTAAAACCAGTGAAGCACTTCTGAAGGTATTGACTGTTGTAATGTACAAAATGTGACAACCAATATGTACACAACAAGCTCCCATAAACAGTAATATGATAGTGGCCAGATAATCTGTATCTGTGATGTTGTTTGAGGGATAAATAATTGGCCAGGGCAGTCAGGATAAATTCTGCACTCTTCTTCCTTTTCATTGGCTAGAAATGGAACAGGGCCAACATACAAAGCATAGCTACTAGAATTAGCATCCCAGTACTACAATTCAGATGGGAGTCAAATCTATTTTTCTTAAATTTGTATAGACTGGGCTCTGGAAATATGGAAATATTTTCATTTTTAAAAATTGTAACAAATGTTAAACTGTTAAAGTGAAAAATAAATTTTGTAGATATAAAATTGAAGATAATAAATTATGGTTAGTATGATATTGATTTTTACTTCATGAGTCTGACTGAAAGCATAACTCGCAAATGCCGTAGGCACTAGTGAGTTAAGTTGATTTCTTCTCATGAGTGAAGTAAAGATCGATATCCTATTTGATCTCATTTATTGTTCTATGCATTGATTGACATTTCTTTCCCAACGGTGCTGCATTGTATTTTCTATGCCTTCCATTTAAAGACCTCTTTGCTCGAATTTTCTTTGGGGCTTCTCCTGCTGTCGGACCACAGTAAAAACACAATGACCAGCAGGGAAAGGAAGGAAAAGCATGAGTTTGAACAAGAGGCAATGGAAGAAGATTACCATTTTAATGGGGTCACAGTGGGAGAAAGGACTGAATGAAAGGCCAAAGTGTCTATGTAGAAACATGGGACTTGAATGGGGTGAACTGGGTCTTGAGATGAAAGATCATCTTTGTTTAGATCTGGATGGGGTAAAGTAATGTTTTCTGGCTCTAGATGTGGTAGAATGACTTTGTCTGGGTTTGGAATGGGTACAATGGTTTTGTAAAAATGGTCATGGGAGAACGGATACCAAAACCATTTAAAAGTTTATTTAGTGCTCCTATTTATTCTATATATCTTCTACCCTCCTCATTTTAAAGTGCACATAAGGACTGTTTTATAAGCTGTTGTTGGCTTCCATTTTATTAATTTTAAAAAAAATAAAAGCTTTTTAATTTTCATGTCATGATTTTGTATGTTTATGACGGTTTTATTATATATTAGCATGATGGCAACATGGTGGCACAGTGGTTAGCACTGATGCCTCACAGTGCCAGGTACCTGGGTTCAATTCCGGCCTTGAGTGACTGTGTAGGGTTTGTATGTTCTCCCCGTGTCTACGTGGGTTTCCTGTGAGTGTTCCAGTTTCATCCCATAGTCCAAAGATGTGTAGGTTAGGCGGATTGGCCATGCTAAATTGCTCCTTAATGTCCCAGGGTGTGTAGGATAGGTGGATTAGCAGGGTAAATACATTGGGTCACAGGGATAGGGCCTGGATAGGATGTAGGCTCAATGAGCTGAATGGTCACCTTCTGCACTGCAGGGATCCTACGATTCAATAAAAAGTGAAACCAAAAATCTCCTACTGGCATGTAAATAGTAAATGGATAGTAAGAGGTGGGATGGGACCTGTTAAGGACAAATAGGGTGATATAAATTTAGAGGTGCAGAGAAAGGCTAGAATAAATTTAGAGGTGCAGAGAAAGGCTAGAATAGAATGTTTGTGCCAGTTTTCCTAAGGATATTGGTATCAACAGAGGCAGAGATACTAATATCTCTGTGGTGAAAATTGATAGGCACAATGTGCTAGAAAGGCTGTCTATGCTTAGAGTGAATAAGATACCTGGTTCAGATGGCTTTCATCCCAGGTTGCTAAGAGAAATGTGCTTGGAGTTAATGGAAGGGCTTGCCATAATCTTCCAAACTTGCCTCGTTTTGGGGTGGTGCTAGGGGATTGGAAAGTGGCAAATCTGACACCTTTGTTCAAGAATGGGCAGTAACTACAGGCTAGTCAGTTTTACATCAGTAGTGAGTAAGAGTCAATGCTGATATGCATGAATGAGTTTGGTATTGGAATACAGAGTAATATTTCAAAAATTGATGATGATACCAAACTTGGAATTGTGACAAACAATGAGGATGATACCAATCATCTACAAAAGATTATGGATAGGTGAGGAAAATGGGCAGGTAAGCAGCAGATGGAATTTAATACAGAGAAGTGAGAGAAAATGCATTTTGACAAAAGGGTTTAGGAAGAAGCAACATAGACTAAATGGCACTGTTTTAAAATGTTTACAGGGACAGAGCAAACTTTGCATGCTTTGTGCATGTAGATCTTTGAAGATGGCAGGATGTATTGAGAGAGAAATTAGCACAGTATATGGGATCTTCGGCTCCATAAATAGATATACTGAGTACAAAAACGGGAAATAACATTGAACCTTTATGAAGTTCTGTTGAGACCACAGTTAGAGTATTTTGTCCAGTTCTGGTTACCACACCTCAGGAAGAATAGGGAAGTCCTTGAGAGGGTGCGGAAGAGATTTACTTGGTTCCAGGGATTGGGGATGTTAGCTTCAGGGTTAGATTGGAGAAACTGGGGTTGTTCCTCTTGGAGCAATGGGGTTGAGATTTGATAGAAGTGCACAAAATTATGACAAGTTTAGATAAAGTAGACAAAGCAAAATTGTTCCCATTATCCGATGGTTCTAATTCTAGGGGTTTTAAGGCTTTGAGCAAGAAAGCAAGGTCTCACATAACAGACTACTATGTAAAGTTAATGCACATGGGATTGCAGGTAATGTCTTGAGATGGATAGAAAGCTGGCTAGCAGATCGGGAGCAAAGAGTTGCTATAAATGAGTCATTTTCTGATTGGCAGTCAGTGACTAGTGGGGTTCCGCAGGGATCTGTTCTAGGACCCCAACTGTTCACGTTATTTATTAATGATTTGGAAGAGGAAACTGAATGTATTATCTCCAGGTTTGCAGATGATACAAAGTTGGGTGGGAGGGTGAGCTGTGAGGAGGATGCAAAGATGCCTCAGTGTGATTTGGACAGGCTGAATATGTGGGCATCTTCATGGCAGATGCAGTATAATGTGGATAAATGTGAGATTATCCACTTTGGTAGTAATAATAGGAAGGCAGATTATCATTTGAATGGGTTCAAATTAAAAGTGGTGGATACTCTGCGAGACCTTGGAGTTCTCGTGCATCAGTTGCTAAAAGTGCACAGGCAGTAAAGAAGGCAAAGGTATGTTGGCCTTCATAGTGAGAGGATTAGAGTATAGGGATAGGGATGTTTTGCTGCAATTTTACAAGGCATTGGTGAGGCCACACCTGGAGTATTCATACAAGATGATCAGAGGATTAGATAGGGTGGATAGTGAGAGCCTTTTTCCTCGGATGGTGATGGCTAGCACGAGGGGACATAGCTTTAAATTGAGGGGTGAGAGATATAGGACAGATGTTAGAGGTAGGTTCTTTACTCAGAGAGCAGTAAGGGCGTGGAATGCCCTGCCTGCAGCAGTAGTGGACTCGTCAACATTAAGAACATTCAAATGGTTATTGGATAAACATATGGATGATATTGGAATAGTGTAGATTAGAGGGGCTTTAGATTGGTTTCACTGGTCGGCGCAACATCGAGGGCCGAAGGGCCTGTACTGCGCTGTAATGTTCTATGTTCTTCTATGTTCTATGTATTGTCATAGAGTCATAGAATAGAATCCCTTCAGTGCAATGGAGGCCATTCGGCCCATTGAGTCTGCACCGACAACAATCCCACCTCGGCCCTATCCCCGTAACCCCACATATTTATCTCTCTAACCTACGCATCCCAGGACACTAAGGGGCAATTCAGCATGGCCAATAAACCTAACCCGCACATCTTTGGACTGTGGGAGGAAACCGGAGCACCCGGAGGAAACCCACCCAGACACAGGGAGAATGTGCAAACTCCACACAGACAGTCACCCAAAGCCAGGAATCGAACTCGGGTCCCTGGAGCTGTGAAGCAGCAGTGCTAACCATTGTGCCACCATGCCGCCGGTGTGCAGTTTTGGTGTCCTTATCTGAGTAAGGATGTCCTTGCTATAGAGGGAGTGCAGCAAAGGTTTACCAGGCTGATTCCTGGGATGGCAGGTCTGTCATGTGAGTCGAGACTAAATTGGTTAGGATTATTCGCTGGAGTTTCGAAGAGAGGTGATTTCATAGAAACTTATAAAATTCTAACAGGGTTAGACAGTGTAGATTCAGAAAGAATGTTCCCAATGGTGGGGGAATCCGGAACTAGGAGTCATAGTTTGAGGATAAGGGGCAAACCTTTTGAACTGAAGTGAGGAGAAATTTCTTCATCCAGAGGGTAGTGAATGTGTGGAATTCACTGCCACAGAATGTAGTTAAGGTCAAAATGTTGCCTGATTTCAAGAAGAAATTAGATATAGCTCTTGGGGCTAAAAGGATCAAGGGATATGAGGAGAAGGGGGGAATCAGGATATTGAATTCGATGATCAGCCATGATCAAAATGAATGGCAGCGCAGGCTTGAAGGGCCAAATGGCTTACTCCTGTTTCTAGTTTCTATACATGCAGCGAGTGCTAAATGACTTGGAACTTGCTACCTACAAGGGTGGTGGAAGTGGAGGTGATCAATGATTTCAAAAAAATAAATTGGGTAGGTGCTTGAGGGAAATAAACTTCAAGGGCTATGGAGATATGGTGGGAGAAATGGGACTGACTGGATCGCTCTGTAAAGAGTCGGCACAAACTCAATGGGCTGCCTGCTATGATGTTATAAATCTGTGAATATCACATTCCAGAATAATTTTTTTTGGCTTCAACCGTTGAATCACTATACATGTCCTGGAAAATGCATCAAAATGTGTCCAAAATTAAAATTAATTGCTAGACAATATAGTTTCATCATCAGAGTTAATTTCCCACTTTACAAATGTGCCAATGCACCGTGGCAAAAATTACACTTTTGGGTATTTGAGTTTATTCATTTATAATCTAACTGATGGCAATGGACCTAATTGTATATTAAGCCATCGCAGCTTCAGGTTCCACTGCACTCTCTTTGTAATCACTTGTTTTCAAATGCCATTCGATTTTAGTTTTAGCAGAAGAATAAAATGAATTGCCAAATATCCCCAAACGCCATTAGAATCCTGAAATCCAATGTGATAAAAATGAATGAATTTACCTCGTCTTGAAGCAGTGGCCTTGATCATCAGGCTGTTTTCAGTTACGTGCTCTTTTTGAGTGACCACTTCGTTAGGCACAGTGCAAGCTTTGCTGGAACTGTTTATGAGCTTCTCCATGTTTATAAGTGAAACAAAACCTGATAAAATGGTGTAAGATTTGACCAGCATTTTATACATACCTGCTGCATCATAGTTTCCTTGTACTGCTTTTTCTGTGTGACTTTAATCGGAGGGAGTTTGGTGATGGCTGAAACCAGAAAGTTCATTAGGATATCTTCACAGTTTGTCATCTGGTCTATCATGTTGTGAAGACTGGCTGGCAAGTAATAACTGTACAGGTAGTGATAATATCTGTAACAAAACAGAAATTTCATATAGACATCTATTACCCAATTAATATCTTCCAACTCAGAGCATAATTATGACAGAACAAGTGAGTGGGAGGATATTTCCTCCTACTGATATTGGAATATTTTCATCAAACAATCATGAATCACAGATGCTGCCTTTCAAAGTTGAAAATAAATTGTCTTAATTCGTGTCAACTGGTTGAAAGCTAAAACAAAATGGTTTTGGGTAAAAATTTGTTTCATATTATTTCGAGATGATTCTCTCATTTGACACTTACAACAACGGGCTGGATTTTCAAAGGGGTCAAGGTTGGGATCTCAGGCAATTTTAGCGCCACTTGTCTTCTTGCCAGTTTGATGTTATAATCCCGCCCACAGCCATTTTCAACAAGGATAGCTCGGGGACAGATTGGCTCGGGGACAGATTAGCTCGGGGACAGATTGGCTCGGGGACAGATTGGCTCGGGGACAGATTAGCTCGGGGACAGATTGGCTCGCTGCTGGCGGGCAGCCAATATTTTCAACTAATGGGTCTTTGGAGTTCTGGCATTTTCAGTTGGCAATATGGGCAGCCATGCTAGGCTCAGGGTGAAAGGGGGAGGGGGTGTATGAAAGATTAAGGGTGGAATTTGCAAAGGTCCATTGACTTCAGGCAGGATTTTCTGATCTTGGGGCGAGTGTGGCCAGAAAATTCCACCCCAAATGAGGGCCCACCTTGGACCCAAAACAGCTACCCGGGCACAGCTGTGGCTTCTGGCTGTCCTGGCATGTTGGTGCCTCCAGGATGATACAGACAGGCATTTTAAAAAGTAAAAACAAACTTGCCTGGCCCTTTCTTTCATGGACTTCATGCTCAGATTGACAGCTCCCACCTTAGCTGCTGCAGACTGGATGGGGGCCCGCACGCTGACCTTCAATTGCCTGGAACATTGAAGATTGTGGTGGACACTGTGCAGGATTGGGGCCCAGCGATAGCCCCCGCTTTTGGTTACTGACCCCTGATTAAAAATCCTGCCCAATATATTTAAATGAAAATGACAATACAAATAAATGCTTGGTTTTCAGCACTCAGGACAACAATCTTTAATTTTGAAGTATATTCCTCTGTATCTGAATCTTGCAACACATGCAAGAAGGAAAGGGCTAATGATTTCCAGCATTCACAGTATCTTTTGGTGTTAAATTTCTCTTCTAGAAATGCCCACCTTGAAGAAATTCTGCTCTTCTCTCTGTTGGGATTTCTGTTTGTTTATTTTACAGATGTTTGCTCTTTTTCATCTTTCACTTCATCTGTCACTTTAAATTTATCTACCTCATTTCTGGTGTCATGGATGCAAGTTTCAAGTATTCTTGGACCCTATGGATCCTTCTTGCACTTCACATAAGACCATAAGACATAGGAGCAGAATTAGGCCACTCGGCCCATCGAGTCTGCTCGGCCATTCAATCATGGCTGTTTTATTCTCATCCCTATTCTCCTGCCTTTTCCCCATAACCCCTGATCCCTTTATCAATCAAGAACCTATCTATCTCTGTCTTAGAGACACTCAATGACCTGGCCTCCACAGTCTTCTGTGGCAAAGAGTTCCACAGATTCACCACTCTCTGGCTGAAGAAATTCCTCCTCATTTTTGTTTTAAAGGATCGACCCGTTAGCCTGGGTTTGTGCCCTCTGGTTCTAGTTTTTCCTACTAGTGGAAACATCCTCTCCAGATCCACTCTATCCAGGCCTCGCCGTATCTTGTAAGTTTCAATAAGATCCCCCCTCATCTTTCTAAACTCCAACGAGTACTGACCCAGAGCCCTCAACCGTTCCTCATGTGACAAGCTCTTCATTCCAGGGATCATTCTTGTGAACCTCCTCTGGACCCTTTCCAGGGTCAGCACATTCTTCCTTAGATATGGGGTCCAAAACTGCTCACAATAGTCCAAATGGGATCTGATGGGAACCTTATACAGCCTCAGAAGAACATCCCTACTCTTGTATTTTAGCCCTCTCGACACGAATGCTAACATTGCATTTGCCTTCCTAACTGCCGACTGAACCTGCACGTTAACCTTAAGAGAATCTTGAACAATGACTCCCAAGTCCCTTTGTGTTTCTGATTTCCTAAGCATTTCCCATTTGGAAAATAGTCTATGCCTCCATTCCTCCTTCCAAAGTGCATAACCTCACACTTTTCCACATTGTATTCTTTGCCCACTCTCCTAACCTATCCAAGTCCTTCTGCAGCCCCCCTGCTTCCTCAATACTACCTGTCCCTCTACATATCTTTGTATCATCTGCAACATTTGCTGATGCCATCCATCCTTCCAACCTCATCCTTTGCCACCTTTCCACTACCCTAACCGGGCAGCACGGTGGCCCAGTGGTTAGCACTGCTGCCTCACAGCGCCAGGGACCTGGATTCGATTCCCAGCTTGGGTCACTGTCTGTCTGGAGTCTACACATTCTCCCCGTGTCTGCGTGGATTTCCTCCGGGTGCTCCGGTTTCCTCCCACAGTCCGAAAGACGTGCTGGTTAGGTGCATTGGCCATGCTAAATTCTCCCTCAGGGTACCCAAACAGGCGTTGGAGTGTGGCAACTAGGGGATTTTCACAGTAACTGCATTGCAGTGTTAATAAACTTTTAACTTTTAACCTTCCGCCTTACTGCACTAATACTTCTGATATGTCTTTTTTTCTCAATTCCATAATCCACACCACTGTGGTTGAAAGCACCCTTGGCCCATTTCTATATCCAGCATTTTCATCCCTTCCCCTCACTCCCAGAACCATCATAGGGGTCTCTTTCTCCTCACATTTCAACTGAGCCTCCACATTGAACAGATTATCCTCCTCCATTTCTGTCTCAGCAGTGATGCCAATATCAAATACATCAACCAACCCTTTTAGCATTCCAAAGGGACTGTTCTCTCTGCAACAGGGACTGTTCTCTCTGCAACACCCTGGCCTACTTTTCAATCACCCTCAACATCCCTTCCCCTTCCCATACGACTGCAGGAGAGGCAACCCCTGCCTTCTTACCGCGTCCCTTCACACCATCTAAGGTCCCAAACTTTCCTCCAGATGAAACAGTGATAGACTTGCACTTCTTTCAACTTCTTATACTGTATTCACTGCTCAGGATATCATAGAATCCCTACAGTGCAGAAGGAGACCTTTCAGCTCATCGAGTTTGCACCTCCCACAATCCCATCCAGGCTATATTCCCGTAACCGCACATATTTACCCTGCTAATCCCCTGACACTAGAGTAAATTTAGCATGGCCAATCAACCTAACCCGCACATCTTTGGAGTGCGAGAGGAAACCGGAGCTTAGTTTCTTCTATGTTGAGATTGGGTGACTGCTTTGCAGGGACACCTCCATACAGTCCGCAAACAAGACCTTACACGCCATCTTAGACGTTCACTTTTGTTCTTTCCTCCCTTCCCCACATTGCCTGCTTCTTGTGGGATAGAGGGAAATTTGGTCAATTGGATAAGTAACTGGCTATCTCATAGAAGACAGAGGGTGGTGGTGGATGGAAAATTTTCAGACTGGAGACCAGTTACCAGCGGTGTACCACAGGGACCAGTGCTGGGTCCTCTGCTATTTGTGATTTTTATCAATAACTTGTAGGAGGGGGCTGAAGGGTGGGTCAGTAAATTTGCTGATGACACCAAGATTGGTGGAGTAGTGGATGAGGTGGAGGGCTGTTGTGGGCTGCAAAGAGACATTGATAGGATGCAGAGCTGGGCCAAAAAATGGCAGATGGAGTTTAACCCTGATAAGTGCGAGGTGATTCATTTTGGTTGGACAAATTTGAATGCAGATTACAGGGTCAACGGCAGGGTTCTGAGGAATGTGGAGGAACAGAGAGATCTTGGGGTTCATATCCACAGATCTCTGAAGGTTGCCACTCAAGTGGATAGAGCCATGAAGAAAGCCTATAGTGTGTCAGCATTTATTAACAGGGGGTTTGAGTTTAAGAGCCGTGGGGTTATGCTGCAACTATACAGGACCTTGGTGAGACCACATTTGGAATATTGTGTGCAGTTCTGGTCACATCACTATAAGAAGGATGTGGAAGCATTGGAGAGAGTGCAGAGGAGATTTACCAGGATGCTGCCTGGTTTGGAGGGTAAATCTTATGAGGAAAGATTGAGGGAGCTAGGGCTTTTCTCATTAGAGCGTAGGAGGATGAGAGGCGACTTGATAGAGGTTTATGAGATGATGAGGGGGATAGATAGAGTGAACGTTCAGAGTCTATTTCCTCGGGTGGATGTAGTTGTTACTAGGGGGCATAACTATAAGGTTCATGGTGGGAGATACAGGAGGGATGTCCGAGGTAGGTTCTTTACTCAGAGAGTGGTTGGGTGTGGAATGGACCGCCTGCTGTGATAGTGGAGTCGGACACCTTAGGAACTTTCAAGCGGTTATTGGATAGGCACATGGAGCACACCGGAATGATAGGGAGTGGGATAGCTTGATCTTGGTTTCGGACAAAGCTCAGCACAACATCGAGGGCCGAAGGGCCTGTACTGTGCTGTACTGTTCTGTTTTCCATGTTATACTTGCTTAAAACCTAACTTTTCTTGCCTTGATGTCATGCAAACTGAAGCACTAAAATATGTTTCTTTCTCCACAGATGCTACCTGACCTGATGAGTATTTCCAGCTTTTTCTCTTTTTATTTCAGGATTCCAACATGCAGAGTTATTTGCTTTTTAACCTTTATTGTTATGCCCAGCATTCTGCAATACAACTCTGAAACTATATACTAAATTCCCGAGAGTGAAATGATTCTTTCTCTAATGCTTCTACTTTTTGTACAGTATTGTTTAACTTGTGGGAAGCATTTCTCCACAGCAAAGTGAATGAAATTTGGGATCTGGGATCATGGATAAAAACCAGTGTTTCATCATTGGAATTGGATTTGGTCTGTGACGCAGCCTTTAGTGAAGTGGCATTGCTTTCTATATCAAGTTGTATATCTCATTATTTGGAACTTACAGTTTTCCAACTCGTGCAGCATCCTATCCCCTAGTAACTCCTTAGTCTCTTTCTTGACAAAAATCCAGATGTTAATTTGTTTCACCACAACAGATTGTGGTATAATGATGTACCACTAATTTGAATATAAGTCTTCGAAGCGAATATAATTGAGATCTGACAAGCCTTTCACTGATCAGCACTGATGATACAAAAACTCTCAATTTGGCCCAATGCAGTTATCAGAAAATTATTCTATTTTCACTCGTATTTTTCTTATTCTGCATGTTGAGCTACTTTTGGCTTATGTGCAGAATTTCACCCAGCTGTGAAATTGTATTGCATCAGAAGTGCATCAGAAACATATATATGTAAATTAATACAGTCGGATGATTTAACAATCACATTCAAATTTTGAATTTGTGTCAGTAAAATGGTCAAACAATTATATAGATAGGGAATTACTCCGGTTTCAAGTATCATGTAATGGCAAACACCCCTGATACATTCCCAGTTAATATGGATAGATTTATTATATTATGGATAAGTTTATTACTTGGAAATATTTGGATAATAGCAGCTTGGTTCAGTAGGTAGCATCGTCCCCAATAAGCAAGGTAGTTGTGGATTCAATCCCCACTCTAAAACCTGAGCACATAATCTAAACTATAATTTTATCTCAGTGCCAACACAATGTTGGAGGTGGCATGCTTTGCATGAGATGTTAAATTGAGATTGTAGCTCCCCATTCAGCTGGACACTAAAGGTCCCATGGCACTATTTGAAGAGGAGCAAGGAACACCTCCCTGTTATGGTTAAAATTCCTCCCTCAAAAACCCATAAGATAGACTCGCTGGTTATTCATTTCAGATTTCGAGCAGCTGCAGTATTTTGCTTTAGTATTAATTGGTTATTTATCCTGTTACTGTTCATGGGAACTAATGGGACTGGTTTCAACGACAGACAGTTTTTGGGCAGTGAAGAGGGTGACTGGGCTGCTCACCAAATGCCATCAGATTGAGGGCAGGCAGAATTGAGGTCAGGGTTTTCAGTTGGTCTGTGCCCAAGCCAATGGATACAAATCGATTTCATATTTGCTTTTCCATCGCTGATTATTTTATAATTACCTATGCTAAAATCTAGCTGCGTAAGTATTTTAATCCATCCATATCCCCTGGAATGTTATTAATCTCTAACATTTATCATCTGGCCACACATCTGCGTGTATCAGCAAATATTGTCAAATTACTAAACATCCATTTCTTTCCAATGTTTATGTCTCGACTGCTTTTTGAAATCTAAGCAGCAAAGAATCTATTCACAAAAGAAACAGTGAATTCAGAAATGAGTTTAAATATAAGCACTTACATAATCATTGATGCAACCGAATGAACAATATGGCCGAGAATTTGGTTCACACTGGAATTCAGCCATGACAATAGGATTGTCAACTCAGGCTGGATGTATATCTGGAGATTTTATCACCAGAGCTCCCATCACCTTCCTCCAGAGTTAAACAGCATTTGTTCCCAGCTCCAGTAATTCTGCAACTTAATTTTTTTAAAAATGTTCCTCTGAATTTTCTCTAGGTTTTGCTCGCTGCAGAATCTTCAACTCCCCAACATTCGAGGGCCATCCTGGAGGATTTGCAATGACTGTGGTGCTAAAATGTCTACAAGAAAACCATGGAACATTGGTCCTTTTGATTGGTTCTCTGGAGGTTCCTGTTGCATCCCAGGAAGCAGTGACAAATAGGTCACTGGCAGGAGAATGGGGATGAGAAAAATATCAGCCATGATTGAATGATGGAGCAGACTCGATGGGCCGAGTGGCCTAATTCTGCTCTTATGTCTTATGGTCTTAGGCCAAGAGTCAGTTGATGGGGTTACAGACATATGGTCTACTGTGAGCCTGGGAAGGGATGGTGAGCAGGACTCGGGTAAGTGTGAGCTGCAGAGATTTGCAGTTCCATTATGGTGTCAGAAGCAGTCCTACTCCTCCTGGCAATATGGTCAGGATTGTCAAGATTTTTGTACTGACTTTCATTGTGGCAACCTGCAGTAGTTCTTTTATGGCCTCCTGCTGAGAAGGTGTTAGGCTTGAAAAAACTGTACTCAGAATGCACTGGAGTCAGTTGTAACCCAATTACAGAAAAGGGCTTGAAACAGATGCTAATGCCTGGATTTGCAGAGGGAATAGGCTCAACTCCACTTTGGGGCGAATTGTCAAGCATGCTAATGAATTTGACAAGTTGCATTCTCCTGGCGAGGAATGAGCCCACATACATGCAGCATATCATACTGGATTCTTCAATGCCTATTCTTCACCCTAAAACAGACACTGCATGATCCCATTTCTAGGTCTCTTTCAGCTCTCACCAGCATTCCTGAAAAGATCGGAAAACCTTAATTACAGAAGCGATGCCTGAGGCTAAAACGCTGTCTTATATTTCTTAACAGAAAGAAACAACTTACGTTACTGGAGCTCAGAATAACCTAACATTGCATCTTAAGTTCAGCCAAACAATTCAGACCTTGTCATGCAGAGAAATGATTACAGTGCATGCTTAATGAAAAATCAATAGTTGTGATATTTTAGTACTGACACTTCCTTCCAGCCTGTTGATGATATGACATCTTTCAGAACATGGCTGTTCTCCTGTTCGTTCAGTTTTCTGTGTCAAAACCACACTTTCTTCGAATACAACACCGTCAATTAATTAATGTCTTCCAAATTTGAAAACACTGTATGAAATTCACTGTATGAATGGTCTCTCGCAGTCATTTTGGAAAATTATGTTTTTTATCAGATCTTTTTGAGTCAATTATCAGGAGCTATTTTTGCTCTCACTAAAGAAGTAATAAAGCTTAAATGTTTCCTCACAAATCTACAAAGAAAAAGTGTTGAGTTATTATGACTCTTCCAAATTAAAACATTAAATCAGCTCCCCTTTGATTTATGGCTTCTTTGATGAAACGCATCATGCAGCCTTTATTTGTGTTAACTACCAAGGTAGAACTTCTGCTATGAGCCAGTGAAAAATATATAATTAAATCCACAAATAAATCAACTATTCCCTCTGGTGCACATTTAAAATTGGCGATGTTCATTTGACTTTCAGCAGCATTGAGCTGCTCTCTTCCTGTTTAAAGTTTTATTTAACTGTGATTGGAATTCAACATACAAACAATCGCTCTCTAACCTCCAAAAATTAAAATAATGGAGTGCTGGTTAAAACATTTTGTGACAGTGGAAAAGAGGCCATAGTAGTTCAGCTATTTGGTACTTGCCCTGCATGATTCACCTTTCTAACCGTAAAACAAAGATGTGTAACCAGCAGCCAATCCACCACCATTTGCCTTCTGCTGAGTGTTACAACGGCGGTAGAAGGGAAGCCCAACATGGCCCCACCACCACCAGATATTACCAAAAGTGGGGAAGACAGTGATTTGGGGGCCTGCAGACTGAGATGGGCAGCCAAGTAAGGTAATGAATTGGTCGATTTTACTGGCATCAGAATAAACCTGTGTCGTGTTGGGTGCTACATCGAGCTGGCTTTCCCAGCAGATTCCTGGAGAGGTGTGGGCCTTCCTTTTCCTTTCATATCACAAGGCAATGATCATCCCCACAATCCTAATGCCACAGATGTTCACCATGCCAATCTGTTTGCATGGCTCTGGTACATTGAGCCATTTCTTGCCGGTCCTTCATGTATGCCAAAACATGGCAGCACATTCTCCTTTCCCTTTCAGCCTCTGTATTAGCTACCATGATGGTGAGGCTACAGAAAAATGCTGGAAAATCTCAGCAGGTCTGACAGCATCTATGGAGAGAGTCGAACCAACGTTTCGAGTCTAGATGACCCTTTGTCCAGCTCTGATGAAAGGTCAGACATAGGAGCAGAATTAGGCCACTCGGCCCATCAAGTCTGCTCTGCCATTCAATCATGCCCCTTCTAGCCCTGGCAGATGTGAAGATCAATCCTGGTATTTTGATCTCAGGTAGCTCTGTGATTAATATCTTCATTCCATTTCTACTCAGCCATGTTTATTTACCTTTCCCATCATGTTTAAATGCATTTCAAGTACCCCTAACCGCAATGTTTACAAAGACTCTAAGCCTGACTGACAGCTATAGTTTTTCAAAGGGAATAGGTGGCCTGCAAAAGAGGAAGTGAAACCATTAAGCTGTGAATGAAAGCTTATTTCAAAGCACTGCACTATGAAATTGGAAGATATCAAAGATTTGCAGTGCAATAGAGAGGGTTTCAAAGGTTTCAGCTTTCTAGGAAGGCTTAGAGACTTCAAATAAAACTGTGTGAATACATTGGGGCTGAGTGAAAGCTGTGGAGAGGAGAACACTGCTCTCCTCCCAGTGAAATTAACATCCCCTGTCTGTCAGGGTACTTCAAAGGGGTCTGCTCACACCTGCAGTTTCTGACAAGGAGAAAGGGGAATCTCTGCTGCAGAATGGAGTGTTGCTGTGATTTAAAAGCCTGTCAGGTGACCATGGGGGCACAGAGATTAAAGTGATCTGATCACTTCAAATATTTACAGCTGACAGGCAGGAATAAAGATGTTAATCACAGAACCGTCTGAAATTACAATGCCAGGGATAATCTTCAAGTCTGCCAGAGCTAGAAGGGGCAGTCCAGCTATGGGACTCCCATCCCAGGGGAGAGTGGCAAGGTCAAACCCTTGACCCCAGCCTGAGCCCACCCAACCCCCAAGACCCTTGGGGGACCCTTGCCCTGCAGCCTGGCAGCAGCAGAGAGCACATAAGCACTGGATCTACCTCCTTGAGCCCCCTCAGGGCCCAAGGTGGCAGGCCAGGGTATCTGTGCTGGGGGCACTGCACCATTGGCACTGTCAAGGCACATAGCCTGAAGTGGGGACTTAGTAGTGATCTGAGGGGGAAGAGAGGCTTTTTACTCTTATGTGAGGAATAAAAGAATGACCAGGGTGAGGTTAGGGCTGGTCAAGGACAGTAGTGGGAACTTGTGTATGGAGTCAGTAGAGATAGGCGAGGTGATGAATGAATACTTTTCTTCAGTGTTCACCAAGGAGAGGGGCCATGTTTTTGAGGAAGAGAAGGTGTTACAGGCTAATAGGCTGGAGGAAATAGATGTTCGGAGGGAGGATGTCCTGGCAGTTTTGAATAAACTGAAGGTCGATAAGTCCCCTGGGCCTGATGAAATGTATCCTAGGATTCTTTGGGAGGCAAGGGATGAGATTGCAGAGCCTTTGGCTTTGATCTTTGGGTGCTCACTGTCCACGGGGATGGTGCCAGAAGACTGGAGAATGGCGAATGTTGTTCCTCTGTTTAAGAAAGGGAATAGAAATGATCCTGGTAATTATAGACCGGTTAGTCTTACTTCGGTGGTTGGTAAATTGATGGAAAAGGTCCTTAGAGATGGGATTTACGACCATTTAGAAAGAGGCGGATTAATCCGGGATAGTCAGCACGGATTTGTGAAGGGCAAGTCGTGCCTCACAAATTTGATAGAATTTTTTGAGGAGGTAACTAAGTGTGTTGATGAAGGTAGGGCAGTTGATGTCATATACATGGATTTTAGTAAGGCATTTGATAAGGTCCCCCATGGTCGGCTTATGATGAAACTGAGGAGGTGTGGGATAGAGGGAAAGTTGGCCGATTGGATAGGTAACTGGCTGTCTGATCGAAGACAGAGGGTGGTGGTGGATGGAAAATTTTCGGATTGGAGGCAGGTTGCTAGCGGAGTGCCACAGGGATCAGTGCTTGGTCCTCTGCTCTTTGTGATTTTTATTAATGACTTAGAGGAGGGGGCTGAAGGGTGGATCAGTAAATTTGCTGATGACACCAAGATTGGTGGAGTAGTGGATGAGGTGGAGGGCTGTTGTAGGCTGCAAAGAGACATAGAGAGGATGCAAAGCTGGGCTGAAAAATGGCAAATGGAGTTTAACCCTGATAAATGTGAGGTGATTCATTTTGGTAGGACAAATTTAAATGTGGATTACAGGTCAAAGGTAGGGTTCTGAAGACTGTGGAGGAACAGAGAGATCTTGGGGTCCATATCCACAGATCTCTAAAGGTTGCCACTCAAGTGGATAGAGCTGTGAAGAAGGCCTATAGTGTGTTAGCTTTTATTAACAGGGGGTTGGAGTTTAAGAACCGTGGGTTATGCTGCAACTGTACAGGACCTTGGTGAGACCACATTTGGAATATTGTGTGCAGTTCTGGTCACCTCACTATAAGAAGGATGTGGAAGCACTGGAAAGAGTGCAGAGGAGATTTACCAGGATGCTGCCTGGTTTGGAGGGTAGGTCTTATGAGGAAAAGTTGAGGGAGCTAGGGCTGTTCTCTCTGGAGAGGAGGAGGCTGAGGGGAGACTTAATAGAGGTTTATAAAATGATGAAGGGGATAGATAGAGTGAACGTTCAAAGACTATTTCCTCGGGTGGATGGAGTTATTACAAGGGGGCATAACTATAGGGTTCGTGGTGGGAGATACAGGAAGGATATCAGAGGTAGGTTCTTTACGCAGAGAGTGGATGGGGTGTGGAATGGACTGCCTGCAGTGATAGTGGAGTCAGACACTTTAGGAACATTTAAGCGGTTATGGAGCACACCAGGATGATAGGGAGTGGGATAGCTTGATCTTGGTTTCAGATAAAGCTCGGCACAACATCGTGGGCCGAAGGGCCTGTTCTGTGCTGTACTGTTCTATGTTCTAGAGGCTGAGTGGGGGTCTGAGGGGCTTAAGGGGGTCAGGTTACCCTCATGTCTGCGTGATGTGGGGGATTGTGACCCATTGTTTGAGTGGTGGGGGGGGAGGATGTCCCTCTTTTCCAAGGGGTTAATGGTGCTCCCCTGGGTCCTCAGGGTCCAGCATGCCAAGGCTATTTTCCAGCACCAAAACCCACCAGGTGCATTTCCTGCTGGAGAGGAGGCTGAATGGTTGGGGACCAGTGAATGGGTCGTCAAACCCACTGTTTGGATTCCAATTATTGGGTTTGCATAATAATCAGATTGCTGCCTGCTCTGACCAGGAACCAGATCAGGGCTGGTGGGTTGGGTGAATCGCAATAGCCATCATGCCTGGCGGGAATCCCGATTTTTGGCCGACACCCCATCGAGCGGGGCATCGGGATTCCCGCAGGCTGTCTGACAAAGCTGGAGAATCCCACCCACTGTCTCCATTGCAGCAGCTGTCCTGAGTGAGCAAGTAAGAAGTGCCAGCCCGTCCCCTCTCCTTCCTCCACGCCTGCCCTCTTCCTGCCTTCCCCAGCATTGCTGTGCATTTCCCAGTCTGGATTTCACGCTGGCTGTCTGTTAATTTTCCAGCCAGCATGAAATCGCATTTTGAGGTCAATTGCCACCAGAAACCCATTTCTTGCCCATTTCTCAGCCGAGTGCACGCACTCTACGGGCAAAAGGTTCAGGCCCAACACTTTCCTGGGGCATTGGAGACTCTCAGTCTATCCACTGTTGAAACAGAGGCTGTTGCCATTGTCCCCAAGCATAAACACCTCGCACCTTCTTCCAGTAAATATAGTCAGGGTCCCTTTAAATTTCGAACAATAACAACACCCAGACTTGCTCTCGGGCAGACTTCAGGACATGTAACATGACCCCTTCATTTTACCTTAAAAGAAAGGCACAATCCCAAAACAGTGAAGGTAATAATGTTTATTAATGAAAATAAGGAGTTTTGCCGAGGTGAAGCGTTTCACAATGTATCGAATAGTTAAATTCCATTTAAAGCTTAAAGTTTATTTATTATTGTCACCAGTAGGTTTACAGTAACACTGCAATGAAGTTACTGTGAAAATCCCCTGGCCGCCACACTCTGGCCCCTATTTGGGTACGCTGAGGGAGAATTTAGCATGGCCAATGCACCAAACCAGCACGCCTTTCAGACTGTGGGAGGGAACCTGTGCACCAGGAGGATACCCATGCAGACATGGGGAGACCATGTAGACTCAGCACAAACAGTGACCCAAGCAGGGAATTGAACCCGGGTCCCTGATGCTGTGAGGCGCTGTGAGGCGGCAGTGCTAACCACTATGCCACCCCATCTTGCTTAAAGTTGAGTAAGACAGACTGGTGATGTGCAGTGGTGTGCTGTTTTCATTGTCTGTTTAGTATTTTAATATAAACAGAAGTCATATACCTTGAAATTAATCAGATCATCAGTTGTTTATGTATTCACCATACTGTGAAATAATGTAGCATGACATATTCTTCTTGGCCATTCTTGGAATGATTGAATCAATAAGAATGTTAAAGATGTGAATATTTGGTTTAGGTCACAAAAGTTGTTCTAGGGCAATGTGAGTCAATTTCCATAAAAGTGACATGTTCAGCCCTGTCAGAAGAGTGATGGATACTGTAGAATTAAAGAAAGCATGCATCCTCTCAAGTTACTTTAGTTACCTTACTACTAATGTAACGGCAGCAAAAGGCAAAATATGAAACACATTAATCAGTTCCATTGACAGCTAACCTTTTTAATCCAGTCAAAATTCTGGTGATGTCAAACTAAATACTGTAATTCAATTTATTATTACACTGGAAGCATGTTTCATAAGCCCTTACAGCTTCAAAATTCTTGAATGTGATTTGAAGTAAAAGGAAATAATATTAGCCTTAATACATCATTTCAATCACAATTATATGCCATTATCTATCTACTTGTGAAAATAATTTTGAAACTCCCTTTAAATTAGACTCAAAATTAATTTATTGATAAGTGGAAAGTTGAGACTATAAGTTGTAACACATGAATTTTAATGTGGGCCAGAATTCTCTGACCTCGCCTGCGACTGGGGTTATCCAGTCCTGCGGCTGTGTACAGAGATTTGGTTGAGCGCCAAATTCTCCGTTCTCGCTAGCAGCGGTAGTGGGGCGTGCAAGACCGGAGAATTCCGGCCTCTGTATTGAATATATGTAAAGTTGTTTCGATGGGGGGCGTAAGAGAGCAACAAAGTAGATATTCTAGATAAATCTGAGAATGCCCCTATAAGTGATAAAGGATCTAAAATCTGGAAACTATGGTTTGTGCCAACAGTGTACCAAAATCTAACGTGTTCATTGGAAATTCTTTAACTTACTATTTTGTTTACCAAAAGCACAACCCTGCAAATTAGTCTCATCTCTAATAATGATATGGTGCAAAATCCAAATGCTCTAAATTATGAAAGAATGGGAAAATGAAATATTGATTTATTGCAGTTCTTTAAAAACATCTGAAAGAAATTTAAACATTCTGATATAGAATTCTTGATGGATTACAAACATAAAAAATGTTGTTCTCTACTGAGGAGTGTGTATAATATGGTAGTTTTTCCATAAAATAAAACAACATGAACTACTAAATATAAAAAAAGGATAAAGTGTAGCAAAGTGAATGTGAACTTGCCTGTGATAAAATGCTGCTCCTGTTAGAATCATGGAGTACTCATTGGTCCATTTCGATGTATACCCCCATCGCCCCTTAATGTTGTCCCAGTAATGACTCCTAGCTGGGTAACCAACGATACGGTCTGGGAAACTGTGCCACACAATGAAGGCAAAATCAACCTAAGAATAAGATGATAAAGTCAAAGGTCTGTTTCCATAGTCAAAAAACTCAAATATAGGCATTTGGAGACTAGCAATGGAAGTGTTCACATTCCAGTAAAGCAATCGTGGAGTAAAATATTTACAGCATAGGTTTTGTGGTTCTGGGAAGGAAAAAGAACCAATGAAAATATTGAAACTTTTCCCACAAAATATGGGAGAGGAAACAGTCTCATTACATATTTTCTGTAGAGTTGTACGGAAACTTCAATTATTGTTGTGTACGTGGTGTTTGTCTGTCTCTTTAAGACAGCACAGCAGGAGTGAGTCATCTGACTTGACAGACCAATGGGAACTGAGAATGAGTGATCACACCAGAGTCCTCCCTCAGGCATTTTACTTCTGGAACCATGTTCTAAGCACGTAGAACAGGAGCAGTTTCATTTACAAGGCAGTAATGGTGTAGGACATTTGTCAACAATGCAGATAGGCACAGTGATCCAATAAACAAGGCTTGTCTCCTGTGCCATACATGTCCTGTAAAATACATGCATCGATGCCAGCTTCAGGCTTTGTGCATTGTGGACATATAAAGCTGAAAAGGATTTAGTTGCTGACAAACCAGAGATTCACCTTGACTGAACGATAATAAAAAGGAATTATGAAAAAAATACGATCAAAGAGTTGGGAATCAAATCACATACTTTACAAAGAAATTCTGTATATTTTTAAAATCTATTTGAATACAAAACACCCTCCTTGAAAAAGTATTCAGGGAACTTATTAACAGTAAGAAAGTTAATCATTCCAATATTGTTGAAATGTCCAAAATAATGCCGTAGATTCCCAGCAATCTCTATCTTTAAGTCATACGTTTGATCCCATACAATTGAATTCACAAGTGTAGTGGGGAAATTAAAGAAATGGTTACCTGGCACACAAAATGGTTACCGGGGAAGGGACATTAAACAGGCACTGGCTTTTAGCACAGACAGTTACTTAAAGTTAAAACATGCAGGGACTAAAATGCTGCAGGAAGCTAGTCAGAGCTTGAGGCACTTTAAGATAAGGGCAGACCCAGAACAATAAAGACTGATAATATCAGCCTTAGATGGGAACATAAATACATAAATGCAACAACACCAATCACTGAATGGATAGATCGAAACCAGTCATTGATAGAGGAAATGTATCCATTCTATGAACAATGCTATGTTAACTGCCCATGTCTGTAACTGTCTGATTGTAACGATGTGTTAACTATCGATCACCATGATCTGTCTACTCAACTTATAACGATGTGTTAAATGGCTAATGTCCGGACTACCTATTGTCTGAAAGGTATAAAAATGATCAACTGCTATTGTGTAATTGAGAAGGTAGCTGCCAAGTACTGCAGAGTACCAGTGCTTTCTCCCTGAAGCTTCGTGTCCGAAATAAAACTGTATTATTGAACCTCCAGTCTGACTCCGGTGGTAAATTTCCCAAAACACAAGAACATAAGGTCCAAAGATGTGCAGGTTAGGTGGACTGGCCATGTTAAATTGCCCCTTAGTGTCCCTAAATGTGTAGGTTAGGGGGATTAGAATGGTAAATACTTGGGGTTATGGGGAACAGGTCTGGGTGGGATTGCCCCTTAGTGTCATGGGGATTACATGGGATTAAAAGGACAGGGCCTGGGTGGGATTATTGTTGGTGCAGACTCGATGGGTTGAATGGCTTCCTTCTGTACTGTAGGGATTCTGTGAGGTAAATTCATCTCAGGTAGATGAGAAAGTAGAATATAAATAAAGGGCTAAGTCAGAAAATATGGGTTAGCATGGCTTGACAGGGGTCAGAGAGGATAGCATGACTTGAATAAAATGAAGGTATACAAAGAATGGAATGCTCTGGAAAAAAAAAGCTACAACCACATAAGTAATTTAATTATGGGTGTAATTGTATTCTGATAAAGACCGATTGGGTAAACAAGGTAGGAAGTCCATTGTATTGAGGAATGTGATTAGATCTGTACAGACAAATAGCCTGCTCTGCCAAACGATAAGATCATGGTTGACAAATATATTTGTCTGATTGGATCTGTGTAAAAGATGGCTGATGTGATTAGATTTGTACAGACAAATATATTTGTCTGATTGGATCTGTGTAAAAGATGGCTGATGTGATTAGATCTGTACAGACCTGAATAGATTCGTATGATCTGTATAAAAGACGGCTGTAATAGGACACCTTTGAGCAGCTCCTTCTGATCACTCCCAATGGCCATTGTAAGTGCAAAATAAAGTAATATTGTGTGGATTTGCCATGATGTAGGTTGTTCTTTAAATGTTTTCTTTAAAATAGACTAGGGCAAGACATTATTCAAGGCAACTAAATAACCATGGAGACTGACCCCTTACCTGACAATCTCCCATTTTAAAGAAAGTTAAAGGGTAAATTATTGGTTACTGAATAGGAAATCTGGAAGTCAGGTGCCAAAATTCCTAATATAAATTTTCGGGTCTGATGATAGAAATGTATCTCCGAGTGCCATTTTCTATCACCCTGTGAAGCAAAATCAAGTGGTTAATGCCTCTCTAACCCTCAAATCCCCCCTTATTCTGCAAATGCTCCAAGAAATCTGCTCGTCAATACAGGGCCATTCCACTGTCACTAATTAAGATTTGTTGCTTTGATAGATTATATACTCCATAGCAAAATGTGTGACAGCAAAACCATCTGGCTATGCTTGCATGTCAATAGCCTACTCAAATGAAGAACTTATCTTTCAAAATTCAATGCAGTTCACCATCTGCACATAAGAAATAGGAGCAGGAGTTGGTAATTTGTCTCTTAGAGCCTGCTCTGCCAAACGATAAGATCATGGTTGATCTGACGGTGGCCTTAACTTGACTTTCCTGCCTGTCCCCCATAATCTTTGGCTTGCTTGTCAATCCAAAAATCTGTCTAACTCTTTAATGAATAAACTCTGTTCATTAGGGGCGGCACGGTAGCACAGTGGTTAGCACTGCTGCTTCACAGCTCCAGGGTCCTGGGTTCGATTCCCGGCTCGGGTCACTGTCTGTGTGGAGTTTGCACATTCTCCTCGTGTCTGCGTGGGTTTCCTCCGGGTGCTCCGGTTTCCTCCCACAGTCCAAAGATGTGCGGGTTAGGTTGATTGGCCAGGTTAAAAATTGCCCCTTAGAGTCCTGGGATGTGTAGGTTAGAGGGATTAGCGGGTAAATATGTGGGGGTAGGGCCTGGGTGGGATTGTGGTCGGTGCAGACTCGATGGGCCGAATGGCCTCCTTCTGCACTGTAGGGTTTCTATGATTTCTATGCCGGTTGGATTTTCCCATTCTGATGCAGTGAATGGAGGTTTGGTTGGCTGCCAAATTCTCGAACGTCACTGCAGTGGGAGTGTGGCGTGAATGGCAGGTACGATTGCACTCATTGATCCAGACTACACTATGCGCTGGAAGAGAGCATTCCAAAAACTAATGAACCTCTGAGAGAAGAAACTTCTCATCTCCATCTTAAATGAGAGACCCTTATTTTTAAATTGTGCTCTTTAGTTCTAGACTGTCCCATGAGGGGCAACACATTCTCAGTTAACCCCCTTAAAAGCTTATATACTTCAATTAGATCAACTCATGTTCTTCTAAACTCCAATGAATATAGATCCAACCTGCTCAACCTTTCCTCATAAGACAACCCCTTCATTGCAGGAATCAGCCTTAGTGAATCTACTCTGAACTGCCTCTAATGTAAGTTGTCCCTCCTTAAGTAATTTGGCACAAAATGTTTCTGTGCCAGGCACCATCTCAAGCCCATTGTTGCTATTCTCACAAAATCACAGCCGAGATACAACAATGTCATTTTAAAATCTATTTCATAATATCTGTCTGAGAACAATTTTAATCTGCCAACATTTGAATTGTCATGACCTTGGATCACTTTCATCCACCAAACCTAAGTACTCAATATCTTTTCTGGCAAAATCTTTTAAAAAATGACATACTTGAGTCGAGTGAAGAATGTAGTGACAAGGTTAAAATGTTTTTTCATATCTGGATGGCTGCAGTGACTCTATGCTGTCAGCTGAGAGAGTTTTGGGGAAAGTTTAACACAAACATTATAAGCAGAGTTGATGAAATAGCTCCAGTAACTAATATGATGAAAAGCTATGTTATGATAATAGCATATTTTAATGTGTTGCAATGCATCAAATTTCCTTAGGATTTTGGTGCTTAAGTTTCAGCAGGATCAGGACTTTTGCTGAACTACCAACCACAGTGACAAATGAATTTTGTTTTCACGAAGAAATATTTAGCTGTATCTGTAAATTTCGGTGGCACAGTGGTTAGCATTGCAGCCTCACAGCATCAGGGACCTGGGTTTGATTCTCGACTTGGATCACTATCTGTGCGGAGTCTGCACGTTCTCCTTGTGTCTGCATGGGTTTCCTCCGGGGGCTCCAGTTTCCACCCACAGTCCGAAAGGCGTGCTGGTTAGGTGCATTGGCCATGCTAAATTCTCCCTCAGTGTACCCGAACAAGCGTCGGAGTGTGGTGACTAGGGGATTTTCACAGTAACTTCATTGCAGTGTTAATGTAAGCCTACCTGTGACACTAATAAATAAACTTTTAAACTATATTTAGCTTAGATACAGAATCCAATATAGCAAAACTACATAGCAATTGATTCACTAAAGGCAAGATTAACTCTACTTTGGTCAGAAAATAGGAAAGGTAACTTATTATCTAAATGGAGAGAGACTTTGGGTGCTTCGGTGCAGAAGGATCTGGGTGTCTTTGTGCATGAGTCGTAGAAAACTGGAATGCAGGTACGGCAGGTAAAAAGGAAAGCAAATGGACCTTGGCATTTATAGCTAAAGGAATAGAGTATAAAAGTAAGGAAATGAATGCATGGCTCAAAGACTGGTGTGGGAGAAGTGGGTTCCAGTTCATAGGGCACTGGCACCAGTACTGGGGGGAAGTGGGGGCTGCACTGTTGGGATGGTCTAGACCTGAACTATGTTGGGGCTGGGGTTCTAATGAGTCATATAACTGGGGAAATAGAGAGAGTTTTAAACTGAATGGTGGGGGCAAGGGATCAAATTTGGGAAGGTGTGGTATATCAAAGAGCAGAAACAAAGCAAGAGAGGAGGGTACTGATATGGAAAATGAAAAACAGACCACGGCAGAAAGAGAGTACAAATCTAAGAGTAAATCAGCAGGTTAGACTACATACAACAAAAACTATAAAAGGATAAAACTAAAGGCTCTGTATCGAAACACAACAGCATTTGAAACAAAACAGATGAACTGATAGCACAAATAGAAATTGATAAGTATGATCTGATGGTCATTACAGAAATACTTGAGATACTAATAGATCCCTAGATTCGGGGAAGCTTCCATTGGATTGGACGATAGCAAATGTAACTCCTTTATTCAAGAAGGGAGAGAGACAGAAAGCAAGAAGCTACAGGCCAGTTAGCCTAACATCTGTCATGGAGGAAATGTTAGAAGCCATTATTAAAGATGTCGTAGCAGGACAATCTGGAAAAATTCAAAGCAATCAGGCAGAGTCAGCATGGTTTTGTGAAAGGGAAATCATGTTTGAACATTTTATTGGAGTTCTTTGAAGGAGTCACATATATTGTGGATAAAGGAGAACTGGTGGATGCACTGTACAGAAGGCATTTGATAAAGTGTCACAGCAAAGGTTACTCCATAAAATAAAAGTTCATGTTATGGGGGTAACATATTGATATGGATAGAAGATTGGCTCGTTAACAGAAAGATAAGACCGTAAGAAATAGGAACAGGAGGAGGGCCTTCAGCCCCTTGAGCCTGCTCCGCTATCAATAGGATCATGGCTGATCCGATGTTTCTCATGTCCACTTTCCTGCCCTTTCCCTGTAATCCTTGATTCCCTTACTGATCGAAAATCTATCTATCTTAGCATTAAATATACACAATGACTCTGCCCTCGCAGCTTTCTGTGGCAAGGAGTTCCAAAGACTCACAACCCTCTCTAAGTGAAAACATTCCACCTCATCTCAGTTTTAAATTGGCACCCTTTTAATCTGAGACCATGCTCTCCGATCCTAGACTCTCCCATGAGGGAAAACATCCTCTCAGCATTTACCCTGTTAAGGCCCTTAAGAATTCTGCATGTTTCAATGAGATCATCTCTCATTCTTCAAAGTTCCTATGAATAGAATCCCAACAGGTTTAACCTTTTCTCATAAGACAATTCCTCTGTACCAGTGATCATCCTAGTGAATGGTCTCCAATGGAACAATATCTTTCCTTAGACAAGGGGACCAAAACTGCTCACAGTATTCCTGATGTGGTTTCACCAGTGCTTTGTACAGTTGCAATAAAACTTCCCTACCCTTATACTCCAACCTCCTTGAAATAAGGGCCAACATTCTATTAACTGTCCTGATTATCCGTTGTAGTTTTTCTCTATTTAAATAATACTTTGGGCTGCATGATGGCATAGTGGTTAGCACTGCTGTCTCACAGCATCAAGGACCTTGGTTCGATTTCAGCCTTAGGTGACTGTGTGGAGTTTGCACATTCTCCCTGTGTCTGTGTGGGTTTCTTCCGGGTGCCCTGATTTCCTCCCACAGTCCAAAAATGTGCAGATTGGGTAGATTGGTCATGCATTATTGCCTAGTGTCCAAAGATGTGTAGGGTAGGGGGATTAATGGAATAAATGTGTGAGATTATGGGTTTAGGGCAGGGGATGGGCCTGCTCCACACTTGGCTCTGTTAGAGAATCAGTGCAAACTCGATGGACCAAATGGCCTCCTTCTGCACTTTAGAGATTCTATGATTCTGTTCTTTTGTTCTCCGGTTTCTAAACTTGCTGATGACACACGAGGATAGGTGAGAAAATAAATTGTGAAGAGGACATAAGGAGGCTGCAAAGGGTGATAGTTAGGTTAAGTGAGTGGGCAAAACTCTTGTCAAATGGAGTATAATGTAGGCAAATGTGAAATTGTCCATTTTGGCAAAAATGAAAAAGTAGCTTATTATCTAAGAGTGAGAGATTGCAGAGTTCTGAAGTCCAGAAGGGTCTTGGTGTCCCAGTGCATAAATCACAAAAGGTTACTCTACAGGTGCAGCAAATAATTAGGAAAGTTAATAGAATGTTATCATTTATTGTGAGGGGAATTGAATACAAAATAAGGAGGTGATGCTTCAGTTGCACAGGGCATCAGTGAGGTCACTTCTGGACTTTTGTGTTCAGCATTAGTTTCCTTATTTAAGGTAAGATATAAAAGCATAAGAAGCAGTTCAGAGAGGTTTACAAGATGAAGACCAGGAATGGGTTTATGAGGAATGGTTGGCAAGGTTAGGATTGTATCCACTGGAGCTTAGAAAAGTAAGAGGCAACTTGATTGAAAAATGGAAGACGCTGAGAAGTACTGACAGGGTGGATGTGGTGTGGATGTTCCTTCTGTTAAGAGAATCTAGAACTAGGAGTCACTGTTTAAGAATAAGAGGTTACTCATTTAAGGCAGACGAGGAGAATTTCTTTCTCACAGAGGGCCATGAGACTCTTCCTCAAGAAGTGGTGGAAGCAGAATTATTGAATATATTTAAAGCAGGGCTAGATAGTACTTGATAAGCAAGGAGGTTATCAGGCAGGAATGTAGGGTTGAGGTTCCAACGAGATCAGCCATTATTGAATGCTAGAGCAGGCTTGAGGGCCAAATGTCCCACTCCAGCTCCTAATTCATATGTATGTATGTCTGTCTTATATCTAAAAATAATTTATTTTCTTGTTTTTTTCTGCTGTTTAATGGCTTAAGACCACTTTAGTTAACTTTCGTCACTGACAGAAATGATAAAACCTGAAAAATAATCACATGTTCCATGGGTCCCATGGATAATAAAATGCTTTTCCTAAAAAAAATAGTTTTCTATCTTTCTTGATGAAAAAAACTCACTGTAGGTATTGATTTGAAGTTCCAAACAGTTGTAAATGGCTATGACTATAACTCATGTTGGGATAACGTTACTTAATTAAATATTCACCAGGATGCATTATTTTTACGAACAGTTAAGCCGCCATACATAAACATCAATTTGTTCTGTTACTTGCTTCATGTCTTTCATAGGTGAAATAAAATGCTTGTTAATAATTTAATGCAGCTATAAATTATACATCGCTCAATTATTTAAGGATACCTATGGCAATGCATAATATATTGTCTCAGACTTTGATGGAGTACTGTATCTAACAGTGTGTGCCATTAAGTGACTTCGTCTCTCACTCTTCACTTCATAATATTTCAGTCCTAGAGATTGCTGGGACCCTGAGCTGATAAAAGCACAGGGAGCGTTCATGGACTCTCTGGGGCCTTAGTCAAAGACAGGACCAAGAGTGACGAATGTGCTTTAAAATTTGATAATGAAACAGTGGAAAAGGAAATAGAGTGAATTAGAGTCAAAATAGGTGAAGAAGAAAAATAAAGAGAGGCGGAATAAAACTGCATTCAAAAAATGAGAACAGAGGCAGAGGGTAAAAGGAGAAAAACATTAAAGAAAATCTTTTATACCAATTTACAATCTGCTGGAATGAGACGATACAGTTTGCAATGTTCCCTTTGGGCCAGAGAGGTTGAGTGGCCTTCCTAGGAACATTAATCTTCTCATTAAATGGGATTTTATAAAGTTATGTAGAAGCCCATAGAATCATACAGCACAGAAGAGGCCCTTCGGCCCATTGAGTCCGCACCAACACATTAGAAACACCTGAACTCCCACCTAATCCCATCTGCTGCCCATTGGGCAGCACGGTGGCACAATGGTTAGCACTGCTGCCTCACAGCGCCAGGTTCAATTCCGGCCTTGGGTCACCGTCTGTGTGGAGTTTGCACATTCTCCCCATGTCTGCGTGGGTTTCCTCCGGGTGCTCCAGTTTCCTCCCATACTCCAAAGATGTGCGGGTTAGGTTGGTTGGCCATGCTAAATTGACCCTAGTGTCAGGGGATTAGCAGGGTAAATATGCGGGGTTACTGGAATAGGGCCTGGGTGAGATTGTGGTCGGTGTAGACTCGATGGGCCAAACGGCCTTCTTCTGCACTGTAGGGATTCTATAATTCTGCCAGAACTTGGCACATAGCCCTGAATGTTATGATGTGCCAAGTGCTCATCCAGATACTTTTTATAGTTTACGAGGCAACCTGCCTCTACCACCCTCCCAGGCAGCACATTCCAGACTGTCACCACCCTCTGAGTAAAAAGGTTTTGCCTCACATCTCCCCCAAACCTCCTGCCCTTCACCTTGAACTTACATCCCCTCGTGACTGACCCTTCAACTAAGGGGAACAGCTGTTCCTTATCCACTCTGTCCATGTCTCTCATAATCATGTATATCCTCGATCAGGTCACCCCTTAGTCTTTTCTGCTCCAATGAAAACAACCCAAGCCTACGCAACTTCACTTCGTAACTTAAATGTTCCATCCCAGGCAGCATCCTGGTGAATCTCCTCTGCACCCCCTCCAGCTCAATCACATCATTCCAATAATGTGGTGACCAGAGCTGCACACAGTACTCCAGCTGTGGCCTCACCAAAGTTCTATACAACTCCATGTCAAATTACTCCATCCAAAGTATATCACCTCATACTTTTCAGGGTTAAATTCCATCTGCCACTTATGTGCCCATTTGACCATTCTGTCTATATCTTTTTGTAACCTATGACACTCCATCTCACTGTTAACCACTTGTCCAATCTTTGTGTTATCCGCAAACTTACTAATTCTGGCCCCCACATAGTCATTAATGCCATTTATATAAATGACGAATAATAGCGGGCCCAACACAGATTCCTGTGAAATACCACTGGATACTAGATTCCAGTCACTAAAGCAGCCTTTTGTCATCACCTTCTGTCTCCTACAACTGATGTGGAGATGCCGGCGTTGGACTGGGGTAAACACAGTAAGAAGTTTAACAACACCAGGTTAAAGTCCAACAGGTTTATTTGGTAGCAAAAGCCACACAAGCTTTCGAGGCTCTGAGCCCCTTCTTCAGGTGAGTGGGAATTCTGTTCACAAACAGAACTTATAAGACACAGACTCAATTTGTAAATTGAGTCTGTGTCTTATAAGTTCTGTTTGTGAACAGAATTCCCACTCACCTGAAGAAGGGGCTCAGAGCCTCGAAAGCTTGTGTGGCTTTTACTACCAAATAAACCTGTTGGACTTTAACCTGGTGTTGTTAAACTTCTTACTGTCCTACAACTGAGCCAATTTTGAATCCACTTTATCAAATTACCTTGTATCCCATGTGAATTTACCTTCTTTACCCAACTTTCGACAACCAGTTTAAATGGCAACTCATGTGCAAATGCAGAAATATATTTTCTTTATTTGTTCATGAAATGTGGGTGTTACAGATAAGAGCAACATTAATTGTCCATTCTTAATTGCCCTTTACTGAGTAGTTTACTAGATCGGGCGACACGGTGGCACAGTGGTTAGCACTGCTGCTTCATAGCGACAGGGACCCGGGTTCAAATTCCCAGCTTGAGTCACTGTCTGTGTGGAGTCTGGACGTCCTCCCCATGTCTGCGTGGGTTTCCTCCGGGTGCTCCGGTTTCCTCCCACAGTCTGAAAGACGTGTTGGTTAAGGTGCATTGGCCATGCTATATTCTCCTTTACTGTACCCAAACAGACGTTAGAGTGTGGCGACGAGGGGATTTTCACAGTAACTTCATTGCCGTGTTAATGTCAGCCTACTTGTGACACTAATAAATAAACTTAAAAAAAATAATTTCAGAGGCAGTTAAGAGTAAACCATATCGTAGTTGGTCCAGAGTTATATGTAGGTCAGATCAGATCAGCAGATTTTCTTCCCTGAAGGAAATAGATTTTTATGACAATCTGGTAGTTGCATGATCATCATTACTGATGATCATTTTTATTCCAGATTTAATTATGAACTGAATTCAAATTCCCTGGCAGCCAGTTTGGATTTTGAACTCCAGTATCCAAATTGTTAGTCCAGGCCTCTGGATTATTGCTCCAGCGACATGAATACTATGCTATTCCTTGAAACTTGAGGGGTGGTTGAGAGCAAGCTACTGTTTTCACAAAACTGAATTGAAGATGCAGTGGTGCAAATTGCCCAGCAACATGTGGTGATTGGCAGTTCATGGGGTAACTCTTCTTTGTCACAAATTGTCACAAATATTTTGCACATTAATAATGGTGAGCATCTTTGTTACTTTGACAAAGAAATCTGAGTCATTGTCGTTATTCTTCAGATCTTAGATAACACAACCTGGGTGAAAAACAAATGGCAGATGACAATGTGGCTGCAGCATGTACCATTTACAAGATACACTGCAGCAACTTGCCACAGCCTCATTTACAGCACCTCTCAAACATATGACCTAGAAAGATAAAGGTAGCATGGGAACACCACCATTGGCAAGTTCTCTTTCAATTCATATATCATTCTGACCTGGAACATTGTTCCTTCATCATCATTGGGTCAAATTCCTGTCATTTCCTCCCCAAAGGTACTGCAGAGGCACTTACACCGCACAAACTTTAATAGTCCAAGAAAGTGGCTCACCAGTACCTTCTCAAGAGCAATTAGGGGTGGTCAATAAATGCAAGCCTTGCCAGCATCATCCACATCCCATGAATGAATAAATATATATATTAAAAAAACCCTTAGAAATATTTTAATCAATACAGTTAATTTACTACTGATGATGAATCACACATCATTTCTTTTCATCTTTATTTAAATAAAAAAAAACATAGTTAGCTCTAATTTCTTGTCATTTATCCCATGAAATCGATTCCCAATCTGTGTTGTTGAAAGACACACAGGAGTAAATTTTCCAATCCCGTCCACTGTTGTGGGTGGCATGGACAATTTAAAGGTCAGTTGAAGACTGGAAATATTTTTCTCCCTGGAAAGACGGAGAATGAGGGGAGATCTAATAGAGGTGTACAAGATTATGAAGGGGATAGATAGGGTGAACAGTGGGAAGCTTTTTCCCAGGTCAGAGGTGACTATCACGAGGGGTCACGGGCTCAAGGTGAGAGGGGCGCAGTATAACTCAGATATCAGAGGGACGTTTTTTACACAGAGGGTGGTGGGGGCCTGGAATGCGCTGCCAAGTAGGGTGGTGGAGGCAGGCACGCTGACATCGTTTAAGACTTACCTGGATAGTCACATGAGCAGCCTGGGAATGGAGGGATACAAACGATTGGTCTAGTTGGACCAAGGAGCGGCACAGGCTTGGAGGGCCGAAGGGCCTGTTTCCTGTGCTGTACTGTTCTTTGTTCTTTGACCTCGGATGGGGATTTCCAGTCTTCAAGTGGGCGGGACTGGAACATCCTGCCCTCAGAAATGTAAAATTATCATAAGTCTGGGAACTTAATGCTTATGAATTTTTATTTACTGCGAATAAAGTATCAGGTATCAATATGCTTCTCTTTTTATATAAACTAATTTGGTAAACCCAAATAAATTTTAAGATGTGAGCCTCTCAAGATGTCTTTACCAATAAAACGCAACAGTCAGACATCAGTTACTTTCTCTCAGGGTCAGGAAGCTTACAGCTCAGCGCATTTCCCATTCCTGTTTATAATAATGGAAATAAACAATGGGTTTGTTTTTAATTATTCCTTTTTGAAAGCTTCACTAGATTGACTGGCTTTTTCTCCTTGACAGGTTAGTGTGATGCCTCAAAGTGAGAGCACTAATTTATTGCCAATTAAAGCCACTTTTTAGGCAGGTTTTTTTTCCTGTAGACAGGTTTGCCTCAAGGAACTGAATTTAGACTCATTTCATGTTGAAACTTTACAGGCACAAAGGCAGCACATTTTCACCTCATTAGTGGGTGGTTATGAACTGATGCTGGAAGACATGTTTTGTGTCACTCAGATCCTCTCAGTTGCTTTTATATATCAATATATAGAAACAGTGTGGTAATCTTTTTGAAACAGGGATTGTGTACAAAGTTTATATGTGTTTTGTTTTATTTCTACTTCATGATGTAACTCCACATTGCGATGCTCCAAAAAGCCTCATGAGACTGGAACAACCTGTTCTGAAACAGCTGCAATGTCACTACGTGGTTCCATTTGACAAAGTGCACACTCCAAAGGGCATATTTTCTGGTCCCGGTGCTTAACCGGTATAAGGCCATAAGACATAGGAGCAGAATTAGGCCACTTGGCCCATCGAGTCTGCTCTGCCATTCAATCATGGCTGATATTTTTCTCATCCCCATTCTCCTGCCTTTTCCCCATAACACCTGACCCCCTTATAAATCAAGAATCTATCTATCTCTGTCTTAAAGACACTCAATGACCTGGCCTCCACAGCCTTCTGCGGCAAAGAGTTCCACAGATTCACCACTTTCTGGCTGAAGAAATTCCTCCTCATCTCTGTTTTAAAGGATCGTCCCTTTAGCCTGAGGTTGTGCCCTCTGGTTCGAGTTTATCCTACGAGTGGAAACGTCCTCTCCATGCCCACTCTATCCAGGCTTCGCATTATCCTGTAAGTTGCAATAAGATCCCCTCTCATCCTTCTAAACTCCAACGAGTACCAACCCAGTCCTCAACCGTTCCTCATAAGACAAGCTCTTCATTCCAGTGATCAATCTTGTGAACCTCCTCTGGACCCTTTCCAAGGCCAGCACATTCTTCCTTACATATGGGGCCCAAAACTGCTCACAATACTCCAAATGGAGTCTGACCAGAGCCTTATACAGCCTCAGACGTACATCCCTGCTCTTGTATTCTAGCTCTCTCAACATGAATGCTAACATTGCATTTGCCTTACTAACTGCCGACTGAATCTGCACGTTAACCTTAAGAGAATCTTGAACCATTTCGAAGATAGTCTATGCCTCCATTCCTCCTTCCAAAGTGCATAACCTTACACTTTTCCACATTGTATTCCATCTGCCACTTCTTTGCCCACTCTCCTAACCTGTCCAAGTCCTTCTGCAATGACTACCTGCCCCTCTACATATCTTTGTATCATCTGCAAACTTAGCAACAGCGCATTCAGTTTCTTCCTCCAAATCGTTAATGTATATTGTGAAACGTTGTGGTCCCAGCACTGACCCCTGAGGCACACCATTTGTCACCGGCTGCCATTGTGAAAAAGACCCCTTTATCCCCACTCTCTGCCTTCTGCCAGTCAGCCAATCCTCTATCCATGCCAGTATCTTACCCTTAACACCATGGGCACTTAACTTATCTAACAGTCTCCTATGCGGCACCTTGTAAAAGGCCTTCTGGAAATCTAAATAGATCATGTCCACTGGTTCTCCTTTTTCTAACTTTACCTAACTGGTATCACCAGCATGCTGTGATTTTGTTCTCCTTAATCAGGAGGGTAGGGAGATGGTTTCGCTCAGTTGGCTAGACGGCTCACACATGGTTCAGAATAATGCCTGCAGTCCAAATTCAATTCCAGATCCAGCTGAGGTGAATCTGGGACCTGCCTCCTTGTCCAGTCTCTGAGAGTGGAAGGCCATGGCAAACCACCACTGACAAAAACTGTTCTGAAAATAGCTCAGGATGAAGCATCAGCAGATGATGAGTCAAGGACCTGTCTTTGGGCTAAGGACTCATACCATACCAACTGGGAAGGGAGTGAATCTGCTGGACCTATGGGACCTGCTCTAATTTACTACAAATGATAAGATGGAAAACTCAGGGACAGAGCTGCCTTGAATGTTGGGGGAGATGATTAGGCTTTTCCTTGATCTTGATAATCATTGCCTGGCATGTAAATGCTGTAAATGTTACCTGCTATTTGTCAATCCAGACCTGGGTGTTGTGAATACCTTACAGGAAGTTGGAAACCAGACTAACAGAAAGTGATGACTGGCCTGGGATTCAAGCTGCGCTAACAGAAATGGTGGCCTCAATTTTCATCACATTGGGTTGACTCAGGAGCCATTTAAAAATGGCAGGTGCTCCCCAATCCCGGTATTCCTGACCTGATCCCCGGGCTGTGCAATTTTTCAGAGTGCCTTTGAAAGGTGCGGGCTGCTTTCTGTCAGGATCCTGCATCCGGCACTTGCCACTTGGCTGACTCCATTGTGGAAAAGAGGCAGCTCATATTGCTCTGCAGTTTTTATGCAGTTGGGCCAGGTTTTTAAGGAGTCATAATTCAGGGCCCTTAGAGGAATTGTGAACCCTGGTCTGCATGAGAGGACTTTTTAAAAAGTTAGTTTAAAAGGTCCCCCTCATGCTCCCTATATCAAGCTCTACTCTTCCACTCTCCCGTCATGTCCTCTCAAGCCCCCTATGTGAAGCTATGGCATTTCCATGGCCATTGACCAACTGTACATTGTCTAGAACCAATGAACACTAGAGTGGAATGTGTCAAAATAACCTCAAAAGGAAGTCATTCGTTAAGAACTTTCTCCTATGTTTGAAAAGAGTCTTAAGTACAAGCTAATAAAAGTGTCAATCATCTAGGCTCTTTAAAATTTTTTAAAGTACAAATGACAAACCCTTGAAATCCATAATACATGTAAACAAACACTGTGATATTGACTGTGAAAGCGATTATTTTTAGATTTCTCTTAGTTTAGACAGAATGCAGACATTGATGATGACTTACCCACATATTAATGCAGTAAGAGATTTAAAGCAAGCAACTATGATTTTAAGACATATAAGTTGACATTTTAAATGCATTTCAATATTTTACTATGATTAAACATTTTCAATCAATGCAAGGTACCAAAGCGTAATGGGAAAATTAAATAATTTGACCATAGTCCTGGGAACCCTAGCTCGTATGGCTATATCTGGGAGATTATTGTAAGGGAACACATTTTGAAATTTTAATGAATAGTTGGTTCGCAGCCCAGATATAGATTAGACATAGGGCCTGATTTTACCATTTTGAGTCTAAGTGCTGAATCCGGGCGTCAAATAGATCCGCGCCTGGAATCCTCTTTCCTGCGCGCCCATACGCGTTTTGCCGGCTCTGGTCCGATTCACGCTGTGGGCGAGGCTTAGCGCTGGCGGACCAATCCAAGCTCTGAACTGCGCATGCGCAGTTCGAAAAAATCTGACAGAGCGCGCCCGGGCGGGGAGAAAAAAAAAGCAGAGAGCAGGGCTCTCTGACGGTCATCCTCTGGTCGGGCGGGAGGGCGTGGGGGACCCAGATCATCCTCTGGTCGCAGGGGGGGAGGGGGGGGTGGGGGGACCCAGATCATCCTCTGGTCGCGGGGTGGGGGGGTCTGCTGCCAGTCTGCAGCCGATCAGTGGGGAGGGAGGGGGCAGAGGGGTCCGCCGCCACTCTGCGGGCGATCCCTCCTCCCCACTGGAGGAACGAATCCCTCCTACCGGAGTGAACGTGCGGCCATGCCATCCCACAAAACCTTCAGGATGAAGCGATTTCTCGCTAAGAAGATGAAGCAGAACCGGCCGATTCCACAGTGGATCCACATGAAAACCGGCAACAAGATCAGTACAAGTCCAAGAGGAGACACTGGAGAAGGACCAAGCTGGGCCTGTAAAGGGATACACCATCACTGGTACACTACCAGCCACAGATTACTCTTCCCTGCAGGGGCAAGAGAGCGGGAGAGATGGATGTGGCTGGTAGTGTACCAGTGATGGTGTATCCCTTTACAGGCCCAGCTTGGTCCTTCTCCAGCGTCTCCTCTTGGACTTGTACTGATCTTGTAGCTGGTTTTTATGCGGATCCACTGTGGAATCGGCCGGTTCTGCTTCATCTTCTTAGCGAGGAATTGCTTCATCCTGAAGGTTTTGTGGGATGGCATGGCCGCACGTCCACTCCGGCAGGAGGGATTCGTTCCTCTGGTGGGGAGGAGGGATCGCCCGCAGAGTGGCGGAGGACCCCCCTGCCCTCTCCCTTCCCACCGATCGGCTGCAGACTGGCAGCGGACCCTCCCACCCCCGACCAGAGGATGATCTGGATCCCACCCCCCGCCCGAGGATGATCTAGGTCCTGCCCCCCTCCTCCTCCCACCTCCCCCCAACCCGAGGATGACCTGGATCAAGGAGCCATTGGAGGCTCTGACCCCGCTCTTCGGAAGCTGCAGCTTCAGACTATTATTTTGCAGGTCACTTACAGCGCGGATGCGGATCGGGCCAGAAGACGATAAAGTGAGATTTGGTGGTAGAGTTGGGTGCGCGGTTCATTAAGTCGATTTAAATGCATGCAAATGCATTTAAATCGTCGGGCTTCCCGATTCGGGCACGGGCCGGACCCGCGCCTGAATCGGGTGTCGGTAAAGCCGTGATCTGCTCGGAATCGGATGCAGATCGTGGTATAGGCCCGACGCCCAACTTTACCGCGGTTTTGTGAAATCTGGCCCATAATCTTAGATACAAGGACAGATGTCTAGTCAATCTTGGCAGTGAGCCAATGGGAAAACTCCATGTTGGCCATTATAGTAATGGCTGCCATATCCAGGCAACAGCGAAGTAATAAAACTGGAGTCGGGATAACGTCCGGTTAGCAACGGGCAAATAAGAAACCATTATGCTAGAAAGTACTGAACTGAATTTTCTGACAGAGATCTATATTGATGTATTGACATTAAAATGAAATTATTCTTATACTCCTAACTTAATGTAAGGCGGAGAATTAGATTAAGAAAATGTATAACTGTCTTGATTTTTATTGATAACATCCCTTATTTGAGGGGTCTAGGCATTCTGTATCTGAGACCATCATCAATATCTCTCCCATTGATCACTGGTTTTTTAATAAAGTTTTACCTTTATACCGTGACATTGGTTTCCTGGGTATATTTGCCACCTCATCGGAAAACCCCTCTTACAGACTGCATGATTATATGAGAGCAGGGACAGCTATTCTAATAATAGAACACCTGCTCCACAGAGGAAACATTGTTTGATTAACAGCTCAGGCTCTCTGACCTATGCTGTCACTTTCACAATACTTGTTGCACAAGTTAAGTGGCTTCAAGAGTTTGTGGGTTGTATTTTTTGAGATTTCAAACAGCCTGGATGATTTAACAATATCTTGTACTTCAGACTTCTATTTACAAACATAGGGAAAGTTCTCAATGGATGATTTATTTTCAAGGGTTTTTAACAACCTACTCTACATTATAGGGTCTATTGGTTCTAGAATGTGTACAGTGGGCCAATGGACATGGAAATGCTATAGCTTGGCATACGAGGTATGAGGGGTATAGGGGATAGGTGATGGGGCAGAGCTTGGAATAGGTGGCATGTAGATTAGTAAGGGGTGGGTGGAAGTGGGGAGCATGACATCAGGGACATGAGAGCCCATGAGCGTTTGTTTGGATGGAGAGTGTTTGTAGGGTGAACGGGGTGTGAGGGATGAGGGATGGAGAACTTTTTAGACAGCTCAGCTCCACACTTGGCAACTCCTGTGGCTGCCTCCGCACTTCTTCCTGGGTGACTAGTCCGATTCTAGCTCACACCTGCCTCCTTCCAATGAAGCTTCCACCTTTGGGGGCACTTTCTCTCAGGTGGGAAGGCCAAGTCAGGAAATTTCCCAAATCCCCGACCTGCCATGAGGACGGAAATCCAGGCCTGTGCCTCAGAAACTGATGTGCAACATATGTGTACAAGCTGTGCTCTAGCTACATGTTGGTGTGAGCCTCCTCCTAAGCTACTATATTAGACATCAACATATGCAGTCAATCAAATCAGATCACTTAATAACAACAACTTGCATTTATATAGTACCTTTAATATAGGAAAATGTGGCAAGGTGTTTCACTGAAGCATAATTAAGCAAATATTGAGAAAGAGCAAAGGGGGAAATAGAAGGAAAAATGACTGAAGGAAGTAGATTTTAAAGAGGATCTAAAAGGAAGTGAGAAGGATGGCGAGGTGAGGATTAGGCAAGGAATTCCTGAATGTAGGGGCTGCAAGCACAGCCACCTTTAGGGTAGAACAAAGGGAGACAGGGCTACACAAGAGGCTCTAATTGGAAATATGCAGAATTTTGAAGGGTTGTAGGGATGGAGTAAAGTCAGGAAGGGGCAAAGCCATGAAGGTATTTGAACATGAGGATGAAAAATTGTAAATGAACGTGTTTGGTAGGGGTGGGAGACAATGCTGTTTATGAAGGACAGGAGTGATGGGTGAGTGGGATTGTATGTTCATTAGGAGACAGGAAGCAGAGTTTTGAATGAGCTAGATTTTTTGGAGAATGGAGGTTGGATGGCTAGCCAGGCTGATCCCAGCACAGGGAGGCCAGCCACTATCTGCATTAGTGGTTGTGCAAAGGCAGTCAGAGGCACCATCCCTCAGGAGATCAAATGGAGATTCTGAATCGTGTTTTCCCGAGTGACTCACCTCATTGCTTGACAGCACAGTGTCTTCATCTAAGCTGAGTACAGCATCTGTCTGGATGACGTGATATGGGAAGAAACGACTGCTCATGCTCTAAAAATACAAAAACAGCAAGTTTTATAGTCCCTGGAACTTTCACACCATCCAATATTCATGTTTAATTAAGCTTTCCTAAAGAACTCATTCGGAATAATGTTTTGTAATATATGTTTGTAGTTTACCAATCTGACTTCTTCTGTTATTCTTTTATTTTAACTAAAATACCGTTTTGTTTCAATGTGATATTCTATAAATAAGATGTAACGCTGCTACTATTCAGTAAGTTACTGCTATCTTTTGGGAAGTAAAGCAACAAAAAATAAATTCCAAGCACAATTTCACAATACTCAGTTCTTGAATATGTGAATAAGGCAGCTAAAATGGTAATGAAGTTCATAATACCATTTACTGCTCCTGCTCCTGTCCATTGCCATTTTACCTGAGGATCTTCTCCAGTGTGGCCCAGGTTTCTGCCTGCTTTAGGTAAGAATCTATTCATAACATGCAAATGGGGTCTTGTGCTAAAAACAATTTTTAACCTGCCAATGGATAAGGTGTGTACTATGTTTGTGTTTAATTCTAAACTATAAATAGATTATGAGATAGGTCGGTACAGCAAAACAAGGAACAATTTATTTAATGTCTTTGTCAGTCCAAGACTGACTTCCCTGAGTCACCTGGCCCACTCTCCTAAAGGAGCATAACACCCCAAAACTACATATCATAGAATCATAGAAACCCTACAGTACAGAAAGAGGCCATTCGGCCCATCGAGTCTGCACCGACCACAATCCCACCCAGGCCCTACCCCCATATCCCTACATATTTTACCCGCTAATGCCTCTAATCTACGCATCCCAGGACACTAAGGGGCAATTTTTTTTTTAGCATGGCTAATCAACCTAACCGGCACATCTTTGGATTGTGGGAGGAAACCGGAGCACCCAGAGGAAACCCACGCAGACACGAGGAGAATGTGCAAACTCCACACAGACAGTGACCCGAGCCGGGAATCGAACCCAGGTCCCTGGAGCTGTGAAGCAGCAGTGCTAACCACTGTGCTACCGTGCCGCCCTGTATAACAGTGTGCACTGCACACATCGCTCATTGATAAAATCTGTTGAGTGGTCTAAACATTTGTCCTTAAAAGGGCAGCTTCTGACCTCTCAGAAAACAGGGAGTAAAGGCTTTCTCTCAAAAAACGAATTTTGGAGACAGAAGGAGCATCCATGATGCAGCTGACCCTACTCAATTCTTCTGGTCCACTATTGGCTCATCAGCTCTTCCCCCAAGGGCATTGCATTCTCTTTCCAAATCAGGCTTCTAGTCGGACTTCAAGAAGGAACTACTGAGATTTTTGCCTTGCTGACTGGCAAGTTGGCTGGTTCTGCAATCGCTGTTTGCCGGCATTAAAGGAATGAGGCTTGTCCATTGAGCTGGTTGAACCTCTTGTCAAGATCTCCATGTTACATGCTCTCTCTAATCCTTGTAGCCATATGACAACCTGAAAATGGCGGCACGTGAGTCAGCTCCTTTAAACTACTGTTCGTGCACAGCTGTGCAAACAAGACCTAAAGGCCTTGTGTACTTAAACAAATTTCCCATGCACTACAAAAAACATTAGACGGTTTGTTGCTGCAGGTCATTGCCTGAACTCATAAGCCCCACCTACACCACCTCCTGCCGAACCCCACCATGATTCTTAACCCAATTAACTGACATCCTGTGTTGCTATAGTCTGATTGGCTGAAATTATAGTCAAAACTACCAATACATGAGTTTCCATGCCAGGAATGCTATAAAGAGGGAAATTTACTTGATGCCAATAAGGAGGTGAAATACCTAATTGAATCAAAATGTTGTGAAATCATGCTTTATATATGTATATATATATTAATTTACTGGTTTGGAACCCCTAACTGTTTTTTTTAGTAAAGACTAAAGTCACTTTCCAGTGACTTGGGATCACAGTCAAAGATAGCTACACACTTGCATCACTGTATTTCCTGCATTCCAGAACTACTGAAATGGAGGCATCCTATGGGCGGCACGGTAGCACAGTGGTTAGCACTGCTGCTTCACAGCTCCAGGGTCCCGGGTTCGATTCCCGGCTCGGGTCACTGTCTGTGTGGAGTTTGCACATTCTCCTCGTGTCTGCGTGGGTTTCCTCCGGGTGCTCCGGTTTCCTCCCACAGTCCAAAGATGTGCGGGTTAGGTTGATTGGCCAGGTTAAAAAATTGCCCCTTAGAGTCCTGGGATGTGGAGGTTAGAGGGATTAGCGGGTAAAATATGTGGGGGTAGGGCCTGGGTGGGATTGTGGTCGGTGCAGACTCGATGGGCCGAATGGCCTCCTTCTGCACTGTAGGGTTTCTATGATTTCTATGATTTCTATCTGCAAAGCAGCACCAGGAACGAGGGGATGAGTGGGGGTCATCTCCTACCCTATTAGTAAAGCATCCAGACAGTCACCTCGTACTCAGCTGGGTGGAGACAAACCATTAGACAAAATCACTTGGGTAATGAGCTGGAAGAGGGATTCCTATCCATGATCTAATCAAGGTAACCGGAATACACCAGCCAGGACCATATTTGGGCCATCGAGCAGTTGGCGAGATAAGTTACATGACAAACCAACCCTTTGTATATTTCAAACCCCTTCTATCCTTGCAGAACTGGTCAAGTAATTGGGACACTGAAGCGACAAAACCTTGAGTAAATTCCTTCCCTCTCTCTCTCCATCTATCATGCAAGTCGAAACCTGATTGCTGATTCTAACTATCCAGGTACTGCAGACAAAAATTTTAAAAATAACTTAATCTTGCACTATTGTCTCTGGAAGAACAGGTAAATCGTTCATCTATAGCCTCAACACTGAAAGCAGCAGGACAGAAAGTTCGACCTGGGGTCAGGTGTAGATGTGTGTTTGTACGTGTGTGTATATGAGTACATGCGCGTGAGTGCGCGTGCGTGTGCGTGCGAGTGTGCATGAGTGTGCATGTGAGTGTGCATGTGAGTGTGCGTGTGCGTGTGAGTGTGCATGTGTGTGTGCGCGTGTGTGTGTACATGTGTGTGTGTACATGTGTGTGCGTACATGCGTGTGTGTACACACACTTCAGGTGTATATATTTGTGAAAGCCAGAGCTGGGTTTAGTACAACAAAAATTATCTTCTTTTCTCTTTTAAAACTGAAGAGAATCTGTATGATCGTAGATCTTCTATGGTTACAGCATGTATACAGGTAAACACTCACAGAACTGGAAAGTCATAGAATCAGAGAGAATCATAAAGTGCAGCAGAGGCTCTTCAGCCCATCGAGCCCGCACCGACACATTAGAAACATCTGAACTCTCACCTAATCCCATCTGCTAGTACTTGGCCTATAGCCCTGAATGTTTTGATGTGCTCAGTGCTCATCCTGATACTTTTTAAAGGATGTGAGGCAACCCGCCTGTACCATCCTCCAGGCAGCGCATTCCAGACTGTCACCACCCTCTGGGTAAAAATGTTTTTCCTCACATCCCCCCTAAACCTCCTGTCCCTCACCTTGAACCTATATCCCCTCGTGACTGGCTCTTCAACTAAGGGGAATAGCTGCTCCTTCTCCAATCTGTCCATGTCTCTCATAATCTTGTTCACCTTGATCAGGTCCCCCCTTAGTCTTCTTTGCTCCAACGAAAACAACCCAAGACTATGCAACCTCTTTCCATAATTTAAATGTTCCATCCCCGGCAGCATCCTGGTGAACCTCCTCTGCACCCGCTCCGGTGCAATCACATCCTTCCGATAATGTGGCGACCAGAACTGCACACAGTATTCCAGCTGTGGCCTCACTAAAGTCCAACATGAATTCCCTGCTTTTGTAATCTATGCCTCGATTGATGAAGACAAGTGTCCCCAATGCCTTTTCACCACTCTACTAACTTGCCCTTCCGCTTTCAGAGATCTGTGGATAAACACGCCAACGTCCCTTTGTTCCACAGAACTTCCTAGTGTCCTACCATTCATTGAGTACTTTCTTGTCAAAATGCTCCTTCCAAAGTGTATCACCTCAGCCTTTTCAGGGTTAAACTCCATACTTATCTGCCCATTTGACAATCCCGTCTATATCTTCTTGTAGCCCAAAACACTCTGCCTCACCATTAATCACCCGGCCAATCTCCGTGTCATCCGTCTATTCTTTTTTTAAACAAAATAACTTGTTGTAGTCAAACGAGGAGGGGGGAAAAGATGGGTGTCATTTGACACCCCCCTCCCCTCACCTGATTGCAATATAAAGAAGTGAATATTAATTTTTCTACAAAATGAATATCTAGTCAATGTAATTGCAGGAACATGCAGTTTTGAAACATGCTACCTCCAACTGCGCAATATTTTCAATGAGTAATTAATCATGGGGGGAAAATAGCACTCTCTCCATTTTTGTTGGAAGAGAAATTGTCTCAGCAAAATAGAGGAACATTGGTTGATAAACATTCAAAATTATTTGTGCAGAAGCAATTTTTTAAGGGTGAGATTTTTTTAAGAGGATTGGTTTAATTTTTGATGGCTTTGAGTTATCGCCCAGCTATGAACAATCCATTCACAGCAGGTTTAAAGGCATTTGGGGATTGTCAAGTAACTGCCTAATATATCACAGTGGAATCTGAAAGGATAGTATAGACTCCTTTTTAATGAAATGTGTACTTTAGAATTCCCTATTAATTTGTAGTTATACTAGACTTCTATAGCACCAGCACCATACTTGAACTTCATACATTATTGAAACAATGAGATGTCTGCAGTTGGCTTGATAATGATTTGAAAAAGAAAATCAACATTCAGCTTACAATATTTTGATTACCTTCACGTAACACATACGATATTGAAACAAGGCAGATAAGGGCAAGAGGTTTTAGGCTCAGCTGTTACAACTGGTCAAACCCTAATGCTCATTTGTGCCAACCCTTCAGCTCATTAGAACAAGTGAAAGTCACAGGTTTCAGTTCAATTGTTAAAGCACGATTATATCGCAAGGGTTTTTTCATTGCCTGAGCTGCCAGTTGTTTAGTGGTGAAATTGTTGTGGAATGTCAGTACCTTATACTTGAATATCAGAGTTAGATTGTTTCAATGCAGTAATAGCGAACTGAACTACAATTAGTTGGTGTATATATTTGTGAAAGCCAAAGCTGGGTTAAGTACAACAAAAATTATCTTTTCTCTTTTAAAACTGAAGACAATCTGTATGATCGTCGATCTTCTATGGTTACAGCATGTATACAGGTAAACACTCACAGAACTGGAAAGTCATAGAATCATAAAACGCAGAAGAGGCCCTTCAGCCCATCGATTCCACACCGACATATTAGAAACACCTGAACTCCCACCTAATACGATCTGCCAGCACTTGGCCCATAGCCCTGAATGTTTTGATGTGCTAAGTGCTCATCCTGATACTTTTTAAAGGATGTGAGGCAACCCGCCTGTACCATCCTCTCAGGCAGCGCATTCCAGACTGTCACCATCCTCTGGGTAAAAATGTTTTTCCTCACATCCCCGCTAAACCCCCTGCCCTTACCTTGAACCTATGTCCCCTCGTGACTGGCCCTTCAACTAAGGGGAATAGCTGCTCCTTATCCAATCTGTCCATGTCTCTCATAATCTTGTACACTTCGATCAGGTCACCCCTCAGTCTTCTTTGCCCCAACGAAAACAACCCAAGACTGTTCCATCCCCGGCAGCATCCTGGTGAACCTCCTCTGCACCTGCTCCGGTGCAACCACATCCTTCCGATAATGTGGCAACCAGAACTGCACACAGTACTTTAGCTGTGGCCTCACTAAAGTTGTATACAACTCCAACATGACTTCCCTGCTTTTGTAATCCATGCCTCGATTGATGAAGGCAAGGGTCCCATATGTATTTCACTACTCTACTAACTTGCCCTTCCGCTTTCAGAGATCTGTGGACAAACACGCCAAGGTCCCTCTGTTCCACAGAACTTCCTAGTGTCCTACCATTCATTGAGTACTTTCTTGTCAAAATACTCCTTCCAAAGTATATCACCTCCCACTTTTCAGGGTTAAACTCCATCTGCTACTTACCTGCCCATTTGACCATTCCATCTATATCTTCTTGTAGCCCAAGATACTCCGCCTCACCGTTAATCACCCAGTCAATCTTTGTGTCATCCATATTTTTAAAAAATACTTTATACTTGAATATCAGAGTTAGATTGTTTTAATGCAGTAATAGCGACACTGAGCTATAATTAGTTGATAGGAAGCATAATTTCATATTGCTTTATATGACATTACAAGTGTTGCCATCTTCTCCTTGGTTGGAAATAGCACTCTGTAAGGCAATTGGGGTAGAAACCTATTTTTAATTCTTCTTGCAGGTAACAAATTGACAATGAGCCTGCAACATTTGCTCAATGAAAGAGATTCGGGGCTGACCTGAAACAATCTTGTAATAATTGGGATGTGCTTATCAGAGGATGTTTGCCACTTTCAATTCTTTCAATGATATACTCTGGGAAGGGGGGATGGAGAATGGGAGAGATGATCAGGGCTAGCTGTGGGCAATTAGGAATGCCATGGAGTTGGGAGGAACATTTTATTTTTTAAAAAAGATCTCTTGTTGGCTTGGTGGCAGCTTAAAGGCCTGCATCCATGGCAAGAAAAGCTGAACACCTGGTGCCTCCCCTGCTTAAGGAATTCCAATTGCAAGAAGAGTAGCTAAAACAGGTATTTGGGCCCTTATTTGTATATACCAGGGGTCCTAATACTTGGACTAGACTGCCACCAAGTCACAAGGCATAACCTCATCAAATTGGCCCTTTTTAACTCGGCCCAACATCTTCTCCAATTATATTGTGCTTGCACACCAATTGGTATCAAGTTAGAACTTTCTGCTTCAAAATGGTAGTGATGGATAAAACACAATCATAGATAGTAATAGACAATTTCTCAGGTGCGACAATGATACTTCCACTGCCTCTCCTTTGGGATACACATCCTTCGACAGCACTTTCCAAATCCACAACCTCTACCATCTGGGAGAAAGGCAGCACAAACATGGGAGCATCACATCCCAGAGGTTCCCCTCCAAGTTATAACCAGCATGACTTGGAAGTATATCTCCATTCCTTCACTCTGGTTGGGTCAAAACCTTTCCTAACAGCACTGTGGGTGTACCTATACTATATGGACTGCAGCAGTTCAAGAAGACGGTCGACCACTACCTTCGCAAGGGCAACTAAGGATAGGCAGGAAATGCTGGCCTAACCAGCGATGCCTACATCCATGGAAATAATTTTTAAAATATTGGTGTAAAGATAGCGGGGTTAAAACATGATGCCATACATGTATGCAGCAACATCTTATTGGACCAGCACAAAGAAAATAGAATTCCGGTCCCTATGTTATCAGAAATCTTAAAATGAATTCTAGGAGCAGCTCAGCAGTCAGCAGTTTTTGAATTGTAAATTGTCAATTTACCACTTGCTGCTAGGACAATACACTCTCCATAATTAATAACCAAAGTGAAGCATTTGAGAATAAATTCCTGCCTGATTATTCACAGGTGGGATAAGCTACAAATAATTTGCATAACTAATAGCACTCACTTCACATAATTGTATAGGTTGTTAATTTTAGAGCAATATAACAGCAAAAATCATCTCCTCTCATTCATGTAAGAGCTTGTCCTTCATATGATAGGGAAAATATATTTTAAGTGGACAATTTACAGTTGCTTACTTAGTCTCACTGACAGAATATAAAAAATATACTGTTTGTTAAATTATCAAAATTTAGCCATTGAAAATGAACGTATCAGAAGCTCTTTAAGCAGCCTTGCCATATGATTATGCACAGATAGCAGAGTATTACTTATGCTACAATATACTTCAGGTCTACTTTCCCACAACTGCTCCAACTGAAAAATCAACACCATGTTGAACATGAGTGTCGAATAATAGTCTTTTAGAAAAATGAAAGATATCTTTCACACTGATTAGAGTGAGCGAACGGCATTCATATTTGAGATCTGTCAATCTGCAGCCAAAAGGTGATGTAGCTATTTGGAGCTCTTTGTAACTTGGCCACAAAGGTAGTCAAACGCGTTGAGATAGTCACTCTCCTTTACTTATAAAAATATTGAAATTCAGTACAGCACTAACTCAGAACTGGAGGCAGCGAGTTCCACAGGTCCCTTGTGGTGAGACCAAACCTGCAAAGGCCCATGATATCACTCACACATGCTAAAACCCGCTAAAGACATCACTGTATAACAGAGAGCAATGTGTAACTTCAGAACTATGTGCTAAAAAGCACTACAAAAAACTACTCTGGTGTAATCCACAGGATGGGTAGTGGGTGGTATCTGGAGACAACACCAGAAAGTACTGGTTATCTATAGTTTGAAAAACGTTTTGCTAAACTGGGAAATGTTTGCCTTTGTGAACATCGGGTCATGTAATTGTATCCAAACAAATATTCCAGGAGCTAATTTCCCCTCATAAGGATTCACATATACATATTTAGCTTTACATGAATTGGAGGTTAACTTTGAGCTCTTAACTGTTGTCCTTTCCACGCACCAGACAAATGCCGGATCTCGCCATGATTAGCTATGACTAGGTAAATAAATACATAAACCTGAAGACACTTGACATTTAGATAACTAGGTAAAGAAACTGTGTAGCAACATAAACACAATTTGTGTCAAAAGGTCTAGTTATAATTTGCATGTACTTTCCACAACCGCATCATGGAAACTATTCTGCTTACCCTGCTCTTTAAAAAAAAGCATACAGCAAAAAAATGAAGAAAGCAGTCTTACAGAGAGCCCAGTTTCAGCTTTTGCAAAGAATAGTAATTTTACTTGTGAAAATTATAGCATCATAAATGGTTACATCACAGAAAAGGCCATTCTGCCCTTCATGTCCATGCCAATTGGATAAGGTGAATAATCATGCATGATACATGCTCCTTGAACAGCTCCAAGTAAGTCAATGTGTATGTATTCAATATACCTGAAAGTGAATGGGCTGAATTCAACAAAACGCCCCTTTCTTAGCCGAAAGGCCAGTGGGAGTGGGGAGGGAACCAGTCCAGGGCAGGTACCTGCAGCCATTAAGGCTGGAAGCACGATTTCCACCTCTCAAAAACAGGTGGTAATACCTCAGAGACCTGCCAGCCAATCAGAGGCCAACAGGTATTGGCAGTGCCATCATGGTCACTGCAAGTATTGCCAGTATTGCACTCGGGGCTTGAAGGGACATTCAGTGATGAACCAGAACTTTGTAAGTATTTGGGATAGGGAGGGGGGTTGTCGGGGCGGGGGGGCACGTTTGGTGATCAGGATTTGAGAGGCCATAGGAAGAGGGGAACTTGGGAAGCCCTTGGATGAGCCCCATGGGCCAGTTTTTGAGGGAACCTCCTTGGCCACCCTCAACCCTCACAGGGAAATCTGCTGGGTTGGCTGCTTGCTGTGACCCTCTCCCACATCTGGTGTATTCATGGCAACGTGAGATGAGGCCCTTAAGTTTAAGTTTATTTATTAGTGTCACAAGTAGGCTTACATTAACACTGCAATGAAGTTACTGTGAAAATCCCCTAGTTGCCACACTCCGGCACCTGTTCAGGTACACGGAGGGAGAATCCAGCATGGCCGATGTACCTAACCAGCACGTCTTTTGGACTGTGGGAGGAAACTGGAGCACCTGGAAGAAACCCACGCAGACACAGGGAGAACATGCAGATTCTGCACAGACAGTGACCCGAGCTAGGAATCGAACCCGGGTCCTTGGTGCTGTGAGGCAGCATAGCTAACCTCTGTGCCACCATGCCGCCTAAGTGGGCATTAATTTCCCACCGAAGGGCTTCAATGGCCTACTGGCAGACAGGCCACCTGTGCCATCCCCGCCGCTGGTATAAATGCAATAATGGGTGGAGAGACCACCTGCTGGATTTTTACACCCCCCCCCCCGCAACCCCCACCCCCCATGTTCAAACTCACTGAAGGGAGACTTAAAACCCAGCCCAGTAATGATGTTATAAATAATTTTACCATGATCTACCATGACAGTTATATGATACAGGTTCCTGAACACTGGATGCAGAATTTTACTCACTGGACTGAATTTGGCCACAAGTGTCCCATGATTTTCCAATCGTTAATTTTAGTTTTTGAGCAGGCGGTCTCAGAAATTTCTAAAAACAAAACCAAAGACCAATATCACTGCCATTAAACTGGGGTCAATTTTTTTCCCCTTCTCTGTTGAATTGCTGTTTCTCTGATGCCAGTACCATCTTGGTTTCTTGCTATTAGTAAATAATAGAGCTTCTCCTTTTGGTACATGTCCTATGGTTGTTCATCTATGTCTGGCAATGACAGATTTCACATTTGCAATGTTTTGTACAATTTCCAGTGGTGTCTTTGATTTATAGTATTAAAAGAGACATCACCCAACTGACTTTTGGGACTGATCTTGGGCTGGATTTTGTTTTGCTGGAGTTCTGGAGGATTATATGTCTTTCCATTTCACACCAACCCTCATACCCACAATCCTCAACCCTCTCCCCATGCCCCTCGATGCTGATTGTCACTCCAAGGAAATTACAGCCCAATATTTTCAGAAACTTGCATTTTTGAGCCCACCTGGCTCTGAATCTACTTGTTGTCAGATCAGTCTGACAGAAAGCCACAACCTTTGATTTAGAGACTAATGTGCAATCAACTGAGCTAAGTTAACACATGTTAAATTTGTTATTGTTGTAAGATTCTTATTCTGCTGTACAGTGTAGGAATGGCTATTTTATTTTGTCTTTCCCCTCTTGTATTTTGCTCAATTTTGCCTTTGTACGTGATATTGCAATGGAACAAAAATTCCAATATGCTACTAAAACATTACCTTCTTTGAGAAAGCTTAACTCTGGGCAATTTGCTTTGTTACAAACAATTATTACCTGTTACTTGAGTCTCTCAGTTTGTGATGTTGCTGGGCTGGCACAGTCTCCAGCACCCAAGAAAGGCCCACAAGTTGACATGCCTCAATCAAATTTTGAAGAGACAATTAAGTATTTCTAAGCGTCACAGTGGCACAGTGGTTAGCATTGCTGCCTCACAGCCAGGATCCCATATTCCATTCCAGCCTAAGGTCACTGTCTGTGCGGAGTCTGCACGTTCTCCCCATGTCTACGTGGGTTTCCTTCGGATGCTCCAGTTTCCTCCCACAGTCCAAAGATGTGCGGTTTAGGTTGATGCTAAATTGCCCCTTAGTGTCAGGGGAATAGCAGGGTAAATAGATGGGGTTAAGGGGATAGGGTCTGGGTGGGATTGTTATCAGTGAAGGCTCAATGGGCCAATGGCCTCCTTCTGCACTTTAGGGATTCTATGATTCTACCATACACCAAGCCCAAAAGTGACAAAGCTCAAACAGTTTGTAACCAACAGCTCAAACTGTATTCAGTCCAACATGCTTCTTTTGCTAATTCCTTTTTCCTCCAAGAACACTTAAGGAATGGATCAACTTTCCACAAATCTCAGTCTCCATGCCCTCTAAGGATTTATTTAAGGGAAACCTGTTGAACTTTATAAATGAATGTGAGCATTGACTGACCTCATTGTGCACTGCCTGTGAAAGTTCCTTTGCGGTACGCTGGGAAACCTTATCAAGTACCAAGTAGCACTAAAAATGACACTTCTGTAAAGAAAAATTGCTTTACAACTGGGATTTCTGGCACAGTATGTTTCTGACTGAAAATAAATTGGAGCCCTAATTAACGGATGCATTTAATCATGAATGAAAATAAAACCCAAATTTCAACTGAAAAATACTTTTTATTGTCTCTCTCTTTCTGAGACACATCTGTCACCTATTGATTTTGTTTACATTGGAGGGGAAAATAGATTGATGTGCCGATAGGAACAAAGTGAATGGGTGCAAAGGATTTCAATCTCAACTCCAGGAGCCAAGGGGCTAGATATTCCTCTGCTATAGTTCTACACTCCCCACCTAAATCAATGCCAATTTAAGTAGTCTTTCAGAAGGGAAATTTGCTGGGCTACAAAGAAAGTGCAGGAGAGCAGGATTAGCTTGCAGAGAACCTGCACTCACAGGATGGACTGCATGGCCTCCTTCTATGCCTGTAGCTACTTTGATGGTTCTCTGCTGGACGGAAGTTCATCTGCTGTTCCTCAACCAATTAGTCACAATAACCAGTTTGCCATATGTAAATAAGAAGGGAGAGCATAGCCAGGGACCTGTCAGATTTCCCTGCCATCAACACCAATAACTGTCAGGAAAGAGGTGGTAACAGACTCTTGAAGTTCCTTTCAGAGAGAGACTACCCAGTACTGAGTTCACCTGTACCTTTCCTCAAGCCCCAAATACTGCCCATCTTGGATTTCAACTCAGTTTCTGAGACTAAACTAACATGGAACTTCACATCTACAAGGCTTTTCATTGCTCCCAGCTCCACCCACAGTGTGGCTCCTCTTGTGGTGCTGGAATAGGTATCCTAATCTTCCTCTGATCAACCCACTCAGAGGAAAATCTAGGCATTAATATAAGTTTAATGAATCGGAGACAAATAATAACAAAAAGTGTCCTATTCATTATGGCAGATGAATCTGAATGGCAGAAAGTCTAGTCGGAACAGCAAAATTTTAACTGCTGAATTATGTTATAAATGATAATACGTTATTATGTTATATATCATTAATTAAATTAGGTTGTGATCAGATTTTTTAAAATGACTTAGACTCAATTGACAAGATATATTTTGAGGTGCTAACATAAGGAATTATGGGATACCAAAAGGTTAGCTGGCCTATAGAATGTTCCATGACATGGACTTTATGTAACTCTTGCTAAAACACTTAGGAGGCTAAATTGGGTATTCCCTGAAACCAGAGACTGGGGTCACAATGTGCGATTAACCCAACTGAAATGCACTATCTTTGTGCTCCTAGTTGATTAAGAGGATTGCTGTGTGCAGCCAGGACTAACCACACACTACTTATTGGCAGCTCGCACCAGCAGGAGGCCTGAAATTGTAACTTTCTAGTGTCAATTAAAGCAAACCTGCATTGTTTAAAGCTGGCCTGCACCTCAAATAGGGGAGGTGCATTGTGGGATGGAGAAGGTCTGAGGAGTCGTACAGGAGTTGAGTCTGATCTGGGAAACTGGAAAAATTACAAAACTGGAAAGAACATTTCAGATCTGGACTGAATATCTTAGCGGAGGGGGTGGAAAAAAGAGAGAAGTCCTGTATCTGCAAGGGAGCAGAAGGCTGTCCAGACACACAATCACGCCAGTAGGAGCAGATAGCCATTGAGGTCAATGCCAGACGCTTAGACTTGAGTACCTTGAAGCAGTACAGCAAGAGGTTCAATGATCTCACAAGAAAGGTCAAGGTATCTTCAAGTATTATATCCTACTAATTCATAGACTCATAGAATCCCTACAGTGCAGAAGGAAGCCATTTGGCCCATCGAGTCTGCGCCGACCATCTGACAAAGCATCTTACCTTGGCCCAACCCCCACTCTATCCCTGTAACCCCACGCATTTACCTGACTAATCCCCGAACCGGCACATCTTGGGACATTTAGGGGCAATTTAGCATGGTCAATCCATCTAACCTGCACATCTTTGGACAGTGGGAGGAAACCAGAGCAGCCGGAGGAAACTACACAGACACGGGAAGAACGTGCAAGCACCACACAGTCACCCAATGTTGGAATCGAACCCGGATCCCCGATGCTATGAGGCAGCAATGCTAACCATTGTGCCACCGTGCCGCCCCAATTGCAACAAGAGTCTCAGAAACTCTTCAATTCACCACCCTGTCACTCACCAACAATATATTAATCAGAACTCATATCTGAAAATCAAACATTCCACCGTACTCACACTATTAGCACCCTTACAAGTCTCTGACTCACACATCAGAGCTTGCACATAGTGCCAGCAGTTCAGCCATGACAGACGAACCAGCCAAACAAATTGCACAACATTCAATTACATACTTCCCTTTCTTGCATAGGAACCAGCTGAAGAGCTCAAGCTTCCATGTCCCAATCCCTGTGGGGAGATAGAGCTCACTATTATTAGAACAGTCATTGCTGAGATTGTGGCCACTAACCGAGTCTCTGACTTTTCCCCCTTCTCCCTTGTGCTTTTTATCTTCCGGGTACTCAAGAACAATTGAGCAGTGGAGGAAAATCAAAAGAAAGCAACGTTGAAGTCACATTGTTACTTGATTTCACACTTGCAGCCATCAGTTCAGATATTGAACCAGAGAGACCTACTAGTGCCTCATGTTATGCCGCCTAATTGCATAAGAATTCTATAATATTCCGAAAAACAACAATTTTTACAGTGGCCTTTTTAATGTAGTGCCAGAATTCCCCTTGGGTACATGGCCCAACCCTGCCATTGAAAACATCCTGTCCTCCGCCAACAATGTGTCGGTACTCTCTCTGGTCGATAACTGGTTGACTGGTGCTTAATCACAACAGGATCTTCTGGCTAGCACAGAAGCTTTGAAGTCAGTGAAATGTATTCAGCATCTGCTCACCACTCCCTGTAGACTTTTGAAACTGGAAACAACCCGTGGAAAACACCAAACGTGTAGATCTGCAGCAACAGCCAGAAGAAATCAATCAGCAACAAATACGCAAGTAGATGATTGTACCTTGAAACAGCACTGGCAGGGCTCTTTCCGGTTGCTTTTTGTTTATTCATTCACAGGGTGTGGGTGTTGATCCATCGACAATGAAGGGACGGCGATATATTTCCATTTCAGGATGGTGAGTGGCTTAGATGGCAACTTCCAGATGGTGTGTCCCCAACTGTCCGCTACCTTTGTCCTTCTAGATGTCAGTGGTCATGGATTTAAAAGGTTCTGTCTGAGGAGACTTGGTGAGTTGCTGCAGTAGAACTTGTCGATGGCACACACTATTGATACTGTGTATTGGTGGTGCAGGGAATGAATGTTTGTGAATGGAGTTTGAATCAAACAGGCTGTTTTATCCTAGATGGTGTCAAACATCTTGGGCGGGATTTTACGACCTCGCTTGGGCGAGACTTGTAAAATCCCGCCCGAGGCCAACGGAGAATTTCTTTCTGCAAGCCTCGCTCCCCCGGATTCTGGCCCTTGAGTGTTGTAAGAGCTGCACGCATCCAAGTAAGTGGAAGGCTTAATGTGTTCAGCTGTTTGAGCTTAACGGGTGGCATTGGTTTGAGGTACGAGCTCCCGAAATGGCATCTGAACATCAAATCAGCATTACACCTGATTGATGTCATGATCTGCCTATTCTGCATAGTTCCAGTGGACTTTCACTGCACAGGCACTAACAGCTGCACGAAGATGTTATCTGGCGTCTTAAGATTCATGTCACAGCTATGTGCGTGTGCGCATGTGCCTTAGATGCTATTTTGGAGCTTGAAGTGCCTGAACAGCAGGAGTTATTAAGCCTGACTTTTTCCCCTTGAACACCAAACCACTTCTAACCACAGGGAACATTTGGGGTGACCCCCATCAAATTTATTTTGATCCTAAAGACAATCGCGTAAAAATTCTAGGATATCAATACAATGTTATTCAAGTCTGATCTGGCATATAGCTGATGAGATCTATTACACCAGGGGCTCAATATTTACGGATCACAGAAGGTCAAGGCAGTGGAAGCATGTGGCGCACCAGCTCCTGCCTTGTCCTGTGATTAAACACCAGCCAGACAGTTAGTGGTTGACCAACGAGAGTACTGACAAATTATTGGCCGAGGGCAGGGTGTCTGCAAAGGTGGGTTTGGGCAATGGATCTGAAGGAGATTCTGGCACCACATTGAAAAGGCCACTCTAAAAATTGATATTTTTCAGGATATTATAGAATTCTATGGAGTTAGTTGGAATAGTGTGCAGCTATCTGGCAGAAATATTATTTCTCTACTCTCTCTGGTCAACCCATAAACCGTCATTAGACATGTCGAGGTTGCCAAGTTCAGGTTTCCATGTTGACATTCCTAAGTTGATAGGTTGGTATCTTGTTCACTCTTATCTAAACAGGTGGCTAACAGGAGTTGACAAATGGCTTCCAGTATGAAATAAGCTAAAAGATGATCTCAACTAACGTGATGGACAGTGGAGAGGTGACACTTTGGGTACCTGTCCTGCAGCCACTGGCCAGAGCTACTTCAATAAGTGATTGACAAAGGATCAAATAAAGCATATTAATGGCTGTTTGGGGACAGGATTCAATCCTCATCAGGCAGTTCCTGATTTTGCCTGGAAGAAGACCAGGGAAGATGGAGAAACGCCAGGGTAAGAGCTTCCCAATACTTTGGTTACTGAGCAGAGGCTGCCACCACAAACAATTAACATATGCTGTGCCATCCATTCGTTTGTCCTCTGGGATTTAGCTGATACATCATATCTAAACTGTTGTTTCTTAATAAAGTTTCTGATTGCCTTCTTTGGGTGATCTATGACTCCTGAGCCTTAAAAACTTACAAATTGGTGTCCAGAGTGGGATCTCAGAGATATTGCGGGCAGGATTTTCCAGCCACGTTCGCCCCAAAACTGGAAAATCCCGTCCGAGGTCAATAGGGCTTTCCATGCTCCGCACCTCACCTGCTCCGATTCCCGTGGCAGGCAGAAATTCACCCCTGTATGTCAGAGGCTTCAGAAGCCACATTTTTAGGTCTTAATTAAACATACGTGGACTAGTTCCAAGCAAACCAGGATTCACAATTGGTTTGGCATATGCTAGGGAATGATAGAGAGTCTGACTGAGAAAACAAGTATGTCTGGGATGAGAGATAGCTTGGAGCTGGAGAAGAATGTGACAGAGATTCCGAGTGTATTGTTGATTAGCTTTCTAAAAAGATTCAGAAAGGCAAGATTAAGTTAAAGAAACAGCAGAATAAATTGACCTTAGAGCTGAATAGAAAGTATAGGGAGTTAAGGGAACAGATAGATAGGTTGCAAAAGTAAAGTGATAGGAGAGCATTGCTGTTTTGCACAACAGCTATACTGGTAACAGGGGACACATCATAGAGCACATATAAGGAAAACACAGGTGATTGACAGTCAGAAAATGCCAGACTAAATGAAGAGTTAGAAAATGTAAAAGGGGCTTTATTGGAGTAAATCCGGCAAAAAATGTTGTCCCCCTGAAGCCGTACGCTCCCCACGCTAAGCTAAAAACAGCTTCAGACACAAACTGGCCAACAGTGGCCACTTGTGGCTGCTTTCTCCAAAACTAAGGCAAGTAACTCCTCCCTCTGCTCCCCCTCTCCAGTGCAATGAGGGAATGCCAGTGCATGTGGTCACTACAAGCGTGGACCACAGGGCAGGTTAAGACCAAGATAGAAGAGGGCGCGAGGAAGAACCATCGTCATCTACTGGAGTCAGGAAAGAGGTCACAGCAACATTCTTGCATAGGCCCTTTTCCCTGGTGAGGTTAGACCCCTGAAAGAGGAGTTGGATATGACACCCCCTTCCTCTGGCACCACAATGGGAAGTTGTTAAGATCATAAAGATGACTTTAAACAGTTTGTCCTAGCTGTATGTCCCCAAGAGTTAAAGCAAAAGATGGACTGAGACAGTATGACCAATGGCTCACTTGAGACGGTAGAAGCTGACCTAAAAAAATGGCCCCAGAGGAAGAACATTGATTTTCACGAGGTTCTGGTTAGCAAAAAACAGACCCCAACTGAAGACCCAGGTGTATTTACAGAAAGGTTTCATGACTGTCTCCGCCACATGAGGGGCAGTGAGGGCCACCATTTTGACTCCCTGAGCTTCAGGAGCCTTTTTCTGAAAGGGCTGTAGCCATTAACCCATAGCACACTGAAAATTTATGAATAATATAGTGGCCTAGGACAAGCTGATCCACCATTTTGGTATTGTCGGGGAACAGGTGTGTTGTAATGGCCCCCCAAGCACCATTGATGAAGCCTGAGGTAGCGGTTATTGAAGGCCTATTGCCTAACCACAATGCCAACCAACCAGGAACTCGGTGCTGAGAAGAGGCACCCTGTTGTGCTGTTTTAATTATAACCGCCTGGGCCACTATGCTCATGATTGCCACAATGGGTGCACTGCCGAGCCTGACAGTAACAGCGAATCCTCATTTTCAACTCCTCTTGTACAAATGAATCCCGACCCTGTTGAGCAGCAGTTAGAGAGAATGGAGGCAGCAATAGAGGCCAAGCAAAGTAATAACAGAGTTTGACCAGTTGCTGCATATCAGATGCCCAGGTAAGTAGCTCCAGATCTCCACTGATGTGAGAAAGCCTCCCATAGCGAAGTGATTCCCAATCTAAAATACAATGGTATTGAGAGACCATCAGACTACACTGTTGATAATGGAAGCTGTCAGTAATTAATGTTTCCTCTACCACCATCATCCATGATCTTTAACCCACCCCATGAAGCAGTATTCTTACCTAGCTGAGACTACGCCACACACTTGAAACACGGCAAGTCATTGTAAACAGAACGTTAATCATGAATGTTAGAAATCCAAAAAAAATCAGCTAAAGAGTTTGGAAACCATTGGCATTTTATCTAAAATGCTGCCAGCTTTTGTGTTGAGAAAAACTATCATTAAAATTACTAAATGAAAGTATGCCTTTATGTACGAATTAAAATGCATGCTTGCAGCCGTGTAAAGACACTACAATTTCACAACAAATGAGTTTCAGCCTTGACCTGCAGAAATCCGCTTTGAGCTTTTCAGAAACTTTGCTTCAGAGCTTAAAGAAAACTGCTAAAAACACTCAACTTGGAGGTGTGAAGACCTGGTGGAGATTCCAGGGGATATGCACACTCTGGCAAGGACATTGGAGGAGTTCATCCAGCTCATGAGCATTGCAATCTCCCTCTCGTCCGCACGTGCAGATATCTCCATTGAGAGATTGCTCACAGGGGGTCCTGGTGGATGCGTGGCTCGCACTGCTTCAGTGCTCAGCCCCTGCATCCAAATTCCTTATCGTAATCATCTCTTCAGTGGATACCTCCTATTGCTCGCACTCCTGAAAAGTGCATATGTGACTACATGATGCAGTGATGTGCTTGTGAAATGCTGGACAGGTCTCCAGTTGCTCCTTGAAATGAGTATGAGGCATAAATGTTCAAGGCTGCAATCAATTTACGAGCCACAGGTATGGGTGTCTATCTGCACAATTAGACCTTATCTCTCCTGCCACAGAGGTGTCACTGTCTCCTGGGAGCCTGTCTGTACGGTAAGATATTCTTCTTAGACGGCCTTGCTGACACTACAACCTTCTGCCCCTTCAACATGACCAGCTGCCTCTTAGTCAGCAGGGTGCTGCTGTCCCTCCTTCTTCCGTTCAAAAACACGTCACCTCTATCAGCAGGCTCAGCTGCTGCTTTCACCTTGAGTTCTTCTCTAGCCCTGATAGAACACCAAGTTTGCCACTCATGCAAGTCAACCGAGAATAACTCCCCTCCACCCCCCCCCCCCACCCCCATTTGGATCAAACACTTCCTGAAAAATGACAAAATCTGAGTTAATTTGCAATTTATGCAATGTCCTATATTGGGGGATTGCAAAAAATTCAGGCCCAGGTCTCCATTCACCCACTTACACTGCTACAGGATTTCCTGGGATATCCCGTGTGTGAACAGTTGTGCCTGTGCTTGTAGTTGGTGCAGGCCCAACGTTGGTAGGGAGAGGCTGAAGAATTCACGTGGGAATGTAAAACATTTCCAGCACCCCTCCCACCCTGACTTTGACAGCCAGTGTGTGTTGCTGCAGGTTTCTCATCAGGCAAAAGGAAGGAAACATGAGTAGATGGTTCCTCAGAGGCACAGTGTTAGCTATTATGCTGTAATTCTTTAAAATGCAAATCAAAGTACTAATGTTTAACAGTCTTCACATAATATTTTTGCTCTCATGTATTAAACTGGAGGTGATACCATTACTGAATAATTGCATGGGGAATACTATTTCTTGTTGTAATTTATTAGAAATTCAGGAAAGGTTGAAGTTAAAAGGGACAATTATAGAGCCAGAGGTTAATATAAACATGCACTGTTGCCAAGTTTAGTCCAAAGACATAAAATTAATCAAGGCTGAAAACAAAACTTGTTTGAGAACGACGATTACCAAATTAAAATAGGTTTCCTTGCATTGCTTATTGTTTTTATTTCTATTTCATACTTCTCATTTCTCATTGATGAAGTTACAAAATTGTGTTATACATTTATTAGATAAACTCAAATTAGCTGAAAGTATTCTTAAAATCTCGGTATTTGCCATCTATTTATCAGTCAGGTGGATTGCCGAGGTGTGTTCTGTCTTCAGTGTAATGGAATTGGCAAACAATGTGAAATCTTTTCTTCAATTCCCATTGGTGCTTTTCTTTTCATCACTATCTGTTGTCAAGCCAGCTATTGCCTATGGGACGTGTGCATTTCAGCTCCATTCCTCCAGTATAAATAATTCATCATGGAGGTACATGGGGGTCAGTAAGAAGCAAGCAGCTGGGGATCGTAAACAGTCTTAAATACAGATCTTTGCTCATTTTGCCTGTCAGCAGAGTTCAAATAAAGTTGTACTGTATCATTGAGCTGAAACATTTGCAGTGCTGTCCCTAATGAAATCGTCATGTATTATAAAGCACAGCCTAAACGCATCAGCCCAGTCATTGGATTTCTGCAGATGGAGCAGACTGGTGATGTAATAAAGAAACTGTCACATGTCTGTCGTTGCTCCAGATGGTCCAACCCCCTCACCAGAGAGGTGACTCATCCCATCAAGCTCATTTTATCTCCTAGAGTGGTCCTGCTGTAAATTTGGTTTTATTATTATCCTCCTATTCTCTGAACTTCCTAAATCATAACCCAATTCTATCAGCATGTTGTTCTAAATTACCTCTGTGATCAATGAGACTAAGGTACCTTGCATGGTTAGCCAGTTTATAAGTTTTCACAATACGGTGTTACAAAAACAACCATCCAAGATGCATTATCGGTCAAACTTTGATTCTGGAACTGAAAATCTTTGAAATGAAGCTTTTATTAGAATCTACAAACCTTCTTGGGACTATACATAGTGCGGTTTCTTTCATATTGCTCAGCATTTGCGAAAAGATCCCTCCAAACGTTTATTTAGCAATGATCTGCTTAATTTTGTTCTTTGTTCCTGAATCATTTCAAAATGGTTGCTAGTTTTTATCGTTTCCATTTCCTTCCTCATTTAAAACCAAATGCAAGGCATCTCTTCTCACATCCTCCATTGAAGAAAACAATCTTGATCCTCTTACTTTGGTGGATCTATTTTTTTTTAAATGTTGCTCTTCTGTGAAACCTATTCCTATGATTTATTTTACATGCTGCCCAAAATGAAATGCAAAGTTCTTGCAGGACACAATAATGTATTGCACAAAGTCAGTATTGCGTACTTTTCTCAAACTCTTTGTGCCTGAAAATGCCATCTCACATTGTATTTGCATTAAATTAAGAGTGATTTCAGTCATTAACATGACTATATAGTCTCCTGGTATTCCCTTTCAGGTCATGGGGGGGGATTTAAAATGTACTCTTCCCCCCCCCCCCCCCCCCCCCCCCCCGCCCCCCCCCTTATTCCCTTTAATCTCCAAAGGCAATTTAATTTTAATTTCCTAATCTTTCCTAAGAGTTTCCCTTTCTTTCCTAATTTGCATGCAATCAATCTCCATCTGTTTTTAACACGCAATTTAATTCTTTACAGGCTACTTATGTTGCTGAGAAATCTCCTGATTGCTGGAGTTAGAATGAGATATACCCATGGTAGATGATTACCAATTACCACATTTTTACTGGGAATAATTTTATAAAATCAGGTCTCCATTAACATTGTTTTAGCCCCAGAAATAATTCACTCTAATGGTAGCTTTATTTGCAGCAGTGCCTTGTGTTGCTAATATCTAGTTCATAATTCATATGTTTTAGAAAATAACTTCTAAATTTAGAAAGTTAAAGACTTAAATGGAAAGCAATGGAAAATCTTGACTGAGAAACTGGTGATAATACTGAACTGAATGAAAGTTAACAAGAAGGAAATTAATTACATTTAATTGTTACCCCATGTTTATCTTGCAAGGTTAGAGTTGAAGTGTAAATACCGGACAATTGATAACCCATTTCTGGACCTCTTGATAGAACAAGGGTATCTATCATTACTTCCATAAAATAAGCTAAAAGCTAGAAATTGAGATGAAGGGCAGTAAAACTCCGTCAGAGATCAAAATTATTGGTATGTTTTCCCAGAATCAAGGAAAGCTTTGGAATGAAAAAATGGTTAATTTGCCTTTCTACCTGGAAACAGGCCATGTGCGACATGTTGCCAAAGAGGAAATCAGTGTGCAGCTTTGGTTAGGAAGTTACTTTGTTTAACTTATTTGTGTGTGTTTACTGACAAAAGTAGGCAGCACATTATGGGAACAGAGAGAGGCAGTTGCAGCTTTGTTTTGGTGAAGACTGCTTCTCACCGGGTTGAGAGACCCAATAGGCAATGACAGTCAGTTAGGCCTACATTTCAAGCAGATAAGATACTAACTTCATTACTTGCTTCATGGAATGTGAATGGGGCTCTATCTCAGTTTGGATTTCATGAGGGAGAAGCAGCTTAACAATTGGTGTTAGCTTGCAGATAGCGGAAAATATCTACAGTGGTCCTCACAGAGCATTGTAGCAGAAAGCAGGCAGCAGATTTAGCTTGGAAAGCTGTGGGGAAGCAGTTGGATCTGCAGAAAACCTGAACAAGGAGTTGAGTCATCCAAAGTCATGACGTCAATAAAGGAAATAGTGGGGGGTTGTGTAGCCAAAAAGGTAATGGAAGGATCCCAACAGAATCTTACCTTGGAGGAATGGCTGGAATATTAATGAGAATGAAATTAAATTCTGGAGGTCTGTGTCTAATTGTGTGCTTGAGGTCGAGATGGGATACTTTGGGATTTGCTTATTCTCCCAAAGTAAGCTGTTGGAGATCGTAGTTTTTAAAAACCATTATACTTTATTTACAGCTACGACATACACATTGGAACTCTGCAAGAGTTTGGAACTTCTGCTCCCTTCAGATCTCTGTTACTCAATCATGTGGTGTTACATCATCATTCTATCAGCATCATAAGATGCTGATGTTAACCCCTTACTTTATATCTCACCCCTCAAGTCTTTATCTCTATAATATTTAAGAACATAAGAACATAAGAAATAGGAGCAGGAGTAGGCCATCTAGCCCCTCGAGCCTGCCCCGCCATTCAACAAGATCATGGCTGATCTGATTAGTTCCCCTTCCCCATAACCCTTAATTCCCTTATTGATCAGAAATCTATCTACCTGTGACTTAAACATATTTAACAAGGTAGCCTCCACTGCTTCAATGGGCAGAGAATTCCAGAGATTCACCACCCTCTGAGAGAAGAAGTTCCTCCTCAACTCTGTCCTAAACTGACTCCCCCGTATTTTGAGGCTGTGTCCTCTAGTTCTTGTTTCCTTTTTAAGTGGAAAGAATCTCTCTGCCTCTACCCTGTCCAGCCCCTTCATTATCTTATATGTCTCTATAAGATCTCCCCTCAGCCTTCTAAACTCCAACGAGTACAGGCCCAATCTACTCAATCTCTCCTCATAAGCTAACCCCCTCATCTCCAGTATCAACCTAGTGAACCTTCTCTGTACTCCCTCCAAGGCCAATACATCCTTCCGCAAATAAGGGGACCAAAATTGCACACAGTACGCCAGTTGCGGCCTCACCAGTACCTTGTACAATTGCAGCAAGACCTCCCTGCTTTTATACTCCATCCCCTTCGCGATAAAGGCCAACATTCCATTTGCCTTCTTGATTACCTGCTGCATCTGCAAACTGAGTTTTTGCGATTCATGCACAAGGACCCCCAGGTCCCTCTGCACAGTAGCATGTTGTAATTTTTCACCGTTTAAATAATAGTCCATTTTACTATTATTCCTTCCAAAGTGGATAACCTCACACTTGTCAACGTTATACTCCATCTGCCAGATCCTCGCCCACTCACTTAGCCTATCCAAATCTCTCTGCAGACTTTCCGCATCCTCCACGCAATTCGCTTTCCCACTCATCTTTGTATCATCCGCAAACTTTGTTACCCTACACTCGGTCCCCTCCTCCAGATCGTCTATGTATATGGTAAACAGTTGAGGCCCCAGCACCGATCCCTGCGGCACGCCACTAGTCACCAACTGCCAACCAGAAAAGCACCCATTTATTCCAACTCTCTGCTTCATGTTAGGTAGCCAATCCTCAATCCACACTAACACTTTACCCCCAACTCCGTGTACCTTAATCTTCTGCAGCAACCTTTTGTGAGGCACCTTATCGAAAGCCTTCTGGAAATCCAAAAACACCACATCCACCGGTTCCCCTCTGTCAACCGCACTCGTTACATCTTCATAAAAATCCAGTATATTCGTCAAACACGACTTTTCCTTCATGAATCCATGCTGTGTCTGCTTGATCGAACCATTTTTTTCAGGTGTCCTGCTATTTCTTCTTTAATGATGGATTCCAACAATTTCCCAACTCCGGACGTTAAGCTAACCGGCCTGTAGTTACCCGCCTTTGGTCTACCTCCTTTTTAAAACTGTGGCGTCACATTAGCTGTTTTCCAATCAGCCGGCACTTCCCCAGAGTCCAGCGAACTTTGATAAATTACAATCAACAAATCCGCTATTACTTCTGCCATTTCTTTCAGTACCCTGGGATGCATTCCATCCGGGCCTGGGGACTTGTCTACCTTTAGTCCCATTAGCCTACCAAGCACTACCTCTTTAGTAATAGTAATCGTTTTAAGGACCTCACCCTCTACAGTCCCACAACCATTAATTTTCGGTAAGCTATTTGTGTCCTCTACCGTGAAGACCGACACAAAAAACTTGTTTAAGGCCTCGGCCATTTCCTCATTTCCCTTTATTAAATCCCTCTTCTCATCTTCTAAGGGTCCAACATTTACTTCAGCTACTCTTTTCCTTTTTATATATTTGTAAAAACTTTTACTATCAGTTTTTATATTTTGTACCAGTTTAGTTTCATAATCTATCTTTCCTTTCTTTATCGCTTTCTTAGTAGTTCTTTGTTGTTTTTTAAAGCTTTCCCAATCTTCTAATTCCCCACTAGTTTTGGCCACTCTGTATGCATCGGTTTTTAATTTAATACTCTCCTTTATTTCCTTAGTTATCCACGGCTGGTTATCCCTTTTCTTACATTCCTTCTTTATCACTGGAATATATTTTTGCTGAGTACTGAGAAAAATCTCCTTAAAAATCCGCCACTGTTGCTCAGCTGTCCTACCAACTAGTCTGCGCTCCCAGTCTACATTAGCCAATTCTGCCCTCATCCTATTGTACTCCCCTCTGTTCAAGCAGAGGACACTGGTTTGGGACCCTACTTTCTCACCCTCCATTTGTATTAGAAATTCAACCATATTGTGATCACTCATCCCAAGAGGATCCCTCACAAGAAGATCATTAATTTTACCTGTCTGATTACACAGGACGAGATCCAAGATAGCTTGCTCCCTCGTAGGTTCTGTAACATACTGTTCGAGGAAACTATCCCGACAGCATTCTAAGAACTCTTTCTCAAGTCCACCGCGTCCGATTTGAGTCAACCAATCAATATGCAGGTTAAAATCCCCCATGATTATTGCTGTTCCGTTTTTGCACGCATCCATTATTTGCTTGTTTATAGCCCGACCCACCTCAAAGTTATTATTTGGGGGCCTATAGACCACGCCCACCAGTGACTTTCTCCCCATACTATCCCTTATCTCCACCCACAACGATTCCACATTCTGCTCCTTAGAGCCGATATCGTCTCTCACTACCGCCCTGATGTTATCTTTAATTAACAGAGCTACCCCACCTCCTTTTCCTTCCTGTCTATCCTTCCGAAATGTCTGATACCCCTGGATATTCAGTTCCCGGTCCTGGTCACCCTGCAACCACGTTTCTGTCATGGCCACTAGATCATGCCCATTTGTACTGATTTGTGTCATCAACTCATTCACTTTGTTTCGAATGCTACGTGCATTCAGGTAAAGTGTCTTTATGTTAGTCTTTATATGGACCCGATTTGTTAGTGCATTCTTTTGATTGCACGCTCTGTCCCTACCTGTCGCAAACTGGTTATCCTTCCCCAGACCGTCTCCTTGCACTGCGTTGACCACCTCCCTTCTTGTGTTTGTCACCTTTTTTACTCTGCCTGAGCACTTGACTCCTTTAACTAGATGAATGTCCTCATCATTAACCTGCACTCGTACCCTCTCCTTTACCTTTGATTTTGTAATTCCCCATACCCCTGAACCCTCCCCCCCACTATTTAGTTTAAAGCCCTATTTACAGCCCTGGTTATACGATTCACCAAGACTCTGGTCCCAGCACGATTCAGATGAAGACCATCCCATCTGAACTGGTCCCATCTTTCCCAATACTGGTGTCAATGTCCCATAAATTCAAACCCATTCCTCCCACACCAATCTTTGAGCCATGCATTTACCTCCTTAATCTTATTGACCCTGCGCCAATTCGCTTGTGGCTCAGGTAGTAATCCAGAGATTACCACCTTGTTGGTTCTGCTTTTTAATTTGGCTCCTAGATTTTCATACTCCCTCTGCAGAACCTCTGTCCCTGTTCTGCCTATATCGTTGGCGCCTACGTGGATCACTACAGCTGGATTGTTACCCTCTGACTCCAAGTTCCTCTGCAGCCCAGATGAGATATCCTGGACCCGAGCACCAGGCAGGCAACACAACCTTCGGGATTCTCGATCCTGGTCACAAAGAACAATGTCAATGCCCCGAACTATACTATCTCAAATTACCACTACATTTCTTTTTTCTTCCTCCACCTGAACGGCTCCATGTACCACGGTGCCGTGGGCAGTTTGCTCGTCCTCCTTGCAGTCCCCATTCCCGTCCACACTGGGAGTAAGAATTTCAAACCTGCTGTACAGATTCAGGGGCTGAGGCTCTTGTAACTCCACCTTCTGGATCCCAATTCCTGCCTCACTCGCAGCTACACCCTCTTGTCCCTGGCCCCCGGCTGAATTTGTTAGTCTAAGGGGTGTGACTGCCTCCTGAAACAGTGTCCAGGTAACTCTCCGCCTCCCTGATATGTCGCAGTGTCTGAAGCTCAGACTCCAGCTCATCAACCCTGAGCCGGAGTTCCTCAAGCAACCAACACTTGCTGCAGACATGCTCACTGGGAACCACAGTGGGGTCCACCAGCTCCCACATCATGCAGAAAAAACACATCATATGACCCTCCATCACAATTAACTCATTTAAGTTATTATAAAATAAGAAAAAATCCTACCTCCCTCGCCCGTTTCCGCCTCAGCCCAATGAGCCAAAGCCCTTTAGCTCTCACTCTGCTCCCTGCTCACTCCACTGCCCGCTAATGAAGCTGCCCGCTGGATAGTGTGGCCTGCCTTTTAAACTTTACGCGCTAAAAAACCCTTCTCAGCTCACCCCATGGCCCACTTCCGCTTTACTTTTAAAGTAACTTTCCTAACAAAAAACAAACCCCGCGAAAAAATAAAAATTAGACAGTCGCCTACCTTCACTCTCCCGCCACAAATCGATCCTCCTCTCAGCTTGTTCCGACAAACAATGAGAGAGATTTGCCAGGTGAGTGATTTTATATATTTTTTAAAAAACCCTTCCCAGCTCACCCCACATAACAATATCTTTAAGAGAGAAAGGTCTGAGCGAACCTTTCCAGAGTCTGCAGCTTCCCTGGATTCACTTCCTTTCCCTTCAGTTGCTTCAAGTCCCCAATTTCCCCCAGAATGAGAAAAGAAATGGAAAGGGGGAAACATTGATATTTACATCGATATTTACATCCTCCTACATCTGCCACAAGGTCTTAGACTTCACCAGTTTAGTCTCTGAGGTGCCTTGACTAATCTTCCTGATCTTTTTCTGAGGTCAAGGATAGTTTGTACTTTCCCTTCTGCTTGTGTATTTTTTTCCCTGGGTGGTTGTAGAGCTTTAGTCTGTCTTCTTCTTTCTCTTCAGGATCTGAGTAGTATGGCCAAATTTATTTTGGCTTTCTTTCCAAAAATATTAAGGCTTCTGCTTATAGTTCCCTGATCTGTCTCAATCCTATATGATCGCAGTTGTGGAGTTAATTTGATTATTGTGCCTCCTCTCTGTTGGTCTCAAACCTATTCTCTCTCACCAGGCTTCAGCACTGATAACTCACATGCCTTGTGCCTGTAGTTAAAGTTAGGAGCCTGCTTGTTACTTTGTTCTTCCTCACGTTGTTTTACCCTCTCATGGTTATATTGGTTTAAGTTTCTGTAAGAAGTCTCACAACACCAGGTTAAAGTCCAACAGGTTTATTTGGTAACACAAGCTTTCGGAATGTCGCTCTTTCTTCAGGTGAGTGAGGAGTTGTGTTCACAAACAGGGCATATATAGACACAAACTCAATTTACAAGATAATGGATGGAATGCGAGTCTTTACAGGTAATCAAGTCTTAAAGGTACAGACAATGTGAGTGGAGAGAGGGTTAAGCACAGGTTAAAGAGGTGTGAATTGTCTCCAGCCAGGACAGTTAGTGAGATTTTGCAAGCACAGGCAAGTCATGGGGGTTACAGATACAGATAGTGTGACATGAACCCAAGATCCCGGTTGAGGCCATCCTCATGTGTGCGGAACTTGGCTATCAGTTTCTGCTCAGCGACTCTGTGTTGTCGTGTGTCGTGAAGGCCGCCTTGGAGAACGGTTACCCGAAGATCAGAGACTGAATGCCTGTGATTGTTGAAGTGTTCCCCGACTGGAAGAGAACAGTCCTGCCTGGTGATTGTCGAGCGGTGTTCATTCATCCGTTATCGTAGCGTCTGCATGGTCTCCCCAATGTACCATGTCTCGGGACATCCATTCCTGCAGCGTATCAGGTAGACAACATTGGCCGAGTCGCAAGAGTATGTACCGTGTACCTGGTGGATGGTGTTCTCACATGAGATGATGGCATCCGTGTCGATGATCCGGCATGTCTTGTAGAGGTTGCTGTGGCAGGGTTGTGTAGTGTCAGGATCGCAACAGACACCTCCAGACACTGAAAGACACCCTCATAAGAACAGGATATGGCGCTCGACTCATCGATCGACAGTTCCGACGCGTCACAGCGAAAAACTGCACCAAACTCCTCAGAAGACAAACACGGGACACGACGGACAGAGTACCCTTCGTCATCCAGTACTTCCCCGGAGCGGAGAAGCTACGACATCTTCTCCGGAGCCTTCAACATGTCATCAATGAAGACGAACATCTCGCCAAGGCCATCTCCACACCCCCACTTCTTGCCTTCAAACAACTGCACAACCTCAAACAGACCACTGTCCTCAGCAAACTATCCAGTCTTCAGGAGAACAGTGACTATGCCACCACACAGCCCTGCCACAGCAACCGCTGCAAGACGTGCCGGATCATCAACATGGATGCCATCATCTCACATGAGAAGACCATCCACCAGGTATACAGTACATACTCATGCGATTTGGCCAACGCTGCCTACCTGATACGCTGCAGGAAAGGATGTCCCGAGGCATGGTACGTTGGGGAGACCATGCATCCGCTACGACAACGGATGAATGAACGCCACTCGACAATCACCAAGCAGAAGTGTTCCCGTCCAGTCGGGAAACACTTCAGCAGTCACAGGCATTCAGTCTCTGATCTTCGGGTAAGCGTTCTCCAAGGCGGCCTTCACGACACACGACAATGCAGAATTGCTGAGCAGAAACTGATAGCCAAGTTCCGCACATATGAGGACGGCCTCAACCGGGATCTTGGGTTCATGTCATACTATCTGTAACCCCCACGACTTACCTGTGCTTAACCCTCTCTCCATCACATTGTCTGTACCTTTAAGACTTGATTGCCTGTAAAGACTCGCATTCCAACCATTATCTTGTAAATTGAGTTTGTGTCTGCATATGCCCTGTTTGTGATCACAACTCCTCACTCACCTGAAGAAGGAGCCTGAGACTCCGAAAGCTTGTGCTGCCAAATAAACCTGTTGGACTTTAACCTGGTGTTGTGAGACTTCTTACTGTGCGTACCCCAGTCCAAAGCTGGCATCGCCACATCATAAGTTTCTGTGTCAGAACTGGGAGTTGTGTTCTTAATCTCCTTCCCATCAATAATACAGATGGGGAGAACACATTTTGTAGAGATTCAGAAATTTAAAAGGACTAAATTAAGGTCTTCGTTCTTTTGATTTTGTACGGTAAGGAAGCTTGGAATGGGGGTGGGGGGAGTAAAAAGTAGAACTGAGTGTTGTAGCTTACGTCCTTGTAAGTGGTAGTGTTTAGTGGTACTTAACTTGTTTCATTCTTTTTGTTATACAGTAAAGTTTATTTTTGTTTGAGAATGTGAACTCTTGTGACACAGTTCTGTTGCTGAATTGCGAGGTGTCCGGATTTCTTTAAATATTCACGATCCTGAACAGGAGCATAACAACATTCAGTGCATACGTCCTCCATCCATATTTTAAAACATTTCTTCAATATGCTTTTCATCAACAGGCTAGTTTCCATTTGTGGTGATTCCTTAATTTAAAATCTCTGAGTGGGGCTGTATGTTAGAGACACACAGACATCCATTGTGATCCAGTGTTGCTTGGGGTGTAAATGGAGAAACAGATGCTACATAGTGCACCATGATACCACCTACCCCAAGCTCTAGTTGGGCATTATGACAGATGAAAATGGGCAGACCTGTTACAATCCCAAATGATGTTACTACTGTACAGGAAGATCCCAGAATGGAATCCTGGTTCAGAAGACTGCAACACTTTCCTTTTTCAAGAAAACTTTGAGGAACAGAGTCACAGGGTTGCTGATTAACTTTTAACAGCAAGAAAAAATTATTAAACACGAAAAGTGTAATTATAATACAATACTCCTTTACTCCCCCCCTTAGCTTCACAAATGTATACAGTTTTCAAAGCTAAAACCCCACTCTGAAACCAAACGGCCAATGCTACTCAACTAATCTTTCATGGATTTCTCAAATTCCTTCCACATGAGTGACTCCACTCTCAAAAGGTCACGCTTTAGAATCTTATTTCAAGCAATGCTTTCTATCAGCCGTTTTCATTCAGAATCCAGCTCCAGATTTTCCAAATATCTTTTCAAACCAAGCTTCCACATCACTGTTTTGATAAGAAAAAAGAGCACCAGGTTTTCCAACTCTCCTTTCAGAATTCTTTTGTCTTGAACTACAACATGCATCCAAAATGCTACACAAAGTCAGGTACTCAGTCCCCAACAAAATACTGTTGCTTCAAAAACTGGAAATAAGGACACTAAAACTTATGATTGCGAAACGTGGCTCGTCTGTGGCCAACCAGCTCTTCTCTTCCCGAACAATACCATGAACAATACCCTATTCCAAAGACATTTCCTCTTTAATCCTTTTTATTTCAATATTCCTGGAGCTTTTTTTCCATTCCTTGGTTTCTAGAACTAACTGTCCTTTAGTTTCTCTGGAGCATGCTTTTGTGCACCATATTATTCCATGGTATGGCTTTCCTTCTGCTAACATAGCTGAGAGCTGTTCACTCACTTGCTTCTAAGCCCCAACTGCTATGAATTCAGCTAAAGCTACACTCAAAAACCTTCTGCCCCTAAAGGTGCCCCGGTTGCTAAGCAACAACTTTTTACTTCTCCCAGCTTGTTTATTTTACACCTATAACCCTCTCTAAGCATAACAAAAGCACAGTTTGAACTGACTGAAAGCCCCACACATACAAACACCTTTGTCTAGCATGAATCCAACTAAATGTTTACTCCTCTTACACAGAATGTACTAAATTAAACCCATTTAAATCCATATCTTCTTAGAATCTTAGAAACCCTACAGCACAGAAAGAGGCCATTCGGCCCATCGAGTCTGCACCGACCACAATCCCACCCAGGCCCTACCCCACATCCCTACATATTTACCCACTAATCCCTCTAACCTACGCATCCCAGGACACTAAGGGCAATTTTTTTTTAGCATGGCCAATCAACCTAACCCGCACACTTTTGGACTGTGGGAGGAAACCGGAGCACCCGGAGGAAACCCACGCAGACACGAGGAGAATGTGCAAACTCCACACAGACAGTGACCCAAGCCGGGAATCGAACCCAGGTCCCTGGAGCTGTGAAGCAGCAGTGCTAACCACTATGCTACCGTGCCGTATTTAACAATACAAACATAGATCCCTTAAAACTATTTCTGTTTTCCTGACAGATTTCTCACACATCTCACAAGGTCACAAAAAATGCAGAAAAATAATAAACAGACACGTGAATGACAGAAAGATTTTACAGCTGGGATTTTCCATTTTATTTTGGTTTCAGATACAGTCCCAACGGAGTAGCACATTTGCTCCCTACAGCGGATTAATGATATCTAAACACTAAAAAAAGGAAAATCTGTTTCCAAAGGTCAGAGGTGGAAGGGCACTGTTATAGACCAACACCCACAAAAATGTGTCCCATTGTTAAAGCATAATCACTGTGTCTCAAATGTTCCAGCACCACGATAACATAGTTGTGTCGTGAATTGATTCAGATGCTACATTTAAAAGGAATCTTGTATTACCTGGATAGATTTGTTTTCTTGAGGGCTTCGTCCATTTCCAAACAATTGAAACTGAACATATACAACACTTTCATTTATTTGTGCAAATAGCTCTGTGTTAGGCTGCTCGCATTTACCCAGCTGTTGTTCAGGTCTTTGCTTAGCATGAATTCTACTCAAATTGATTCTGACAGTTGACCATTAAGATTCAGCTCTTCTTTCGTGTAGACCGTCAAGTTTTCCACAACAGCTCTATTAACTTAAAGCTGATCTGTGCTGGAAGAAATCACACTTACTGCAAAACCTATTTCAGTTATTAGCATAGCGACTAGGAGACTGCGTAGCCTTGGTCGTACAATAATAAACATTTACTGGTAGCTTTCTCTGGGTATAACAGGAACATTACATTGCCCAGCCATTTAAGAACAATTAAGATGCATTACAAAAGAAAATATTCTTACTCAACATTGTGAGGATGTTAAAACCGACTCACCTTACTTTCTCCTTCAATTACAGTTATAGGCACTGGGGTGGAGGGCCATTTGTTCTTGGGTGGTAATGATCTATCACAATTCCATAACACTATAATCTAAAAAAAAAATCAGGTGATGCATTAACATTATTTTCAAATTAGAAACATCTTTCATTCGCAAACATCTTCATGACCTGAAGAGCTTACAGAGAAAAGCTTAGGGATTTTTAAAATATATATTTTTCAACCATTAGCATCATTAATACTTTCTTCCACAAACATACAATCAGGTCAATTAATCTTACATGCTAATATAAACTAACTGTTTTCAAAATTATAGGTACCATAAGAGATTAAAGAAAAAAGATTAAACACTTAATATTAACATTCATTTAAAAAAAAATCTTAGAACAAAATAAACAAAGCTCGATTGTTCTGAATTTTCAGTTCATCAGATTGTTCAGTTGGTAAATTAATTGGGACTGAACCACGCACATCAGAAAGGTTCCACTTCATCCCCAGCTATGTTCTGCTTGTTGATCTCAGTCATTGATTCCAGTCAAGATGTTGTAACTAGTCTCTCTACCTCTGGGCCAGGGAGGAGAATAAAACACCATTATCCAGGCCGCCCATTTCTGACTGGAATCCACTCCCTCTGTGTGGACATTGGATGCAGCTGGGTTAGTCTGAAATTTCCTCCTATGATTGATACCTTGCCAATGTTTATTGCCTATTCTAAGTTAACTCAAGAAACATGGGCACTTGAGTGAGGTACTGAAAACCAAACACCCGTCACAAACTTCACTTTCACATGAATCAGTATCATACATGCCAACTTAGAAATGCTGCAAAAGCTAGCTTTAAAAAAACAGCCAATTCAAAACAGCCCTGAAAATGTATAAATAAGTATTTACACAGAAAGTACAGGAAGACATAGGCTTGTAATCTCAACTCTAACATTCCTTTATCCATGTTGCAGACATATTCATAGTAGATGGAAGCCTGAAAAGGCATAGAGATGCAAAATACATGAGTGATGGGAACTTCTTCTAAGTTCTCCGAATTGGCTGTCATATCTTTAATAGAAGATCAGTGGAAACTTTGAATGCACCAAAGTTGCTGCAACTAATTGAGAGAATGGAGAGGAAATTGTGGGTAAAGAATTATATTCTTTGGTGTTTGGGTGGATACCAACCAGAAGGTTTTCACTTTTAATATTTTATTTGGTGCATTTTCCAGCATTTTTGATTCTGCATTGATTGCAGTCAGGGTGACATAACTGGCCTCAGAACCTCTACAGCTCTTTGAAAGAGTTATCCCACTCACTATTTCTTTCCACTTAGACCTGCAAACGTTCCCTCGCAAAGGCGCCCTTTGCTTTATTGAGGCGAAGTTACTTGTCAAGCATCATATTCTTCCAAACATTTTAAATCGACTTTTCCTTCTGAAAATATATTCAGTATGTGAGGGTGGGGAATAACTGTTAAAGAGGGAGATACAGTAGGGATTAGATCGGCTACTTGTTTTGCATACCATCCCACTTTTACTGTCTAACTTTATAGTAATATAGATGACTCAACCAATTTGTGTGCCCCTCATGTGCACACATGCATGTGTTACACTTCAAAGATAAAATCATCCCAGAACTGTTTTAATAAAGGAAAAATAAACAACTCTGAGGTAAAAAATATCCATTTTTCTCCTCATCATTTTCAACCACATGGACACTTTTATTAAGCCTTTTCTTGCAGCAGAGCCCACTTGATGTTATAGATACGTAAGGGAACAGTTGCACAGGGATTCCTATAAATCAGCATGTAAGTTCGTGCTGGATTCTGACAGAAAGTTTATTTATTAGTGTTCATAAGTAGGCTTATATTAACACTACAATGAAGTTACTGTGAAAATTCACTAGTTGTCACACTCCGCTGCCTGTTCGGGTACACTGAGGGAGAATTTAGCATGGCCAATCCATCTAAACAGCATGTCTTTTGGACTGTGGGAGGAAACCAGAGCACCTGGAGCAAACCCACGCAGACACGGGGAGAACGTGCAGACCCAAGCTGGGGATCGAACCCAAGTCCCTAGTGTTGTGAAGCAGGAGTGCCACCATGCCACTCCATTCCATTCAGAGCCACTCGCTGACACCACCATAAAAGATGAGTTTATCAAATTATCAGAAATAATTTGAAATACTGTGCTACCAAGGAGTTAAGAGTCAATAATAAAAATTAGGTAAAAATGTTTTTGCTATGTTGATGGGGGGATTTCACATTTCCGGTTACCCATATATTTATAATTTATGTAATTTAAGATGTGGAGATGCCAGTGTTGGACTGGGGTAAGCACAGTAAGAAGTCTCACAACACCAGGTTAAAGTCCAACAGGTTTATTTGGTATCACGATCTTTCAGAGTGCTGCTCCTTCATCAGGTGAGTGTTCAAATAAACCTGTTGGACTTTAACCTGGTGTTGTGAGACTTCTTACTATGTAATTCAAGAGTCAGATTGATACTGTAATTTCTGCAATCCTGCAGGTATGGTCTTCCTACTATTTACATTGGATACACCCATTCATAATATTTATAAAGATAAATATGTACAGACTCACATTTACATATATTAATTTATCTCCAACTAAATACCACTTTTGCCCATTTTTCTCTCCTTGTAAGTGCTGCCTGATTACTCTAAAAATATTGGAAATAAATAATCCTTCACAAAATCTACCGTTCTTTTATTTCCTGACACACTGTTTGGTGCTTTATTGATGTACAAATATATCTTTTATGGGATGTTAATGTTTTTGGTCATGAAAGGCAGCATTTGTTGCCCATCCCTAATTGTCCTTGAACTCAGTTGTTTGCTTGGCCATTTAAGAGGGCAGTTAGGAACCAATCACATTGTTGTGTATCTGGAGTCACACATGGGCCAGATCAGGAAAGGGTGGCAGATTTCCTTGCCAATGGGACATTAGTGACCAGATGCATTTTTACAACAATTGATGATGGTTTCATAGTCACAATTACTGAGACAAGCTTCCATATCCAGATTTTGTTCATTCACTGAATTTAAACTTTGCCAGCTGACATGGTGAGATTTGAACCTGTATCCCCAGAGCACTCGCCTGAATTACCTCGCCACCGTCTCTCCCAGAGAGTGCTTTATCACGGAGTGTTATAATGTAAATTTTTCATATGGAGGAGAATTGCATTGCTGGAAGCCAGATTCTTCTTCAAAATGAGGAAGAAGAAATGACAATATGTTGCCCAATGTGTGTTTTTAGACACCTCCGATTGGACAATGCAGATTACAGTTTTAAGTTTAAAGTTTATTTATTAGTGTCACATGTAGGCTTACATGCAATGAAGTCACTGTGAAACTCTCCTAGTCGCCACACTCTGGTGCCTGTTTGGGTACACTGAGGGAGAATTTAGCATGGTTAATGCACCTAACCAGCACGTCTTTCAGACTGTGGGAGGAAACCGGAGACCTGGAGGAAACCCACGCAGACACGGGGAGAATGTGCAAACTCCACACAGACAGTGACCCAAGCTGGGAATTGAACCCAGGTCCCTGTGGCACTGTGAGGCAGCAGTGCTAACTACTGTGCCACCGTGCTGCCAGATGGGCAATACTCAAAGTTTCTGAGCAGGTGACTTGCTTGTATCCTTGGTTAGGAAATGGTGTAGTATAACTTAGAATAGAGAACATTACCTAAAGATGTAGCACTAAAATGCATATAGTTATTTCTTATCATTTCGTATGGGAGCACATGAAGAAGAGAGGTTTGATTCCCAGTCTATGTCTGTGACAAGTTTGCTGATTACAGCAAAGGATTTGAAATATTGTCATTGGTCTAAATCCCTGGATTAGGAAGTGAACAAAATAATCATCCAGGGTTCCTGCTTATAATCGCGATTCAAATGGCCCCCCTTTGCAACGTGCACAAATCCTAACTCAGGAGCAAGAGTATTCCCACCGAGTAAAGCTGACACTTCAGTCAGACATCTTTGCATTTGTGCCTTTCTGACAATATAATGGGCCAGATTGTGTGGTCAGAATAACGGTGAGGCTATCAGCTCATTGTTATTAAGAAGTAAATTGGAGAGCAATGCCCAGCATTTGCAAATGTGCTATTAAACATGCAAACCAAGAAGCTGCTTTCTGATTTGTTCTCCTGCACAAACTCTATGATAACAATGATTCACCGAGAGTCAGGCAAATACATGGAAGGTGTGGAGTTAGAATCATAGAATCCCTACAGTGCAAAAGGAGGCCAGTCGGCCCATCGAGTCTGCACCGACAACAATCCCACCCATGCTCTATCATAAACACACACATTTACTCCGCTAATCCCCTGACACCAGGGTCAATTTAGCATGGCCAATCAACCTAACCCGCACATCTTTGGACTGTGGGAGGAAACCGGAGCACCCGGAGGAAACCCACGCAGACACGGAGAGAATGTGCAAACTCCACACAGACAGTGACCCGAGGCCGGAATTGAACCTGGGTCCCTGGCACTGTGAGGCAGCAGGGCTAACTACTGTGCCACCATGCCACCCCAGTTGCTGTACTTACTCACCAGTTAGCCACTAAACACAGGAGAAAAAAGTTTGAACTTGTCCATTTAGATAAAAGTGAATTTTTAATTCATAATAACTCTTAATTGCTCTCGCACAATGTCTCTGGCACAGAAAAATAACTTTTACAAGAGTGGAGGCTTTTCTTCCTTCAGATTTTAATTATTGGTGGAGGAGCAACAGTGCTGCCTCCCAGCTCATCAAACATACCTATTTTCTTGTCTACCATCACACCCTGCCTCTGGAAATTCCCCAACAAAGGACCCTGGGAGTGGCAACCATGCCTTCCCACACCTCAACAAGCTTTGGTGAGGCCGCAGCTGGAATACTGTGTGCAGTATTGGTCCCCTTATTTGCGGAAGGATATATTGGCCTTGGAGGGAGTGCAGAGAAGGTTCATCAGGTTCACCAGAGATGAGGGGTGTTGATTATGAGGAGAGACTGAGCAGATTGGGTTTGTACTCGTTGGAATTTAGAAGGCTGAGGGGGGATCTTATAGAGACCTATAAGATAATGAAGGGGCTGGATAGGGTAGAGGTGGAGAGATTCTTTCCACTTAGAAAGGAAACTAGAACTAGAGGGCACAGCCTCAAAATAAAGGAGGGTCAGTTTAGGACAGAGTTGAGGAGGAACTTCTTCTCTCAGAGGGTGGTGAATCTCTGGAATTCTCTGCCCACTGAAGTGGTGGAGGTTACCTCGTTGAATATGTTTAAATCACGGATAGATGGATTCCTGATCAGTAAGGGAATTAGGGGTTATAGGGATCAGGCGGGTAAGTGGAACTGATCCACTTCAGATCAGCCATGATCTTATTGAATGGCGGGGCAGGCTCGAGGGGCTAGATGGCCTACTCCTGCTCCTATTTCTTATGTTCTTATGTTCTTTGAACCTTGCCCCCAGGCTATTAACCCATACAGTCTTCCTGCATACTCACAACCCAGTCTCACAGCTCCCAGATCCCCTGCAGAGGATGTCTCACTGCTTGAGACTCGCAATGACTGTAAGTTGTTGCTCAAAACACACTAAATGGCCATGGACAGCTGTATACATAATGTATACATGTACACAAGACTCACCTGACGAAGGAGCAGCGCTCCGAAAGCAAGTGGCGTTTGCTACCAAATAAACCTGTTGGACTTTAACCTGGTGTAGTTAGACTCCTTACTACATAATGTATGGCAAGGATCATTTGTTTGGGGCTAACTTCAAAATCCAGGCCAATACCAATGCAGCAATGGTGAAATTTAAAGGTTCACAAAGATCGCTATCCATTCAGCCAATGGGTCACAAAAGGACAGCTTAGCCATTTGCATATTGAAAGGTTCCACATTTTTGTCCTTCCACTTAAACCTTTTAGCTTTTTTACCCTCCTTTAAAAATCTTGCTGGAACCGACAGCTGTGAAAAGTTTTGGTCAGCCTTTCAAATGGCCCAGATTGGCCCGTCTCCGGATGGTCGGAAACTGAACATACTCCAAAAGATGCACTAGGGGACCGCTCAGAAGCCCCAAGGCAAGGACTCAACAAGAATTGCTCAGGAAGTTTCCACTTCTGATGGGCAATTACCCTGTGCCCTAGGACCCTCTGAAAAAGTCTCCAAGTCTGAGTAAGAGTCGGTGACTTTGGACAATTCTGGCTTGTTAACCCGAATAATTAACTAAGAAATATTCGTAGGAAAAACGATGTCGAACTCCTGGGTAATTATACAACTGACCCGCATCAGTTGGGAGTACATTCACTGTAGAATGAGGAGGAAGTCCATAGAAACCTTTAAAATTCTAACAGGACTAGACAGGGTAGATGCAGGAAGGATGTTCCCAATGGCGGGGGAGTCCAGAACCAGAGGTCAATTTAGGACTGAGATGAGGAGAAATTTCTTCATCCAGAGAGTGGTGAGCCTGTGGAATTCTCTACCATGGAAAGTACTTGAGGCCAAAACATTGTGGGTGCAATCTTACCGGCTGTTCATGCCACATTCCCACTGCAGCGAGTTCGGAGAATTTGGCGCCCAGTGGAATGGGAAAATCCCATCGGGGTGAACTGCTGTAACATTCCGCCCTGTATATTTTCAAGGAGGAGTTAGATATAGCTCTTGGAGCTAAAGGGATCAAAGGATATGGGGGGAAATCTGGAATAGTTACTGTTTTGGATGCTCAGCCTAGACAATTATGAATGGCAGAGTAGGCTCAAAGGGCTGAATGGCCTATTCCTGCTCCTATTTTCTATGCTTACCCTGTAAACCAGGATAGTTTGTGCCTGCAGTCTACTGTGGAAAGGCATCATAGCTGATCCCAATCCTACCTCACCTGAGGATGAAATTCTGTTCATAAAAATCAGAAAAATGCATACTTTTCTCCATTATTAAATCACTTGCCACTGAAGTTGTAGAAATGCATGGATGTGAAATGAGACTTCTGAGATTGCTCTGATGCATGTGCTTGTAAATTATGGAGAAAAATAGATGTCAGTCATTTTTCACTAAAAGTGGAACTGTTTACCGACTGATGTTTACACAGATGCTCTTTCTGGCAGATATCATAGAATCCTACAGTGCAGAAAGAGGCTATTTGGCCCATCGAGTCTGCACCAACCACAATCCCACCCAGGCCCTATCCACATATCCCTACATATTTACCCACTAACCCCTCTAACCTATGCATCCTGGGACACTAAGGGGCAATTTAGAATGGCCAATCAACCTAGCCGCACATCTTTGGACTGTGGGAGGAAACCGGAGCACCCGGAGGAAACCCACGCAGACACGAGGAGAATGTACAAACTCCACACAGACAGCGACCCGATCCGGGATTCGAACCCAGGTCCCTGGAGCTGTGAAGCAGCAGTGCTAACCACTGTGCTACCGTGCCGCCCATTGGATCATTGGATTACTGATTGCCATCATTGGATAGCAATCAGTAATGGGAACTCTGGTTCATTTTTCCTCTCTGGGTCTATTCTAGCATCTGTAGTCCTGGCCTAGCTAAGATCCGTCAAGTCCGGATAGGAACAAAGGAACCTGGAACTTTCTGGCATTTTCCAAGTATAATTATTTGTTTTCTAAAATGAGATTCTGATAAACAATGTGAAATATCAGAAAACAACAAGGTTAAAATCAGGACCTGTGGACCATAACTGAACAAAAATTTTCAAATAAATTAAAAGTTATAATTTGTTTTTCTACAGCACAACTCTGCAATGTGTTAATATTCTTTCCTCTTCGTTGCGTACCTGCTTGCAGTATTTTGATCTTGAAACAGCTAATATCAGTTTAACAATGGGCTGGGATTGCGACAGAAGAGGAGAAACTGCCTGAATGACTGCTGTGAACTCCTCTGTTGGGTTTGTACCTGTTAAAACAAATTTACATTCATATTGAAATAATGGAAACAATCGGCTCATCAACATAAATTAATTTGAACAGAACATGAAACTCTCAAAAGCAGAACTGGTGGCTGATTTTGAAGTAAGAAAGACAAGCTAATCATTTTACCTCAGGATTAACACATACAATCACTAAACAATGTTCCGAATTATCTTGTGGACTAAATGCACTTTTGGTTTGCTGTATGAGCCACGAAAACCAGGAAGGTCACAGATCCAATTCTGAATGAGCTAATTCTCACCCGCAGCAGTATGGGACATCCATGTGTGCCTCGCTAGGGAGGTCAAGAAAAGAAAAGTCAGTCAGGTTCCTACCTCAAATCAGTGCCTAGTGAGTTCCCTTTAAACTGGATACTGACATGGCCAGGCTCAGCTGTGATGTGCCACACAGTTAAATCACCTGCCAACATTCACTGGCTGTGCTCATAATTTAAGAATAATCACTTGGGCACGATATGGGAGGGCTGTTGTGTCTCTGGCATCACACAGCAACTTGTGTCATAAAAGGCGAGAAGAAAATTGAAAATAAAACATGCAGAAATCCTCCTGTGAAAAATTTTATTAAAAATATTTATTTGTGAATAATCAAAAAGTCTTATAGAGGAAGTACAAAAAAATACATGTGAAAAGGTTCAAATAAAAAAAGACAATTTCACGCCACAGTGGCCATTGCAGCTCTTCTTTTGTATCTGGGTACTATTACTACTGGGGTTTTGCACTTGTACAAAGGCTGCATTTATACTGCCACTTATTTTTAACCAAGTGAAGTGATTTTGGTGCACATCAATATACAAGTGGGAGTATAACCCAGGATATTTCTAAGTGCACCAAAGTCCAGAGGACTTTGACCCCATTTTGCTGGTGGTTTTTTAAACATTGGTTTGAGCTCCCCAGGATTGCAATACAAACCCAGTCTCTCTTATGCAAGGGTACATAGGAGGATATAAACACGCAACTACAAAACTAAATCTGTTATTTATGTGGCAAATTATTTTCCTCAAGTGACTCTGGCATTGATTTAACTGGATGCCCCCATCTCCCTCTCCAAGTTGGTTATGGCTGACAAACTACACACTGAAAACAAAGGATGAAGTTTTATAATTAATGGACCTGTCCTTATTGAGCCAGCCCCTGCGGTGTGATAGACTCCTGCACGTGTTGTTTTATGTCATTGTTTGGCTATTCTGATTCAGTTCTCAGTGAGGAAACATGACATAAAATGTAAAAAGAAAGTGTTTGTCAAGAAGAATAAAGGTTAAACACATGGTTATAAAATTTAATCATTTCATCTCGTTGTCAGTTTTACTTTGGTGGCTAATGATTAGGAAAGGAAAGAATACTTGAAAATTTGGCTAAAGTCTGAAAAAGAAAAGGAAGACGTGCATTTACTTAAGTGCTTTTCATGACCACCAGACATCTCAAAGCACTTTATGGCTACTGAAGTATTTTTGAAGTGTAGTCACTGTTGTGATGTAGGAAATGCCTGGGATCACTTTTCTGATTTAACCAGGCTTTAACTGAGTGGTGCTTTATTGGTTCCTCCTGAACCAGTATCGCAGGTTGTGAAGATGGAGCCAGGACAACTCCTGCCATCACCCTCGGTGGCGAGGTTGCTGGATTTCTGGCCATGTGAGAGAGGTGAATACACAAGATCAACTAGGGGGGGGGATTGGTGTGAGATGCTTCCATGTTAATGAAGCTCTTCCACAGAGCCCAGAAACATCGATGCTTGGAATATATAGATTGACCTGGGCTAAATGTGATCCAGAGGTGAATAGACAGTGTGCTGATTTGTTGTGACACCTCGCCCCCCCCACAACCCACAATTCATGCTGAGTCTAATCGAGTCCAATTTTCATCTCACAATTGGCTTATTCTGGCAAGGACTCAGGTTCTCTTGTGTGTTATTTATGATTCTGTGTTCAATGGTTACTTTAAATGTGAAGCAATCATGCAATATGTTTTTTTTATATAATCTGCTGTAGCGATTGCACTGCATCTGTTTTCTTTCTAATTGTGCTGGTGTATATTCATTGGAGGAATGCTGAACAGACATAGCTTAAAATGCAGAGCAACGTAATCTTCAAAATATCACAGAAAACAGATTATTGAAATTGAAAATGTCAAGTCAGATGCTCTTTTTTAACAAGTGAGCAGATTAAATTTACATGTTCCAATATTAACCTACATAAAACCTGTGAGTGACCTCACTCTCAACCGCACAATGGATGGTCTGACAAATATAACTCCTAACAGATTAACAGGACATTATTCTTCCTTCAGAAGCATGGCTGTGCGCTGGAGGCAATTTTAGCTGCACTACATCAATGGCAATAAATGGCTCAAAGAGACTTAGGCTTACAATTTGACCGTACACTTGACAATCAAAATTAGATTTTAAAACACCAGCTATTTTAAAATGCAATCAATATCTTCCACCCTTTCAATCATAGAGGCATCAGAGCAGATAGATGAATAAAGGGATAAAATTAACAACACGTAAGTCAGTGATTTTCTGAGTCCTTGCCTGTCTTTGAGGTGCCTTGCATGCTGTGGGGATGCATCACGGGATCGCTAGCCATGTTTTGCTGCTATGTGTTTGTGGGATGCAAGGTATTTTACTGAGGGTGAGGATTCTTATAATTTAAATCCCAGAGTTAGAAAACACGACTTAGCCCATCAATAGCACTCCATCCAGAATCTATGTAAGAACTATTGTCTCATGGACCACCCCGTAACCACCCCAAACACACTCTTACCATGACCTCCTGCTTTAAGAAATATTAATTCCATTCCCTGACTTGCCTGCCTGCACAACAAAGGTATTCCTCTATCAGCCTAAAGTCCCCTTCTCAACATATATTGATTCATTTAAAAGGATTTTCAGGTCATCATTTAGAAAGGCATGGATTAATCAAAGATAATCAGCATGGATTGCTTAAAGGAAGGTTGTGTCTGACTAACGTCATTTCACTTTTGAGGAGGTAACAAGAAGCATCGATAGAGGCAGTTGATTTGATGTAGTCCACTTGGATTTAGCAGGCTTTTGACAAGGGCCCACATAGCAGACTGATTCGACAAAAAATGGATCCAAAATTGGTTCTGAGACAGAGTAAAGGCTTTAAAAAAATTTTCAATGGCATGTTTCTATAGCTCTTGGGACTAAATGGATCAAGGGATATTGAGGGGGGGGGGGATCAGGATATTGAATTTGATGATCAGCCATGACCAAAATGAATGGCAGAGCAGGCTCGAAGGGCCAAATGCCTTATTCCTGCTTCTATTTTCTATGTTTATGTTACTATGTTTCTGTGTGGGCATCGCAGGCAAGGCCAACACTTATTGCCCACCCCTAATTGCCTTTGAAAGGAATGGCTTGCTAGACCGTTGCAGAGGATAGTTAAGAATCAAACACATTGCTGTGGGTCTGGAATCACACGTAGGCCAGACCAGGTAAGGATGGCAGATTCCTCACCTAAAGAACATTCATGGACCAGATGGGCTGTTACAACAATTGACAATAGTTTCATAGTTGCCATTACTAATTTTCAATTCCAGATTTTATTAATTGAGTTTAAATTCCACCAGCTCCTGTGGTATCTCCAGAGTATTAGTTTGGGCCTCTGGATTACTAGTCCTGATTACTATCACTGTTTCCCTGGGTTATGGTTGTCAGGTGTTTTTGTGACTGGAAGGCTCCTGTGGGTTCTGCAGGGTTCCATACTGGGTCCCTTATTTTTCGTGATATATATTAATAATTTAGGCTTAAGTATGAGGGCATGGTTAGGAAGTTTGCAAATGTTACAAGAATTGATCAAGTGGCTGATTATGAGAAAAAAAAACTGTATACTGCAGGAAGATATGAATGGATTCTGTCAGACAGGCAGACAAGTGGCAAATGGAATTTGATCCAGAAAAGTATGAGGTAATGCATTTGAGGAGATAAACAAGGCAAAGAATTACACAACAAATGTTTGGATACTGAGAAATGTAGAGGAATAGAGGAAACTTAAGTGCATATCCACAGATCCTTGAAGGTAGCAGGACAGGCAGATAAGGTGGTTAAGAGAGCAAAGGGAGGCTTTCCTTTATTAACTGAGGCATATAGAAAAAATCAGGGAGTATATTAGAATTGCATAGATAGGCCACAGTAAGACTGCTGCATACACTTCTGATCAGTGCATTATAGGAAGGATGTACATGCACTAAAGAGGAGATTTCAGAGGATATTGCCAGGACTAGAGATGTTAGCTGTGAAGCAAATGCTGCCTCAGAGGGGGTGGGAGTGTTTTTCTTCAAATGTCTCTGGAATACTGTCCACTCAGTCTGTGGCTAGGAGGCCACCTCCTCTCACTGGCCATTTTTTGACCACCGCAGGGGACCCACGTACTGACTGAGAAGTCCCAGCCAGGACAGGCAAAGAGCCTTAATAGGCTTCTGAAGGACCTCAACTGCTGCTTGTGGGCAGTTAGCCACCTCGCCAGCAACACAGCATGCAGCTACTGAAGATGGGTGAGTGAGTGTGGTGCCTGAGTGTATGCAATTCAATGTGGGCGACGCAGCATGAGTGACTCAGTTTGGGTGTCTAAATGTGAATGACTGAGCAAGGGTGTCTGCGTGTGGCTGACTGCTGCCAAGGGAGCTGAAGAAACCATTAATTATGAGAATATAAATTTCCTCAGTAGATGAAGTGTAAATGATCAGCCAACAGTTAATTAGAATGCAACAAATCATTGAGGTGGGAGCGATTTAGATCCTTCTCATTAAAACAACACTATACGCTGCAATTTATTGGCTCTCTGAGCATGCAACAATACAATGCTATTAAAGACAGGAAATGCATTGCACAAATATTGCACTGTTTTATTGTATTATTTGAACAGAGCCATCATTCATTCATTAGGGTGCATATATTGAACATCCCCATCACTTCTGGCAGAAAATCCAAGACATGGTGGTGCCCTGAGAGAGCCGATGAATCAAGTCTTCAATGTCCTTCAGAAACTGCTGTAACCTCATCAAAATGTTTCCATAATATGTTCATATCATAGACTCATTAATGATTTCATCTTGGACTCCTTGGCTGTGCAAACTATCCCTTTAATTTGGTAGATCTCTATAAAATAACCAATTTTTAAGCAGAATAACTCTGGTTCAAAAGGATCTATAATGGCTAACAAAATGCCATTTTGCATTATGATTGACATAACCTGACCAAGTTAACAGCAACAATGCCATGATTTAATAGTCAGCTCTAGCTCAGAGAGATGGCGATAATTATTATGCATCCATTTCTCCTTACCACTGTGAATTTAGACATCGTTATCCAATTTCTCTCTTATGAATATGAATGTTTGACAAATATTCTTTCCCTTAGATTTGTGGTTAGTAAATCATTTTGATTTGATTTGCTTTTGAAATGAAGATGGCATGAGGTTCTACATGTCTTAGCCACATGTGGAAAATTTCTACATCAACATTTTAAAAAGTCAAGGTCAATGTTGCCTCGAATATTTTTGTAATGTACACTTATTCAGTTAGGTGCATGGGCCCTTTAAAATTTTTTGCACAGCCATGTATGTTCTGCAATTTAAAGGGGTCAACTTGTTCTTATCCTGAGTGGGAACCTTTGGGTTGCTGCACCACTGCACAGCTCTGGGGTGGGGAACATTGGTCATGGCGAATTAACTGCAAACAATAGCCATCAAAAGTTTATTTATTCGTGTCACAAGTAGGCTTACATTAACACTGCAGGAACACTGAAGTTACTGTGAAAATCCCCTCGTTGCCACACTCTGGCGCCTGTTTAGGTAGAATTTAGCATGGTCAATCCACCTAACCTGCACATCTTTGGACTGTGGTAGGAAACCGGAGCACCCGGAGGAAACCCACACAGACACGGTGCGAACATGCGGACTCCACACAGACAGTGACCCAAGCCGGGAAGCAAACCTGCGTCCCTGCCGCTGTGAGGCAGCAGTGCTAACCATTGTGCCATCGTGCCGCCCCAAATATAAATTATATTCCCCCTGGGGGAATTGAACCCCGGTCTCCCATGTGGCAGGCAGGGATACTAAACACTATACGCAGAGCCAGGGGAGAAGACAAAGGCATAATTCAGTGCTCTAATCTTGAAAATGACAAGAAGCTAACAACATAAATAATTAAATAATAAGGTTTGGCCCAAAAAAAATGTTTTAAATTATATGATTATTTAAATTATTGCTTTAAGTCTCCAAAATGGTGGCAGCAGATGCTGCTACCTGTCAGGCTCCCAGCTGCTGAAACAGCTGTGTGGTTCACTATGGTAAATATAGCATCAAATGTTGGATCTGCCAAAATTTTACAATAAATAATAATTTGAATAGGACTTGACAGCAAGAACATTACGTTCACTTCAAGTATTACTTATTATAAAACTACAGAAGATATGCACCATAAAATTACAAAAGGCATAAGATAATGAAATATGTTTCTACATCAGCACCCAGGACCTGACACATGGCAAAGTCTACCAAATGAGACAGTGGGGAAGAGGACACAAGGACCAGCTTTCTAATGTACAGATATACTTTATAATTTGGGGGACTTATTTCCTCTAAATTGGATTAAAACCTTGTGAAATTTTGATTATTCATTTCTTCATTCAAAGCTACAGTGCTGTAAATGCAATCCTAAATAGATCGTAAAATAAGGCATAAGAGGAAAAATAGCCTGTACAGGGAAAAAGGGTGCATTAGGATGCACGCAAGAAATTGAAGCAAATCATTTAAGAAAGGAGCTTAGAGTCGTAGACAGACGTGTAAAATGCACAGCAGCTGATGCTGTGAGAAACAGTAAAAAAATCTTTTAATAATAAAACAGCAAGAGAGCAGTCAGAAAAAGGGTGGAAATCAGAAAAGATAGAAATCAGCTGAAAACTGAGGATGAGCACAAGACAATAATTATTCTTAATGACTCCAAGTATTCTGAACCAAAACATAAGGAGCCTACGCTCCCTGAACAGTTATCCCAAATAAAATCAATAACAGACAGAAAAGCTAGAGAGGTGAACTGGGCTGGAAATAAATTAATCCCCAGGGAAATATAGTATTTATCTCAGAGTTCTGAAAAAGAGCAGGAAGGAGATTTGCAAAATGCTGGCTATCATTAGGAAGGACCATTGGACACTGGGGAGATGCCAGAAGATTGAAAACAGACTAATGTGGTGCCCATATTTAAAACATGTGACAACATAGACACAAATAACTCAGGCACATCAATCTTACTTGAATTCTATTATTGGGAGTGTGATCCGTACAACAATGATCTTGTGATTAACAGTGAATATGGATTTAGAAGGGGAAGATACTGCTGACTGACTTCCCCATCTTCTTTGAAGAAATGAAAACCCAAGAGAACTGTTTTTTTAGGCTTGATGACAAGAAGGGAGAGGCAGTGGTATTGTCACTGGACTCCAGAGTAATCCAGAGATCAAGGGTAATGCTCTTGGGACTTGGGTTCAAATCCAACTATGGCAGATGTTGAAACTTGAATGCAATAAAAAGCTGGAAATAAAAGTTTAATGATGACCATGAAATCATTACTCGATTGTCATAAAAACCCAGCTGGTTCACTAATCCCCGTTAGGGAAGGAAATCTATCACCCTTACCTGGCCTGGCCTACATGTGACCCAGATCCACAGCAATAAATGCTGGCCCAGACAGTGACACCACATCCCATGAACAAATTTTAAAAAAGGCTATTCAGTCCATCTTCATTCACCCTTTAAAGAGATCTGGATGATACCCTAGAGTGCACTGAATGTATATCCTGTGCCATATGGAAATTCCAGAATGTGTCCCAGCAGGACAACCACAGGTGCAGGAAGAGTTGTCAGCTGGAGTTGCTCAAGCTCTGAGCTATCTGTACTGGAATTGCATCTGCAGGCTGAGAGGTCAAGATATCATATTCAATATTGCATCCCACATCAAATTCCATATTTGATCATCCCAATCCTTGCTTATCAATGTTCGTTCCTGATCCACACAGACAGTGACCCAAGCCAGGGATCATATACAGGACCCTGGAGCTGTGAGGCAGCAGTACTAACCACTGTACCACCATGCCTCCCTGAGACTGATTACAGAGACAAGTTTTCTTAATTCAATACTTTTATTAATCGTATTTATGAATTAATTGAATTAAATTTCACCAGCTGCCTTGGTGGGCCTTGAATCCATGTCTACACAGCATTAGCCTTGGCCTCTGGAGTACTATTCCAGTATCATTATTACTATGCCAATATTGCCCCAGTAATCTGACAATATTATGATTACTTAACACTTCAGAAAATGTAAATCAATAAAATATATTCTACATCAAAAATACACATCTAAAATTACAGTACTCACCCAAACTTAAATAATAAAAAGGAAGAGCAGCTAAATTTGTTGAATACTGTGGTAATATGTAAAGTCCACCTGGTGGTTTATTCCATATGAACATATTTCTTGCTATATGTGAATATATCCTATCGTGTATAATCTGTGGAAAATAATAAAGTGTTATTCAGTTTGATTTTCATTGTACAGTTTGATATAAACTTCGCACAAATTGCTAAAAACTACAATGCTCACCACTCTTCCATGCTACAAGTATAAGATATTGTTAGAGAGGGGAGACTGGAGGTTTGCTGTGGACTCTCAAAGAAACACAGCTGCTTAGTTAGGAACACAATTTATTCCACTGAAGCAGCTCAAGAAATGAACTGAGACTCGTACTTGCAGTTATGTTTTGCTATTAAAATTAAAATATCTTCTAGTGTCAGCGACAGTGGTGTACTTTGTGCAGGAACTATTTCTCATTGCAATTATGACTTGCTTAAAAAGCATTAAAAACTTACAACTTCTTGCAAGACCTCCAATCAACTGCAATTAAATTTTGCAATGTTTATTTTATCGAATTACTTGCAGTTATCAAATATGTAGAAGTAGCTGTGTTTTAACTTTGTACAAAGTGACTGGCAGTTTAACATTATCATGTTAATAGTACGTTTTCAACAATAAACAAAAAAAAATTCATTTGGATATGCTAATATATTCAATACTATTGTCATGGATACAATTTCAATCCAAAAGTGTGGCTGCAAATTCCATTCATAGTTTTTTTAAAATTCTTTAATCAGATGTAGACATCACTGACTAGACCAGCATTTATTGCCCATCCCTGATTGCCCTCGAGAAGGTGGCGGTGAGCAGCCTTCTTGAACCACTGCAGTCCATGTAGTGCAGGTACACACACAGTGCTGTTCGGGAGGGAGTTCCAGGATTTTGACCCAGCAACAGTGAAGGATGGCAATATAATTCCAAGTCAGGATGGTATATGACTTGGAAGGTGCAGGTGGTGGAATTCCCATGTATCTTCTACCTTTGTTCTTCCAGGTGTAGAGGTTGAGGGCTTGCAAGGTGCTGTTGAACGAGTCTTTGGTGAGTTGTTGCAGTGCATTTTGTAGATGGTACACACACCTGCTACTGTGTGTCAGTGGTGCAGGGAGTAAATGTTTAAATTGGGGATGGGGTGCCAATCAAGCAGGCTGCTTTGTCTTGAATGGACTGAAGCTTCTTGAGTGTTGTAGGAGCTGCACTCATCCAGGCAAGTGGAAAGTATTCTATTACAGTCCTGACTTGCGCCTTGTAGATAGTGGACAAGCTTTGGGGAGTCAGGAGGTGAGTTACCTGCCATAAAGTTCCCAGCCTCTGACCTGCTCTGGTAGCCACAGTATTTACATGGCTAGTCCAATACAGTCTGTGGGCAATGGTGTGCCCTGTTTGAGAGCAGATATCCACTCCATCTGACGAAGGAGCAGCACGCTCCGAAAGCTAATGGCATTTGCTACCAAATAAACCTGTTGGACTTTAACCTGGTGTTGTTAAAACTCTTACGGCAATGGTAATCCCCAGGATATCGATAGTGGGGGATTCAGCAATGATAATGTCATTGAATATCTAGGGTAGATGTTTGGATATCTCACATTGGAGTTGTGTGGTGCGAATGTTACTTGATATTTATAAGCCGGTGCCTGAATGTAGTCCAGGTCTTGCTGCACATTGGCACAGACTGCTTCAATCTCTGAGGAGTCACAACTGGTGAACATTGTGTGGTCGTCAGTGAACATCCCCATTTCTGATGTTAAATAGAGGAATGATCATTGATGAAGCAGCTAAACATAGTTAGGCCTCTGACACTACCCTGAAGAACTCCCAGGGCAATGCCCTGGGACTGAGATGATTGACCTCCAACAACTACAATCATTTTCCTTTGTGTTAGGTGTGACTCCAACCAGCAGGGAGTTTTCCCCCTAATTTACACTGATTCTAGTTTTGTTAGGGCTCCGTAATGCTATGCTCAGCTAAATGCTGCCTTGATGTCAATGCCAGTCACTCTCACCTCATCTCTTGAGTTCAGTCTTTTGTCCATGTTTGGACCAATGCTGCAATGAGGTCAGGAGTTAGTTGGCCCTGGCAGAACCCAAACTAATCGGTGCGCACATTATGCTGGGTTAATACCGTTTGATAGCACTGTCGACGACACCTTTCATTACTTTGCTGATGATTGAGATTAGACTGACAGGGTGGTAATTGGCTGGGTTGGATTAGTCCTACTTTTTGTGGGCAGGACATACCTGGGTAATTTTCCACATTGCCAGGTAGACGCCAGTGTTGTAACTGTGCTGGAATAGCTGGGCTATCAGCGCAGCTCGTTCTGGAGCACAAGTCTTCAGTACTGTTGCCAAAATGTTGGCAGGGCCCATAGCTTTACAGTATCCTTCAGTCATTCCTCGATATCACATGGAATGAATAGAATTGGCTGAAGGCATCTGTGATGCTGGGGACCTTAGGAGAAGGATCATTCACTCGGCACTTCTGACTGAAGGTTGTTGTTTCAGCTTTATCTTTTGCACTGATGTGCTGGGCTGCCCCATCATTGAGGATGGGGATATTTATGGAGCCTCCTCCACATTAATTAATTTTAAGTTCATTTAATCGTCCACCACCATTCATTACTACGTGTGCCAGGACTGCAGAGCTTACATCTGATCCTTTGGTTGTGTGATTGCTTACTCTATCACATGGAATAGTTCTATGTTGTGGCTTCACGAGGTTGATGCTTCATTTTTAGGGTATGCTGCTCCTGGTGCACCCTCCTACACTCTTCATTGGACCAGGGTTAATCCCTCTGCTCAATGGTAATGGTAGAATCAGGATATGCCGGGCCTTGGAGTTACGGATTGCGGTTGTGTACTATTCTGCTGCTGCTGATGGCCACAGTGCCTCATGAATGTCCAATTTGAGTTGCTAGATCTGTTTGAAGTCTGGGAATTGAATTTAGCACAGTGGTTGTGGCACACAACACAATGGAAGGTATCCTCAATGTGAAAACAGAGACTTTGGCCAGAATTTTCCATCCCGCCCACCACGGGAATTGTAGTGGGCGGGACTCAGACCATGCAAAGGTCTGTTGACCTCAGACGGGATTTTCCAGCCTTGGGGCGAGTGGGGCCAGAAAATCCCGCCCTCTGTATCCACAAGCATTTGGTGGTGCTTACTTCTACCGATACTGTCATGGACAGATGCTTTTGCAACAGGTAGATTGGTGAGATGAAGTCAAGGAGGACTTCTGTCTCTTGTTGGTTCCGTCAACACCTGCCGCAGACTTAGTCTAGCAACTATGTCCTTTAGGACTCGGCTAGCTCTGCCTATATTGCTGCTACTGAGCCACTCTTGGTGATGGACAATGAAGTCCCCCACCCAAAGTACATTCTATGCCCTCGCCACCCTCAGTGTTTTGTCCAGTTGATGTTCAACAAGGATTCACCAGCTGAAGGGGGAGGGAGTGTGTGGGTGGTAACCAGTAGGAGGCTTCTTTGCTCATGTTTTACCTGATAGCATGAGACTTCATGGGTCCAGAGTTAATGTTGAGGACTCCCAGGGCAACTCATTGCTGACTCTATACACCATGTTAGTATCTGGGATATTGTCTGTAAAATATGATCCATGAGTATGACTATGTCAGGCTGTTGCTCAACTAGTCCATGAGATAGTTCGCCCAATTTTGGCACAAGCCCCAGATGTTACTAAGGAGGACTTTTGAAGGTTAACAGGGAGGAGAACTTTGCAGGGGGTTGATGGACTGGGTTTGCCATTATCATGTGCGGTGCCTAGGTCAACACCAAGTGATCTATCAGGTTTTATTCCCTTTAGACTTCATTGCGGTTTGATATAACTGAGTGGCTTCAGAGGGCATTTAGGTAGGATTGCAGATTTCCTTTCCTAAGAGGCATTAGTAAATCAGGTGGGTTTTTAATGACAATGTTTTTGTGGTCACTATTGCCGAGACTAGCTTTTAGTTTATTTCCAGGTTCATTAATTGAATTCAAATTTCAGCAGCTGCCATGGTGAGATTTGAACTCGTCTTCCCAGAGCATTAACATGGGCCTCTGGATTGCTAACCCAGTGACATTACCACTATACCACTGTGACATTTTCATAATTTACTGAATGATTGAAAAAGGTTCCCCCACAGCTACTATTATGCAAGAATAAATTCACTGATTCAGTACTCCAACAGGGAGCCATGCTTGAAATATAGGTCAGAGATGGAGCTATGACAGTGTGGTGTTGAATCTACAATCTGCACTCCTTTGAGAGCAAGATCAGCAAATTTACTCCATTAATGTCATCAGAACAACAATGATGACATTGAAACAAAAGTACCATCCTCACTTTGTCCTCCACATTCCATAATGTTTATTTTTGAAAATTAAGTACCTTTACAACCTTTAAAAAGTGAGCTTGCTTTAAAATGTATATATCAATAATACAAACTGTATGTGCGCCGTCATTTAACAGGTCGGTGTCAGCACTGATTATGCGTTTCTCCATATTAATTGTGTTAACACTTACTGATACCCGCCCAGTCATGTTTTCTTTATGAATTTCTGAACAATGTGTGTAATACGGCAGTTGCAAACTCTGGCCACTGGGTGACACTTGTGGAGCAGTGTATATTTCTTCTCTCAGCTCTAAATTGGTGCCATATTGGAAACCACTTCAATTAATTAGCTTTAATGAATACTTTTACCAGTATTTATAGTTGGCAATGCTTTCAGGTCATATATTTAAAATGTTTCTTTGGCTCCTGTTCTGACCAGGCCTCTGATGTTTCCGGCCTCATGAAAATAGAAGGGAGTTTTGGTACGTGATAATGTATACCTCTGTTTCTTTCATCACACAACAGCTTATATTTATTGAGTGCCTTTTGTGTAATGAAATGTCCCAAGGCACGACACAGGAACATTATAAAACAAAGTATGACACTGAGCTACAAAAGGAGATATTAGGTCAGATGACCAAACGTTTGGTCAAAGAGGTAGGTTTTAAAGAGTGCCTTAAAGGAGGAAAGTGAGGTAGTGAGGGAGAGAGACATAGAGAAGGAATCGTAGAGTTAGGGCCCTAGATAACTAAAGGTGCAGCTAGCAATAGTGGATTTGGTTTGATTTATTATTGTCACATGTATTAACACACAGTGAAAAGTATTGTTTCTTGCGCGCTATACAGACAAAGTATACCGTTCATAGAGAAGGAAACGAGAGAGTGCAGAATGTAGTGTTACAGTCATAGCAAGGGTGTAGAGAAAGATCAACTTAATGCAAGGTAAGTCCATTCAAAAGTCTGACAGCAGCAGGGAAGAAGTTGTTCTTGAATCGGTTGGTACGTGACCTCAGACTTTTGTATCTTTTTCCTTACGGAAGAAGGTGGAAGAGGGAATGTCCGGGGTGCGTGGAGTCTTTAATTATGCTGGCTGCTTTGCCGAGGCAGCGGGAATGTGTAGACAGAGTCAATGGATGGGAGGCTGGATTGCATGATGGATTGGGTTACATTCACAACCTTTTGTAGTTCCTTGCAGCCTTGGACAGAGCAGGAGCTGTGATACAACCAGAAAAAATGCTTTCTATGGTGCATCTATAAAAGTTGGTGAGAGTCGTAGCTGATATGCCAAATTTCCTTAGTCTTCTGAGAAAGTAGAGGCGTTGGTGGGCTTTCTTAACTACAGTGTCGGCATGGGGGGGCCTTGGGGGATAATAAATCAAATCAAAATTAAAATCCTAAATCTCCATGCCTCAGGTAGCAAAGGATTCAAAGCAACGAGCTGTCTAGTCCCAGTAGAAATTGTTACAACCTGTCTATTCTATGTCCATCCCCTTCCCTAACATCCTCTCTCCTCCATCTCTTTCTGATCTTATCTCTTTCTTCCTTTCCAGTTCGTCCTTTTCACATCCCACATCTAATGTCCCCTCCACATCCATTGCCGCCACACTTCTTCTCTTTTCTACTGCCCGCATCATTTATTCTCCTCTTTCTCCTTCATCCGTCTCCTTTCACCAACCACTCTCCCCATCTCTGTCTCCTTTTCCCTCCTCCGTCTGTCTCCTTCAATCTGCCATTTGCTCTTTCCTTATTTACCTATACCACTATTCCCCTGCCCTATTATCCCATTGTCACCTTCTCATTACTTGATCCTCAGTATCTGTTTGCAACACCACTGAGAGGTCAGATTGAGGGGGAGGGGAGGGGGTCACTAGAATAAGTAATAATTTGCATATGGGGTGAAAGCTTTATTTTGGTTAATTCAAATGTTTTTGCAAAGTATTCCTGTCTTAAGCCTAAACAGAAGAAAATAATTGTGACAGAAGTCATACAGTGTCTGTTCTTCCCAAATAACATTATTTTGGCAAGGGCATCAATTAATCTATCCAGAAATGGGTGGCAGAGAGCATTCTCTCAAGCCTTGTGACGTTATGGGATTAGGCAATCTTCTGACCTTGGATGTGATATGTAATCTTCTTGTCAGTCTATCACTCTTTAAACTCTATCACTGTAGCTCAGCAAATAGCATCAAGGTTGTAGCAAACTGCTATTTGTCAATTCCATCTAAAATTGGACAGTCATTCCATTATTTCTTTACTTAAAATCAGTCAAGTGCTTTTCGGAAATCATATTGAATCGATAGATAAAATGCAATGAAAAATGTTTGCACCCCTCACAAAGTGGCCTAAAAAATATTCTTTCCTCAATTTATTCAATTCATTGTAACGTTCAAATTATTCAGGAAAATATTAGGGTTACATACGAGGATTTTTGTAAGGTAACTTAAAACATGCAATTTTCTTATTTGAACAACTGGCTCAAAAGTAGCTCTCAGCTAGGAGTAAAATAGGGAAAATCATATAGCAAAGAAGAATTTTATCTCTAAATAGAGCTATTTAAAAGGACACTTTATGATACTCATCACATGTATGGAAGTAGGATAAGTGTAAAAATATTGTGTGGAAACCGTGATAGGCAAAACAATGAGAGACTAGATAATAAACTGAAATAATATGTTTTGTGACATTTGTGACTGTATTGTGCAAATATCCACTGGATACAATGTTAATGGAACCATTGTTATTTGTGAACAGCTATTTGTTAATTGAATAACAGCAAACTGGAAGACACACTTTGGACAGCTATTTATTTAACAACTAACAGCCATGTAAAATACTAGGGAAAATAAAAACATCAATTATTCAAGATGTATGCAACTGAAACTAATGTCTTGATACTACAAATTGTGAAATCTGTGTGAATTTGATCTTAAATATACAATTTAGATTCTACTATAGAACAGGTTAACAAGATAGTTGTATTTTCTCTCATTTAAAATAGTGTTTCAGTCATCTTTGTTTATTCAAAATAACTTAATTTAAATGATAAGTGTAATATCAAGGCTTATGTTTTGGGGATGCTAATGAGATGATGCCAGTCATTCAATTCAGAAAGAGGTTAGTTTTGTATGAATTTCAGCATTGGGTAATATCAGACTCAAATGTGGTTTCATTGTGGTTATGAGGTGGAACTCACTAACAGCTTTGGTAACAGTAACAAAGTACTGTCCTGAAGTTACTGCATTTTATTTCTGTTGCGTAATGCCACCAGAATGAACTTGCTTGTCTTCTTCAAAGAAATTAAGCAAATAAAAGTAGGATTTATGATCCGATTATTCTGTCCTTTGAAGTCTGAAGAATAGTCTGACAAAATAATTGGATCAAGACTTGAAGAGGAAAAGTTTTCAGAGCGATGAGGAAAAGGCAGCAAGTGGACTAATTGGGTAGCTTGTTCAAAGAGCTGGCACAGACACTTTGTGCTGTACAATTTTATGAAGAGAAAGTTTATCATTCTCACCTTTCAAGTGAAATTTCTGAACTGGAGGGATGAACAAAAGAAAACATTCTATTACTATAAGGCATGAAAAGACTGGCCTACACAAATTCCCTCTACCCAACAGCAACAGTCTCAGGAGTTAGCCTGAGGTACATCTCACAGTTTGCGTTTGTAGTGTGGAGTTTTGCCTTTGGAGCACACATTGAAGACTTGACTGGAGGGGTCCAGAGGTTCTGCAGAAAATTCTGTTCACTAATATTGGAAAAGAAACATTTTGTTTTCTTTCTAAAAACCAAGTTTAATTCCAAAAGACTGCTCTCACTACTGGAGATGGGTTAGCGTGTTTTTTTATAACTGTACCTGGTTTTATAAATAAATCTGATCAGTTTTAGCTTGTTGAAAAATCTGGTTTTGGTGCAGTATTTTCCACTGATCTGATATGTGTGTGAGTGTATCTTTAATCTAGTAACAGTCAAACCCTTGGGATAACTGTTAACTATTGTGTCTACACACTGCATGGCAAAAAATGCGAAGATACAGATTCCAGATAGTAGGGCTCACAGTCCATTTATGGAAGCTGCTGGCAGGTCATTGAGTGGGGGAACTGTGCAAAAGAAGCCAAAGCTGCAATAAATTAATTCAAAGTACAAAAGTCGATCCACTCACCTCTAAAGTAGTTAATACTATCTTTTCTGCAGAAGAAAAATAAGCATCCCAAAGGAATTGTGTTTGTTGCCTAAGTGCCAATATCTTCTCATGGTGTATCGATCTAGTTATTGAAGGAATCTGCAAAAAAAAATCACAGAGAGAGAACAGGAGAATTAAATGAACATTGCAAAGAATTCTGGATTGGGGTGGCACAGTGGCTAGCACTGCTGCTTCACAACACCAGGGACCCAGGTTCAATTCCTGGCTTGGGTGACTGTGTGGAGTTTGCACATCCTCCCCGTGTCTGCATGGGTTTCCTCAGGTGTTCTGGTTTCATCCCATAGTCCAAAGATGTGCGGGTTAGGTTGATTGGCCATACTAAATTGCCCCTTAGTGTCAGGGGGAATTAGCAGAGTAAATACATGGGGTTACAGGAATAGGATCTGGGTGGGATTGTTGTCGGTGCAGGCTCAATGGGTTGATTGACCTCCTTCTGCACAGTAGGGATTCAAAGACAATACCAAAAATGCTTTAGGTGCAACATAAATATGATAGCGTCTCTGGGATCATGGAAGTATCATTTTATCTGGTTATCTTTTGTGTTTGCTAGTGACAGTTAGTGTTTGGTTTGCTTTTAAAAATTAAAAAGGTGCACATCATCTCCTTTTAGTTACTCTTCTGTTATGAACACACTCCTAAAACATCTCTTTCTCACTTGCTTTTATTGCCTTTCTCTATCCTAGCAGTAGCTGAACTATTCCTATTCTCTACATATCTTAAATGATATCCTACACTCTCCTCTCTGCCTTTTTAAATGTGCTAAAATCACTGTTTGTCACTTCGGGCAAATAACAGAAGATGTTACATGCAATGCCAAAGTGAGAAGAAGGATAAAGATAACCAGAAGTAATTTTGTGAAGTTGAAGGATGTGTTAACAACAAGAAAACTCAAGCTTGCAACAAGGAAAAAAACTCATATGATGCTCCTGTGTGTCTCAGAATCCTAGATGATAAGTAAAGATCTGTGGAAGCAAACAGAAGCCTTTGAAATGTGGATGCCAAGATGTATGTTTAAAATTCCAAATGCAGGTGATAAGAAGAGTTGATTGAAATTGGAAGAACAAAAATAACTCTAAAAAGAGACACCTAGAACAGAAAATGTCAGTATTTCGGTCATTTGAACAGACCTGAAAAGCTACAGAGATCTCTTCTAGAGGGCAAAGAGGAAGGCAGCAGAAAGAGGGATCGACCTCAGCATAGTTAGATGACAGATGTCACACAGTGATTGCAGACAAGCTACCGTGGATGTGTCAGGATGGTGCAAGACAGGGGAGTGTGACATGTACCACAACAGTAGATCTCCTGCTAGGAGTAACTATAAGCACTAGTAATCATCAAGCTGTCTCTTCATAAGCTTACAGCTGAAGGTGGTAATTCAGGACCCTTAATTCATCAATCCAGAACACATTATATACTTCTTGGCTGCACCTAATTGTTTCATAGAAACCCTACAGTGCAGAAGGAGGCCATTCGGCCCATCGAGTCTGCACCGACCACAATCCCACCCAGGCCCTACCCGCTAATCCCTTTTTTTTTTAACCCGCTAATTTACCCGCTAATCCCTCTAACCTACGCATCCCAGGACTCTAAGGGGCAATTTTTAACCTGGCCAATCAACCTAACCCGCACATCTTTGGACTGTGGGAGGAAACCGGAGCACCCGGAGGAAACCCACGCAGACACGAGGAGAATGTGCAAACTCCACACAGACAGTGACCCGAACCGGGATGACAAATAAATGATTCCTGGAGTTTTGTCTCCAGCTTTTGGCCCACATGTTGATTAAAAGTGTTGATATTGTATGGATGAAGAATGAGCGCCTCCCGACATTGATTCTAATATTACTATTTTTTTGGTTTGACTCTATGTGCCCTTTGCCTTTTTCGCACAATTTAAATGAGTTTTCCAACGTGGCTTACTATCTTATACCACACAACTGATTTAGTTTTTCATTATGGCTGGAACATGTCCAATACTATCAGGCTCAGTTGACCTCTGCCAAAACTGCTTGCTACTCTAGGATCATCCCACAATGTGAATATAATTTTCTTTTGCATCACTAACCATCTGGTTAAACTCTTCTCCCCTCCCCCAGGCAGCTTAACTTGCAACAGAAGTGCAAGGCGCTCAGGAACTTATTTGTCATTAATATTAGAGATCATTCACTCAGAGGTCTCTGCCCCATGCCTCTGTTCCCCTTCCCCACCCAACCACACTCCAACCTCCATTCCCTTCTACCCTAGCTATGAAGCAGAATCTTTCCCCAGTTCCTCTCCTTTCTCACCTCATGGCATCAGCTTATCCTGTTCATAAAACCCACCTTCTGTTCACATAACTCTTTTCCCACTGAACTGGTAAACACCCAACATTCCTTCCTGGTTCCCATGCTAGCTGATATTGATATTTTCAGGCACTGTCAATCTTCCTCTTGAATCTGCCATCATCAGCCCTGCTTCAAATAATTCAGTGCTGACCCAATTAGACATTGCAAACTACCACCCCATCTCTGAACTCCTATTTCTGTCTAAAGCTTTTCAGCATGTTGCTACCTCCTGTATACCAATACATGTGACAATAATAGATCAAATCAAGTAGAATCCTACCCATTCCCATCTTTCAACTTCTCCAATCAAGTTTCCACCCCAGCCACCAAACCGCACTGGCCCTAACCAAAGTCACAAATGATATCCTCTGATTGTGAGCATTGTGCATTATTCCTCTTCATTCTTCTTGATCTATCTTCAGGAATGCAGCCATCATGGAAGGTTGTACAGATCATAGAGGTAGGGAGACATAATGCCACATACTGATTTGAACACAAGGACGAGAATTTTAAAATTGAGACAATGTTTGTTGGTGAGCACAGTAGGTGATAGACTATCAAAACTTGGTGCAGATTGTGTTATCGGTAGAAGCATTTATGGGAGTTAATGCTGACAAGGAGAGCATTAGAATAGTTGTTTCTGGAGATAACAAAGGCTTGCATGAGGGTTTCAACAGCAGATGAACTGAAGCAGGGCGATGGTACAGGGTTGCAAATACACTGCAGGCATCTTAGTGATGGGCAGGGTATAGGATTGTAAGCTTACCTCAAGGTCCAGTACCGTCAGCTATTTTTATGGAATGAGTTCCTAATTCTGCCTACCAACATGAGGAGAGATTATGCTGAATAGGGACAAGTGTTTGCAACCCTCAGTCAAAGCATGCCAAAGTACTTTAAGAGCAAGTTGCCCATTTACCTCCAAAGCCACGAATGAAATGACCCAAAAGGAATTGGAGGAAAAAAAGAGTTTTGCCTTTAAAAAATTGATGTATAGAGATGATGATCCTGTACATTTGCTGGTGATATGACTTTTGGGAGACTCTGGTATTACATTATTACAATATATTCAGGGTCAATATGTTTCAGAAATAGTTCATGAGGAAATTGCTTTTCCTTATTAAACATCAAAATTGAGACTGTAGCTTCACTGTCTCCAAATTCCAGGCAGATTTGTAGATTTTGATTTATAGATTATCCAGGCTGCAAACGATGGATTCTAGATACAGATCAAGTTATTTATTCCTTAAAGGACAATTGGTATTTTGTTTTTAAATTCCAAGCCATACCAATCAGACATAAAAATGGTTTGCTGGCAAATGTCAAACATTGTGAATGTATTACATCTTAAATTGCTGCACCATCAAGGGAGCTTTATTCGAAGAGGAGGCAGATGTCAAAACCAACCAGGCAATCAGGTGACTAGGAAACTCCTGTTTGCATCTCATCTGCTGACACATTAGAAATGGTTAATATCCTAATTGCCTGTTGATGGAGAATAAATTATTTGATCAACAGATCCATCGACTTTAACATTAGTGTAAAAGCCAATACTTAATTGAAGATCAGCGACATGGTCCTCAGTTTCCTGCCTCAAACATGAGTAGGGCTACAAAGATGCTCTTTATGAGGCTGAACTCCCACGTAACAATAAGCCATTGAAAATAATGGCAGAGATTGGACTGTCCTTTCTTTTTTTGTGCAAGTCAAGTGTACCAAATTCTTTCAGTGTCATTCTGCTTTTAGAAACATAGAAACATAGAAAACTACAGCACAAAACAGGCCCTTCAGCCCCACAAGTTGTGCCGAACATATCCCTACCTTTTAGGCCTACCTATAACCCTCCATCCTATTAAGTCCCATGTACTCATCCAGGAGTCTCTTAAAAGACCCTATTGAGTTTGCCTCCACCACCACTGACAGCAGTCGATTCCACTCGCCCACCACCCTCTGTGTGAAAAACTTCCCCCTAACATTTCCCCTGTACCTACACCCCAGCACCTTAAACCTGTGTCCTCTCGTAGCAGCCATTTCCACCCTGGGAAAAAGCCTCTGAGACTCCTCCCGATCTATGCCTCTCAACATCTTATATACCTCTCTTCGGTCTCCTCTCATCCTACGTCTCTCCAAGGAGAAAAGACCGAGCTCCCTCAGCCTATCCTCATAAGGCATGCCACTCAATCCAGGCAACATCCTTGTAAACCGCCTCTGCACCCTTTCAATCTTTTCCACATCCTTCCTATAGTGAGGCGACCAGAACTGAGCACAGTACTCTAAGTGGGATCTGACGAGGGTCTTATATAGCTGCATCATTATCCCCGGACTCCTAAACTCAATCCCTCGATTGATAAAGGCCAGCACACCATACGCCTTCTTAACCACCTCCTCCACCTGCGGGGCCGATTTTAGAGTCCTAATTTTGTGCAATTATCTAATAGCTTTAGCCTGAACATGCAATGTGGTATTTCTCAGCTTTTTGAAGAACTTAGTGACCGTCTCGCATTGTCCCCACTGTTTTGTTTGGTGCAGCTGGATTATGAACTTAGCACAAATAATGGCACAAAAGTGTGTGTGTTAGGAATCTGCATTTTACATGGACACCAGCATAGCCAGAATTTTACCGTCCCACCCACTGCGGAAATCGGAGCGGGCGAGGGGCAGACCGTGCAAAGGTCCGTTGACCTCGGTGGGATTTTACGGTTTCAGGACGAGTGAGACTGTAAAATCCCGCCCAATGCCTGTGTTTGTTGTTTAAAATCAGAAGAGAACAAACATCCCACACTAAGCTCCTACACTCAATAAGATTCACTGAGCTAAGTTTTAATATGAAATACTCAGTCCATGGTGACACAAGACAGGAGACCTGATGGTGACTCTATAACCTTTCCAAGATGAATTACTTATTTCTTTTAAAAGTCAGAATTACAACAAGTTTAAGTGTAGTTAGATTTGGATAATCATAATACTGGGTTCAGAATTTTGCCGGTCTTGGTATCCCAGCACTTAATAGCCTTTCTCCTAAACATGCATATGTATGAATCATCATCCATCATCTATATAAAACCTACTGTCACAGTACCAAATTCTGTAAAGTTGTGTCCATAATTTCTCTTTAGTTAACTGATCGTACATCATTTTCCTTGAAGACAACGCTGTGTTATGTCTTTAGATATAAAGGAAATCAAGAAAATCAGAGCAAACTAATGCATGGGGTAGAATCTTTCTGGAATGTACACATTCGCTGCAGGAAGGCCAGCAGTGGATTGGAAACCTCTTTGATTCAGTAGCCAGATCTTTAACTGAGCCACAACATAAACAGCCAGCTTCCAGATCCTGACCAATGACAGAGTGTGAGCGTAATGATGACCTGCACTCTGTTAAAGTAAGGATTTCTAATCAAAGGGACACTGGCAGAGATCAGAATAGCTTAATTAAACATTGCTTCCTGAGGTTTCAGATGCCCTCGGAATGGAGAGAAGACCTACAAAGGCTGCTCAGTGCCCCCACCCCCGACACCTCAAGGTCACTTACTTCCTGGAGGTCCTGCCGTGGGATTGAAATGAAGTTCTGTTTCCTGTGGATGGTTAGAAGAGATCAATCTTTAAAACTAAGCAAGCATGGATGGGTGGCTGAGAAAGTGAGCAGGAGAAGTGTGATTCCCTCCAACCTGGAGACTGTGCACCAAGAAGTTCAATGACCGAATGAAGGCAGGAAAAGTGAATGGCAATCCATTTTCAGGTGCCACATCCTACAATCAGACTATGAGCATTTTGTTGCACGGCACTCTTTTGAATAATGCACCTTAGAGCTCCACTGATTTCCCTCTCTCCAGACCCCTTCCCACATTCCCCTCCTGAACAACACACCCAATACACCTTCATCTTTGTACCATCCCACTCATGCTTCATGTCACCCTCCAAATTATTGTCACTATAATCCCCTTGCACAATCCATTTCTCAATTTTCACATCCAGGCACTCTGCTTTCTTTCCTTGAAGAAGAGAACACAACTTAGTGGAAAGGCAGAGAACCCAGGAATGGTCACCCACTTATAGCCACTTTGACAGCCTCTGGCATCAACTGTCTACCTGGTCTGCGATTAAGGAGCTCTTGCTGTTGTGAATGCTGAAGGTTCCTGAGGTGCTAATTCTCAGATATGCTGAGAAAGCTGCCTTTTGATTGTGTGTTGGGGGTATCACCTCTTTGGATCTTTGTGTCCGTCCCCCCTGAGCTGAGGAGAAGACAGCTAGTATTGCTGCTGCTGAAAGTGACAGTCCAGCAGCTACGCAGTTATAGTCTAAAGGCTTTCCAACCTGTCGGATTTATTGAGCAATGGCTCTTCATTGCATTCTCGCCTTGTTGACTCTGGCAAGTTATACACAGCTTGGGAAATTTGTCTTCTCACTGCTAAAGTCAGAAAACTGGGTTCAATCCACAATTAATTTATGGTTTAAATTATTTATCTGACCGCTCCCTGTTTGCCTGCAAACCCACCCTGATTAAACCTAGAAGTTGGTGGAATCAAGCTGGATTCCTGACTCGCTTCCAGCACTTTAACTCCCCTTGATTCCCCCCAAACCCCTCTTGTGGTAACAATTCTGCCCATATTATTATATTGCCAATTGTTAAGACATATCCACACAAAAGGTAATTGTTCATTTTATCAGATATCTGCATGTTGTTTTTTAAAGTTTGTGAAGATAGGGGTCAATAAAGAAAGTAGAGTCATTTTAATTAAAAAAAGCTTTAATGATTACTTTAAGTTCTTATGTCCAGCTCAGTCTCCATAGCAACAGAAACAATAAAAAGTCAGCTGCGATGATCAAGCTGTACAGTGAACTGAACGGCATCAAAATAGTCCAGTTGCTAGAAATACACAAACATCTTGAAACTATATAATAAATCTGATCTTCATGCTCCTGCACTGTTGTGTTTTAAATCATGACCCACTTTGAATAAGGGCCTGTTCTGAATCAAACAACTCCAGCTCACCCGCAGCACCACCCTTGTTTCCCACACAGTTTAAGAAAAATGTGATTAAAAAGTCTTGTAAATCATGTCGGCAGCAGTCATTTCCATCTAACATCCATCAAGTGGGAGAGCTGAGTACAATTAAGATGGAATCCTTTTAGTTGATTTGAGTAGCACAACTTCAATTTAAAGATTTACGCAGTGAATTTTGTTTCACACACTGAGTTCCAAGACTGTGTGAATTGACTGGTCCCAGGGCAGCAGGCTGGGAGGCAGTGGAGCAGGGAACTTAGTGGTGTGACCTATGTCCCATTGGTACCTTGACTCAGTCCCGCCACCAGGAAAGTTTTCCAACTCGTTCTAGATTGTCCTTTGTGGGGCAATGAAAAGCCATAGTTTTAGGCTTAAGGGCTGGCAGATTTATAACAGAAATGAGGAGGAATTATTTCACTGAAAGGGTCGTGAATCTGTGGAATTCTCTACCCTAGAGTGCAGTGGACACCAGAACACTAAACAAATTTGAGGAGATAGATAGGTTTTTCTTTAGTAACAAGATGAAGGGTTATGGGAAGGGGCAAGAGGGTGACGAGGAGGCCAAGACCAGCCATGATCATATTGAATGGCAGAACAGGCTCGAGGGGCTGAAATGCCTACTCCTGCTCCGAATACTTATATTTTTATTTGCTCGCACTGCAGCAATCCCATAGGTTCCATGGTGCAGGGAGATGGCTGCCAACAGTAAAAGCCACCCCCACCATTGCCACTGGAAGGATTTGCCCTCCGTTCTCTGGGGCCAGTCGGCTGAATGTATCAGAAAATTCAAGTTATGCTCACCCTACGGAGGGGTTTCCATTTTGTTTCATTCTTCTAGTTTCCTTGCTGAGGTTCTAGTGTTGCCAGCCCTCTGATTTCGATTTGATTTGATTTATTATTTATTATTGTCACATGTATTAACATACAGTGAAAAGTATCGTTTCTTGCACGCTATACAGACAAAGCATACCGTTCATAGAGAAGGAAATGAGTGCAGAATGTAATGTTACAGTCATAGCAAGGGTGTAGAGAAAGATCAACTTAATGTGAGGTAGGTCCATTCAAAAGTCTGACGGCAGCAGGGAAGAAGCTGTTCTTGAGTCGGTTGGTACGTGACCTCAGACTTTTGTATCTTTTTCCTGGCGGGAGGTGATGGAAGAGAGAATGTCTGGGTGTGTGAAGTCCTTAATTATGCTGGCTGCTTTGCTGAGGCAGCGGGAAGTGTAGACAGAGTCAATGGATGGGTGGCTGGTTTGCGTGAAGGATTGGGCTACATTCACGACCTTTTGTAGTTTCTTGCGATCTTGGGCAGAGCAGGAGCCATATCAAGCTGTGCTACAACCAGAAAGAATGCTTTCTGTGGTGCATCTGTAAAAGTTGGTGAGAGTCGTAGCTGACATGCCAAATTTCCTTAGTCTGCTGAGAAAGTAGAGGCGTTGGTGGGCTTTCTTAACCATAGTGTCGGCATGGGGGGACCAGGACAGGGTGTTGGTGATCTGGACACCTAAAAACTTGAAGCAAAGCCTGCCAACTATCCTTAATTGGCAGCTTCCCTGCCTGCTGCTCTTAATTTCCTTCTCCTGACAATATCATGTGTGCTTCTGCCTCACGATCATGTGAACTTCTAACCCAAACAAACCCTATGATGAGACTTGCACCAGTTTGGAAAAATCTCAACCAATAACTGCAACCTTTAATTCGTTTGCCATGTTCATATCAGATTTTTAAGATAATGTATTTATTTGCGCTTTATGTTCGCAAGACCAGCACTTAGTGCCCATCCTCACTGGTCTCAAGACGGAGATGGGGGTTTTCTTCTTGAACCACCACCATCCATATGATAACATTACTGCCTTCAGTTACTGGTTTGTTGATCTCCTTGAGAAATTTGTTAACGGCCAGAAAGTGATTTCCAATTTGCAAATCTGCAAACCTATACAGGGTGCTGCATGTTAGTGTTCATTGTAGGGTTCAATGCAGAGAGCAATTAAGAAATCATTTTAAAGAGAAAAAGTTTTGCCATTCAGGGTTTTTGTGAGCGATCGAGCACAGTACCTTTCAGTTGGCCTTTTGGCCACTGTCAACATCCTTGGGGTTACCATTGACCAGAAACTCAACTGGACTCACCAGCCTTTCACTTAAAAACATGATCCCCCCCCCCCACCCCAGTCTGTGAGGCCCATGCACTGACTGCTAAATCAGAGAGGCCATGTAAAATTGCAGATGATTGCCTTTTTAATGGGTTTAATTGCCTATTTAATTGTCAGCACTGGCTGTCATATGGCATGAAGGCATTAAGATGCCTGCCTGAAACCCTCGTACGATGTGATTGGGGCGACTGTGCATCCACTCCTAGAATGTAAATTCTGGCCACAGTCTTTCTGCCGTGGGTTTCTAATCTCTGTATTTGAAGAATTTGCTCTGGAATTCTCTCCAAATGTCACTTCCACTCATACTGCTTTAAGAATGGCACACTGCACAGTGTTTCAATCTCACCTTCTGAGATTCCTTGCCACTGAATCTATGTGTTTGATCAATCTTCACCTTCCAAGCACAATTTTAGATCTTCAGCTGTGCCAAGCAGAACGCCACTGCTCCAAAGGGTTACCTTTGCTCTTATGGCCCACAACATGGAGTCACCAAACATTGGCTGTCCTCGTGGATCCTCTTTACATCAAGTCTGCTCCTCACAGCTTTATCTTTAACATGGAGCCTACTTCTCTGTTCCTTTCCCTCAAATTTACTTAACAGCGTCTGTTTCTGCTCTCTGTCCTTGTCCCTTACCTGGGACTCATTTCTGGAACCTCTTTCTGTCCCATTCTGTAGGTTGGGACCTTGTCCAGTGCCCTGCTCCCTGGGACACTCGACACAATGGCATTCCAGTTCAGGTCATCCGACCTACAGCTTTGTGCTGTTTCATGTCTTTGCATCCCTTTTCTTTTGTGCAGGCGTGCAGGACATGTTCCCAGCAGATGCCAACTGCACTGGTGCGGCCATTTCCCAGCTGGCATATGAACAGAAGCCCCAAGGTCCACCAGAAACTGTGGTTCCTGAACTGTGACTATCAATTCAAAGCCAAAGCAAGTATTGGATTTTGTGATAATAGTTATAAGAAAATGCAACAGAGATGGAAAAGCTCCCTCGACTGATGGAGGAAAATAAAGCTGTAGGGAGGTATGATTCTAAAGTAAAGAAACTACATGCTCAATTTAATGTCACTAATTAGAAATTCATGTGACTTTTTTAATGAATAGATTAATGCTCTCCGGGAAAAGAAATCATCTGTTTGATGTAATTAATTCACTAAACTCTTTAAACTAGGTAAGTTAAAGTTATCATTGAAGAATCAAGAGTAAGAATGTTACTGAATGAATTACCTGATACACTAAGTAATGTGCAGACAGAAATTCTAACTCCTAAAGTCAAGCTGCTTTAGATTGATGGGTTGAAATTCGTTTTAATTGAAAAAGCGTGACTGTCACTTTTTTCGTGTAATTAACTCATTAATAAAATAATGGAAATGTGTGACTTCTAAATGCAATCCCCTTATTGGTCATTAATTGTGGCTGAAAACATTCCCCGGTTTTGTATTAAAAGTTAAATTTTACTTCTCGAGGTTGTTAGATTCTAGAGAGATTGACATCTAACACAGTGATTGTGGAATTGGTTGAAATATTTGAGGAGCAATGGGACAGATTCCGGAATTGTAAGCAAATAAAAGAAGATGGATTGGTGCTTTACAGCAGTAATATAATGGACCTAAATGGTGGGTTCAGCTAAATGGATGAATGACTTTTGCTCATCTCTATCCACTCAGGTTGTGTGTCAATCCTGACAATCACAACCATTTTACTTTATTCAGAGGATATAGTGAATGCTATTTTATCTCATCATATTTGACAACAGAAGCTTATTGAATAGTATCATTTGAGCAGGATAGAATTGAATGCAACTTGCTAACTATAATTGACAGTAATTGAGCACATACGATCATAGATTGGTTACAGCATAGAAGATGGCAATTCAGCCCACCGTGCCCATACTGACTACATTAGAGATTATTTTATCAAATTAATGGATTAAAATGATAAATGATCATCACTACTGTATATTTATCTACACTAGGTGGACTTTCAGGTTCACAGGACTCCTGCTAATAGACTTCACGAGAAATTATTTTCTCTTTTTATTTAACCTTCTGATGAAGTTGAATTAGTATCCAAAAGAGTAAAATACAAGTCAGAGGAAGTCATGATCAAACTGTACAGTTCTATGGTAAGACCACACCTTGAATAATGTGTCCAATCCTGGTCACTGAGAAAACAAAGCAAGAGATTCAGCTTTGGGAACAGTGAACAGAGGAGTCTTAGGGCTGGTCCCCAGAGTCAGTGCTTTTAGTTAGGAAATACCGGAGAAACATGGGCTTTTCAACCTGGAAAGGAGGCAACAGAGAGGTGAATTTATAGTCAGAGGTAAGCATATTTAAGGAAATGAAACAACAATTGTTCCAGAATGCCATGTTAAGCTAAACTGTGGGAGTAGGACTAGAGGATTTAGTAAATGTTGATATTAAGTCATTCGTCATGCAAAGAATGAGCAACAGTTGAAATAAACTTTCAGATAGAATGGTATCGGCAACAAATAATAGAAACAACACTGTGGGATTGGAATGACTTTCTAGAGGGATAAAGTAAGATGAGTCAAAAGATATTCCTCAATATAAATCTCTTGTAATCCTCTAACCAAAAGAATCTAGGATCCTAGTTTACTGTGGTTTATAATCATAGTGATTACCATTTTTATACATGATGTACTTGTCAAGCATTCCTGATCGAGATTTATTGAGGTGTACAGAAAGTTTTTATGATTGACGGATAAGGTATTACAGCCTCAGTGTTGCTGAAACTGTGGTGGAACTCAGCTGCCGGATATACATGCTACTGGTCTTCCGTTTCACCCAATACAATATAACGGGTGATCAGGTAGTGTGCACAATAGACAGCAAATCTGAACCAGTCAGTTATCTACCATTGTCAAAGTTCGAAGTTACTTTCATTATTTTACTGGAGCTTTCTTTATTAAAAACCACAATGGAAGTTTTACACATGTTACAAATTTCAGTCTCAGAACTAACCCACCAAGAGGTTTCTGCAGATACTCTAAAAGATTAAAGCTTTTAACTTTGACTGAGATGGGTTTTTTTTTGGCAATGGCAGAAAATGGGAGGTAACAGATTGGGAGCTGTTATACACCACCTGATTTTCCTTTGATGGAGCACTGGACAGCGTATATAATGGATAATTGACTCCCAGTGTATGAATATTATTGTACAAGTAGCTTTCATCAAATTTCTTTGCTCTCTATTTTAACAGACATATTGAATGAAACATGGTATAAATGAATTTTATATAAAACATTCAGCTAATAATTTTAAATCACAAGGCTTTTAGGAACATCCACATTACTAAGCCATTAACTGAACAAATGATTTGTTGTTGCATAAATACACTCAAAAACTGCCTCTGCAATTTTTCTATGCACTATTGCTGTACTTGTACAGGAGATAACAACATATGCACTAAGTGACTAAATCCATGGGATGTTGCGCTGTACCAAATTATATGTGCTAGCAATGTCGAATATAGTGTAAAAATACAAATCTGTTCCAAACACATCAACAGCTTCAAAAAAGTGTTGATACCCATCTATGTTGAGTTGCTGTACTGTGCCAGATTTGCTGTTTGCAAAGTTATCCCTGCTTCATCAACTAATTCTTTTAATTGCATACTGTGATACCAGAGGGTGGTTTCAATGCTATTTTATCCCCAAGATTAAGAAACGTGTTGACGAGTGCTGAGAATTAATTAAAACTTTGGCAATAAAAATGATTACTTGCGTCAACAACTCAGAGAGATTGGATGCTTGGGAGGCAATAGTCAATCACAGGTAATTTTACAAGTTCATGCTTTCAGCTTAGGATCTGCAATAAGAACACTTATCAGGAATTTGGGCTGAAGGTCAGATGGCCTCACAGGATCTTATGCCCTTAAAATGTGCATTAATTCACACACTGCAATTCCCCCATGTAGGAGCTCCACTCAGAGGCACATATTGGTACATTCTACCTAAGAATTGATCTGGCTTCATGCATGCACCAGAAATTCTGAAGTTCTAAAATTAAACAACATTATGAGATCTGCTGGCAGACATTGGCAGATCCTGTGATGAAACAAAAATAGTCAAGCAAACATTAACTCCATGTAAACAGATTCAAATACCGGTAACTCTTTGTTCCCCAAATCCCTGCTCTGCTTCTATGATCCTTAACATTTCCAAATTCCAATCAATTCTTCGAGATCAATTTAATCTATTGCATTTTTTGTTAAATCATGGACTTCACTGAGTTATGAACCTTGGTCTTTCAATTAAAAATCCTCTTTTACATTGGCAGGAAGATTAAAATAAAAATTACTACTCATCTGTTTGGAAGGCCTAACACACACATAGGCAGTAACATATTTGCTCAACAGTGTGGACCCATTCAATCAGATTTCCACTGTTCAAAATGTGTTAGATTTCAATGCTGGCCTGTCAGATTAATATGACATAGAATGGAAAGATTACCATTATGAACACAGAGGATGAGCAAATAATAACTGTGGTAGCAAAGATGCTGAAATTGTCAATGCTCACTGTCATCACTCCACTGACTGCAACTTCTGGAGTCCACACACGAGCAGTTCAATGCGGAAATCCAGATGTCACTGGCAGTGATTCCATGCCTCGCTATAATGTGCATTATTGAAGAACCCCAGACTGCAATTATTTTATCAGTGTACAGACAAAAACTTTCCTTTCATTGATCTCACTGTAAAAACTCTTGAAAAAGCTACACATTGTTGAATGGGGCAGAACTGGGTTTTTAACAGTGTGCTTCATTCATAATTACTACTGGACAGCTTGAAAGGGAGCTCTTGTGGCACAGTGATTAGCGTCCTTGCCTCTGAGCCAGAAGCTCCAGGTTCAAGTCTCACTTGCAGGACTAAAGTAAGCAACAGGTTGAGCATTATCTGGCTAAGTCCTTCCAACATGCCAGTGGCAAGTGGTAAGAGCGGAACAGCCTCCTGGTCAGCCATGCTTAATGTGGAGTGGCCCGGCTCAAGCTATAAACATCTGGCGACAGGCGAGTGATATGCTCCAAGAAGAAACCTCACTATGGGAACAAATAAAAGTCTGCCTTGTGCACCACGAGGCGCAGAAGATAAACTACAACAGCTTGAAAGACTAATTTCATACCTGTGGAATGTCAAATTTCTCCATCATAAAAAAATAATAAATTACAAAACAATTGTTGCGATTTCAGCTTCAACCTTAATCCTGTGTGCATCTGCCAGATATTTACTTCACTCAGAAAAAAATGACCATTCAGCACATTTTATTCCTGGTTTGCTGTAGTGTGATTGGCTGCTTACCCTCCTTGATAACACCACAATTGTTGGATGCTTGGAAATCCCCTTAAACTGGCTCCAGCTTCAAACTAACATTGGGAAAGGGGAAAATCTATTCCATAGAGATTGCTAGATCTTTGTGGGCAACTTTCCTCAAGATCTTGGGTAGCACTAGTACTCCCATGCTGGCTGCAAAATCTGAGCATTTTTAAAATTCTTTCATGGGATATGGGCATTTGTTGCCATTCCTAATTTAAGGGTCGACCACCTTACTGTGAGTCTGGAGTCACATGTAGGCTAGACCGGATATGGAAGGACAGTAGTGAACCAGATGGGTTTTTAAGATAACCGACAACAGTTTTTGGTCGTTCAGATTTTTATTCAATTCAAATTTCACCATCTGCCATGGTGGGATTCGAATCCAGGTCTGCAGAGCATTACCCTGGGTCTCTGGATTACTAATCCAGTGACAATACCACCCAACAGTTTAAATTAGCTGCACGCAGTGAAGGGATTTCCTGAAATGTGGGGCATGATGAACACCTACAAGTAACTCCCTAAAGCAGAAGCCTTTAATCAAATGTGTGCTATTTGTACAATGGCAAGGCAAGTAGTTTAAAGTTTTTAAAAGTTTATTTATTAATGTCACAAGTAGGCTTACATTAACACTGCAATTAAGTCACTGTGAAAATCCCCTAGTTGCCAGACTCCAGCGCCTGTTAGGGAAGAAACCGGAGCACCCGGAAGAAACCCACGCAAAAACAGGGAGAACATGCAGATTCATCACATACAGTGACCCAAGCTGGGAATTGCACCCGGATCCCTGGCACTGAAGCAGCAGTGCTAACCACTGTGCCACCATGCCACCAAGTAAGTAGGGAGAGATTTGCAAGCTGAAAAGCAACATACCAGCCAGAAAATGAAATTATAATTGTAGAATGCCATCCAAATATTGGATCTAAATGGTCCAAATGACACACAAACTCGACAGAATAAATGGAATGACCTATAAAGTGATTAAGTGGCAAACAGGTAACAGCTAAATGGCAGTAGTTCCATTTTTACCCATTTTAATGTGAATTTTCTGTTCCTTTTTAGATGTTTTGTATCTGTAACTTTCAGTTCTATGAAAGTGTCTTCTCCTGAAATATTGGCCCATCTGTCCTCTCTACAAATATATACTGAGCAGCCTAATGTTTCAAGCATGTGTGTTTGTGTTATCCAACAGACCCCTGTCATTGTACTTGGACATCATACTTTTCTCAAATTCAGACTTGTGGTGTTGTTGCCTTTAGCACGTCAGGCCACCCTTTAATATATATGAAGTCAAATACATTTTTATATCCTACTGGCAAGTCAAACCTCAATGCATCATCAAGGAGCTTACACCAACAGTGCAAATTATTTATTTTATCAAGTGGTTAACATAAGCCTCACTTTGTTAACAAAGAGCTCAATCAATCATTTAGAGCTAAAAGGTTTCACAATTTGATGACAAATTCTGAATGTGTCTAGCAGAAAATAGGTGGCTGTTTCCCCCGCCGTCCCCATCCAAACATTAGTCGGGAAACAGTGTGAGAAAACTTCCTTGCCAAAGAATAAAACACCTCTTAAAATGCTTCAGGCTATTTAAATGATAATAGAAGACACTTTGGAGAGTTTGGAGAGAATGAAAGGCTTCAGTTGTGTCAGAAATTATGAAAAGTTAAGATTGAGGGAGTTGTACACGTCATTAGCAAACCTGATTAACCTTTAACTTAACTCTACTGTTGTCCATGCATGTTTTGTCTCTACTGTGACCGATTAAAAGCAATTATGTTTTTATAATGATAATACTAAATAAGGGTGGAATGAATGTTTGGCTTTAAAATAGGCACTAAATTATGTGTGCACCTTGGCCCAAGTATATGCACTCTCTAATTCCACTTCACCTGACGGCTACACTGGTCTTGATCTCCAGGTTCAATTTAAACTCATTCTTCCCAATTGGAAACGGGCAGATGCAGAGCTAAAATTGTTACACTAAGACTCTATGATCATCCTCAACACTGGTGCTCCACAAGGCTGTGTCCTCAGCCCCTTACTATACTCCTTATCCACCTTTGACTGTATGGCCAAATTCCCCTCCAACTCGATTTTCAAGTTTGCTGATGACACCACCGTTGTGGGCTGGATCTCAAACAATGATGAGACACAGTGCAGGAAAGAGACAGAGAATCTGGTGAACTGGTGCAACGACAATAATCTCTTCCTCAATGTCAACAAAATGAAGGAGATAGTCATCGACTTCAGGAAGCATAGTGAAGGGCATGCCCCTGTCTACAATGGGGAGGAAGTAGAAATGGTTGAGAGCTTCAAGTTTTTAGGTGTCCAGATCACCAACACCCTGTCCTGCATTCAGCCTTGGATCTTCAGGTAAGCGTTCTCCAAGGCGGCCTTCACGACACACGACAGCGCAGAGTCGCTGAGCAGAAACTGATAGCCAAGTTCCGCACACATGAGGACGGCCTAAACGGGGACGTTGGATTTATGTCACATTATCAGTAACCCCCACAGCTTGCCTCCTGGACTTGCCGAATTTCACTGGCTGTTCTGTCTGGAGACAATACACATCTCTTTAACCTGTGTTGAATGCTCCCTCCACCCACATTGTCTGTACATTTAAGACCTGGCTGGCTGTAGAGATTTGCATTCTAATCAGTATTCTGTAATTTGATTTCTGTGTCTGTTTGCACTGTTTGAGAACAGATATCCACTCCATCTGACGAAGGAGCTGTGCTCCGAAAGCTTATGGTATTTGCTACCAAATAAACCTGTTGGACTTTAACCTGGTGTTATGAGACTTCTTACTGGTCCCTCCATGCCAACACTATAGTTAAGAAAGCCCACGAACGCCTGTACTTTCTCAGGAGACTAAGGAAATTTGGCATGTCTGCTACAACTCTCACCAACTTCTACAAAAGCATTCTTTCTGGTTGTATCACAGCTTGGTATGACTCCTGCTCTGCCCAAGACCGCAAGAAACTATAACGTGTTGTGAATGAAGCTCAGTCCATCATGCAAACCAGCTCCCATCCACTGACACTGTCTACACTTCCCGCTGCCTCGGAAAAGCAGCCAGCATAATCAAAGACCCCATGCACCCCAGGCATACACTCTTCCACCTTCCTCCGTCTGGATAAAGATACAAAAGTCTGAGATCACATACCAACCAACTCAAAAACAGCTTCTTCCCTGCTGCCATCAGATTTTTGAATGAACCTACCTTGCATTAAGTTGATCTTTCTCTATGCCCTAGCTATGACTGTAACACTACATTCTGCACCCCCACCTTTCCTTCTCTATGTATGGCATGCTTTGCCTGTGTAGTGTGCAAGAAACAATACTTTTCACCGTTGTCATGTGAGTATACCTTTAAGAAAGTTTTTTTAAAATCATGCAGCTTACAGCTTCAGCGATGTCATTGGGGGTGGAGCTAAGCTGTGGCAGTCAGGTGATCGGGCTTTCAGTTTCATTTGTGTAGTCAGGTGATAGGGGATTTTTTTCCTTTGAGTTTTCAGTTTCGTTATGGGGAGTGTGTTGGAAGCGGTTTAGCTAACAAGCAGTCTCTCTCTCTCTCCCTGTTCTTCTCTTTGTTTGGTTCTGAAACTATTATCAGTTCGCTGAAGGAGAGGCTCATTGCCATCCTGCCTTAAAGAAGCTGTGTTTTGGGAAACAGATTCGACTACAACCTCTTCTGAGTTTCTTCATTCAGCATTCAACCCAGGAGACTGGATTGCTGTAACAAGTGGACATTAACCTATGCTGTATTGTGCTTATTTGGAGGGTTTTGTGTATTGGATGTTGGCTTTGGTTGGAACACATTAGAGATATTCTTTAAAACTTATATATTGTGGTTGTTGTGTTTCCTGTTCGTAATTGTTAAAAGTTCTTGCTAATTGTCTTACTATACATGTCAACAATATTCTTAATTAAACTTTGTTTCTGATAAAAGCTTCTCCAGGGTCACACCTGAAGTGAAACCTCTCATGCTCATCCTAGCCAAACTGAAACGTTAAATGTAATGGCGAGCTTCATAGAACACCTTGAAGTATCTGACCTGACTTGTAACACTGTATACTAACAATAATAAATCAAATCAAATCAACCTTATCCCCATGTTCTCACTCGATTCCTGTCCACTGCTAATTGGGTCTCTTTTCCTGGACAGACAAAGTTAGCAACCCGGCTTAGACTGAAACTTCATTAATACAGACAAATCGGGCTATCATTAGAGTCCCAATAGCATTTTAACTTGGCTGTCGTTGGTGCCACACTCAGTAAAAACTGAGGTGGAAGAGATGTCCGTTTATGATATTTCAAAATCTTTCTTAACAGGCAGGCTAGGAGTGGGAGTGTTCCTGAAGGTTCCACAAGAGAAATTTCGTCTTCTGCTGCCTTGGCTCCCCTTCTCTGCCCACCCATGAAATTCCAGCACTCACTGTGCCTTACCTTGGTGATAGCAAGCAGCCTCCAGGCTCCATATGTTTTAGGACCATGGAATCATAGAATCCCCATAGTGCAGAAAGAGGCCATTTGATCATCAAGTGTGTGCACTGACTCGCCAAAACCCCATGCATTTTACTAAGGGTAAGTGTTGTGCCTGAAGATGGCCAGGTGCCTTTTTCTACCTATTGTGGTCAAGCAGCTGGCAGATGGGATGAAAATGAAGCTCAGAAGTTTAAATAACCTCGGTCTCAATACAATGACAATGGTTGAGTTTTACACAGGTCTCAGCCCCTCCTCTGGCCGAACACCAGAACCCAGTTTAAATTGTGTGTGTGGAACACCATTGGATATCAATTTATAATATGAGAAATCATCCATTTTGTGCATCCAAGATAATTTTTCCATGATAAATTCCTATGTCCACATTTATGATGGAAACTGTCTTTGTAAACTTGTCATGCTGCATTTACACTCTCTTACCATTAGTAGTAATGTAGCATTTGTGAATTCTCCAGCTTCTTAACCTATAATGTAAATGCCTAACCTCAAACGAGCTAATCCTGTGATTTCCAAATTGGTGCACATTTGTGAGTTAGTCATGAATAATAATATAAATACAATGATATGTGGGCAGATCTCCCATGGTGTTGTGCATGGTGAGTAAAAAGATTCTCTGTTTTACAACAATAGAAAATGTATACCATGGATAAAATCAAGGCTACTGATTTACGGTCATTGAATAAAATATATTCAATTTTCAATAAGATGGATTCTAGGGATTTTTGCACTTTGGGGATTCTGTTTCACATCTCTACATTATTATTGTGAAAACTGTACATGAGTGGTATTTACATTTCATATACATTCCTTTACCCATATATTTACTATATATCCTATACCAGTTTAAAAAGAGTATACACAGCGTCATGATACGCAAGATTTATTAATTCAGGATAAACATTTATGCCCTGATGATCCAAAAGCTCTAATGAAAGGTCATCAACCTGAAACATTAATACCTACGCTTGCATGCCATGAATATTCATTTGTGTGAAACACTTTAAAATTACGTCCTAACTTCAAGATAAAGTCAGCCAAGCATGAGAATCGGGTGGCACCCGGTTCACATTTGTTTAAAGGTGGCATGTACCAGTCAGCTTTGTGCAGTTGTGGCTGAGGTCAGTGGCACAAGGGAGGAGGAGCAGGAGAACAGCAACTTGCATGGAGGCTCGGAACCAGCAAGGGTGAGGAGTGGTGAGGGAGAGAGGTGTGGAGTGGGGTCGGAGACAGAGGCATGGAGGAGAAGGCATTCAGAGGAGGACAAAGACTAAGGTCAGGGGCATGGATTAATGAAGTGGAAAGGGCCTGACAGCCTGGGTGTAGTGGGAACAGGCAGTTAAGGCAAGAAAATCAGGTGTTTAAGACCTAAAGTCAGCACTGTCTAAATATGGGTTAATCTCAGGGTTTTGGCTGGCTGAATCCTCGCAGGGCTTTGGGTCCACTTACAACATTTTCATTATCCCAGCTGAGAATGATCTCAGACTATGTTCTTTACGGTGTATAGAAGGAAGGGCCAGCTGAGCCTGCAAGTTCAGCCATGTCCTACAGGGTGGTGAATACAACACTGGATGCGAACATGAACATTTAGTGAAGAATGAACAAAAAACACAACATTGTTTCTTCCACAATAAAAGAAACGTCCCTAACGCCACTGTAACCGTCAATGCATGCCAACCATGAGGTGCGCCAGTACATTTAGTCTCTGATTAAGCTAGTCTCAACAAATGATAATAATGCACACATGAATAAAATGAAACCAAAGTTATGTGAAATATATACAAGTGAAATTTGCTTTTGAAAAATATTTGTGCCACTTTTGTGCTCTCAAATCTTATTTTAATGGCAATTAGTTAGAGTCATAGAGGTTTACAGCATGGAAACAGGTCCTTCGGTCCAACTTGTCCATGCCGCCCCTTTTTTAACCCCTAAGCGAGTCCCAATTGCCCACGTTTGGCCCATATCCCTCTGTACCCATTTTACCCATGTAACTGTCTAAACCCTTTTTAAAAGACAAAATTGTACCATCTCTATACTGCCTCTGGCAGCTTGTTTCAGACACTCCACCCTCTGCGTGAAAAAATTGCCCCTCTGGACCCTTTTGTATCTTTCCCCTCTCACCTTAAACCTATGCCTTCTAGTTTTAGACTCCCCTACCTTTGGGAAAAGATATTGACTGTCTATCTGATCTATGCCCTTCATTATTTTATAGACCTCTATAAGATCACTCCTAAGCTTCCTACGCTCCAGAGAAAAAAGGCCCAGTCTATCCAGCCTCTCCTTATAACTCAAACCATCAAGTCCTGGTAGCATCCTAGAAAATCTTTTCTGTGCTCTTTCTGGTTTAATAATATCCTTTCTATAATAGGGTGACCAGAACTATACACAGTATTCCAAGTGTGGCCTTACCAATGTCTTGTACAACTTCAACAAGACGTCCTAACTCCTGTATTCCATGTTCTGACCAATGAAACTAAGCATACCAAATGCCTTCTTCAGCACTCTGTCCACCTGTGATTCCACTTTCAAGGAGCTATGAACCTGTACCCCTGGATCTCTTTGTTCTATAACTCTCCCCAACACGCTACCATTAACTGAGTAAATCCTGCCCTGGTTCGATCGACCAAAATGCATCACCTCGCATTTATCTAAATTAAACTCCATCTGCCATTCATCAACCCACTGGCCCAATTGATCAAGATTCTGTTGCAATCCGAGATAACCTTCTTCACTGTCCACTATGCCACCAATCTTGGTATTGTTGTGGGAAAAGTACCACTGGGTCAGGCTTGAAGGTTTCAAGAATAGTTTTATTTTAACGAAGCTTCGTGGGAGACCAAGGCACTAACAAGCAGCAAACCTTCTCTCAATGAGACAATAGGAGCAGTCCATCTTTATACCCTTTACACAATAGATGGACCGGACATCTAGCCATTATCACATCGTTGTAATCAAATAGGTGATATATCGTTAACACATCGTTATAGACAAATACAGACAGATACAGACATGAACATGTTAACATCGCATTGTCTTATGAATGGATACATTTCCTACGTCAATGGCTATCAATGGTTTTTAGTTTCGGCCTATTCATATAGTAATTTACAGTAATTGGTTTTCCTGCGGTTATGTATTCCCAATCCCACCTGTAGCTAATCTCATTATCTACCCCTATTGTCCTTATCCTTAAGCCCTGGCTGGCTTCCTGTAGGATTTGATTCCTGCATGTTTAACTTTGAATAGCTGTCTGTCCTTTATGTTTTAATCTCAGGTGGCTGTCTGTACTGAAAGTCAGTGCCCGTTTAATGTCTCTTTCCCAGGTGACTGTGTGCCAGGCAACCATCTTATGTGTACCCGTCTGTATATTTTTCCCACTTCAGTATCATCTGCAAACTTACTAACCATGCCTATTAAATTCTCATCCAAATCATTAATATAAATGACATATAACAGTGGACTCAGCACCGATCCCTGAGGCACACCACTGGTCACAGGCCTCCAGTTTGAAAAACAACCCTCTACAACCACCTTCTGTCTTCTGTCATCAAGCCAATTTTGTATCCACTTGGCTACCTCACCCTGGATCCCGTGAGATTTAACCTTATGCAACAACCTACCATGTGGTACCTTCTCAAAGGTCTTGCTACAGTCCATGTAGACAACATCTAGTGCACTGCCCTCATCTACCTTCTTGGTTACCCCTTCAAAAAACTCAATCAACTTTGTGAAACATGATTTTCCACTCACAAAGCCATGCTGACTGTCCCTAATCAGTCCTTGCCTCTCTAAATGCCTGTAGATCCTGTCTCTCAAAATACCTTCTAACAACTTACCCACAACAGATGTTGGGCAGGAAAGTTGTGACCATGATGAAGAACCTTTGTGTGTAACCAAGAGGCTCTTACATACCACATATAGCTTCAGTATTGTTAGCTGACAGTGGGTTTCAAAAGTGAAATGTTTTCTCTACTGCACGATTGCTTGTGTCTCACGTGCACAGGACCAGTGCCTTGATTTTAATTGTAATTGCAAGGGAAATGGGAAAAAGCAATAGAAAGGAAGTGGTGCATATTTGCGGTTATGCCGTAGGGAATGATAAATTATGACATAGACATAAGCACATTTATTGTCCAAGATATTATTATAGGTGAGCATACCTCTCTCAAATTCAAAACTCTTCAGTTTAACAGTGTTACTGCCATTAATCAGCATCAATGTAATTAGCAAGCATCACACTTATCCGATTTAGGTTTGTTTGCTGCAATGAACCATGCTATTTAAATGTATATTCTTTAATTCTATTCCACAGTATCACCCCCATTAACAAATATTAGTATTATTAGCAGGTATTGCACCCATCCGATTTCCACAAAGCATACACTGCTTGAACTCATAGTCAGTTGTCAACCCTTTCTTTACAAACTAAATCATGCAAACTTCTGTGTCACTTCACAGAAATCAAACAGGAGCAGGAAATATCAGTTGTAACATTCATAAGTTGCCACCTTGCTTAAACGAGCATACAATTCTGATCTCAACATAACAGTCCTTAACTTTTGAGTGTTTACTTAACAATGAAGCTTTATAGCTTTAAAAGATCACATTGCTATACGCAGGCAACCAAATTATACGTTGGGAATCAATTTTCATTTCTACTTATTCAGCAGAATAATACATTCTAAATTTTATATGGTATAATCTTCCTTTCCTTATGAAACAGCAGATCTTGTGACCTTACATGAGCAGAACAGGAGGGATGCCTGTATGTAACTGAATGTGGAACTCAAAATTAAAATTCTCATAGGTTTTGTGAAGTCCGTGATATTTTTCCTTGGTTTGGAAGAAAGATGAAAGACCTTGGGTCCCATGGTGAATGTCGTTCATGATTTTAAAAATGGGCTATTTATACTTATAAGTGAGCCCATGCATGTAGGTGTCACTTACAGAATTAAATAGCACAGAATGAGGACATTCTTTTACTGACTGTAAAAGTTTCTACAGGTATGTAAAGAGAAAAAGATTGACAAAAGCGAATGGAGACGCCTTATTGTCAGAAAGGGGAGATTTCATAACGGGGAACAAAGGAATGGCTGAGGAACTTAATTCGTACTTTTTTTCTGTGTTCAACAAGGAAGACATGAATAATGCACCAGAGGTTCTGAGAGAAACAAGTTTTAGTGAGGAGCTGAAGGAAATCAGTATTAGCAGAGAAATGGTTTTGGGGAATGGATGGGATTGAAGGTGGATAAATTTTCGGGGCCTGATAATCTTCATCCCAGAGTATTTGGAAATAGTAGATCCACCTGGTGGCCATTTTCCAAAATTATTTGGACTCTGGACTGGTTCCTACAGATTGGAGGGTAGCTAATGTAAATCGCTATTCAAAAAGGGAGGTAGAGAGAAAACAGAGAACTATGGTTCAGGGAGCCTGACGTCGGTACTGAGAAAGTTGCTAGAGTCCATTATCAAGGATTTCATAACTTGGCATTTGGAAAGCAGTAGTATAATCAGACAAAGTCAGCATGGATTTACAAAAGGGAAATCATGCTTGATGAATCTACTGGAATTCTTTAAAGATGTAACAAGTAAAGTTGACCAAGGAGAATCATTGGATGTGATTTATTTAGACTTTCAGAAGGCTTTCGACAAGGTTTCACGTAGCAGACTACCATATAAAGTTAAAGCACATGGGATTGCGGATAGGGTCTTGAAATGGATAGAAAACTGGTTAGCAGATAGGAAGCAAAGAGTTGGCATAAATGGGTCACTTTCTGAGTGGCAGGCAGGGGCTAGTGGGGTACCACAAGGATCCATGTTAGGACCCCAACTGTTCACATTATATATTAATGATTTGGAAGAGGGAACTAAATGTATTATCTTCAAGTTTGCTGATGATAAAAAGTTGGGTGGAAGGGTGAGCTGTGAGGAGGATGGAGAGGTGCCTCAGTGTGATTTGGACAGGCTGAGTGAGTGGGCATAAGCATAGCAGATGCAGGATAATGTGGATAAATGTGAGGTTATCTACTTCAGTAGCAATAATAGGAAGGCAGATTATCATTTGAATGGGTGTAAATTAAGACTGGTGGATACTTAGTGAAACCTTGGTGTCCTTGTATACCAGTTGCTGAAAGTAAGCGCGCAGGTACAGGAGGCAGCAAAGAAGACAAATGGTATGTTGGCCTTCATAGTGAGGAATAGGGATGTTTTACTGCAGTTTTACAGGGCATTGGTGAGGCCACACCTGGAGTATTGTGTGCAGTTTTGGTATCCTTATCTGAGGAAGGATGTTCTTACTATAGAGGGAGTGCAGCGAATGTTTACCAGGCTGATTCCTGGGATGGCAGGTCTGTCATCTGAGGTGAGACTAAATCGGTTAGGATTATATTCATTGGAGTTTAGAAGAGTGAGAGGGGATGTCAGAGAAACTTATAAAATTCTAACAAGATTAGACACCGTAGATTCAGAAAGAATGTTCCTGATGGTGGGGGAGTCCAGAACTAGGGGTCATGTTTGAGGATGAGGGGTAAACCTTTTAGGACTGAGGTGAGGAGAAATTTCTTCACTGGGAGAGTGGTGAATGTGTAGAATTTATCACACAGAATGTAGTTGAGGTCAAAACGTCAAGTGATTTGAAGAAGAAATTTGATATAGCTCCTGGGGCTAAAGGGATCAAGGGATATGAGGTGAAGGCGGGATCAAGATATTGAATTTAGTAATCAGCCACGATCAAAATGAATGGCAGAGCAGGCTAGAAGGGCTGAATGGTCTACTCCTACTTCTATTTTCTATGTTTCTATTTGGCACATTGAGCCTGTACTGGCTCTTTGACAGAGCTATCCAATCAATCCCACTTCTCTATTCTATTTCTATATCCATAAAATATTTCCCCTTCAAACATTTACCTAATTCCCATTTGATAATTAAAACTGAATGTGTTTCTGCTACCCTTTCAGGCAATGCATTGCAGAACATATATGACTCATTGCATAAATAAAATTTTCCTCAACTCCCTTGGTGCTGTTGTTGATTGCCTTAAATCTGTGACTTCTAATTACCCACCCTCCTGTTAGTGAAATCAGTTTATTTCTATTAACTCCATCAATGCCCATTATAATTTTGAACACTGATACGATCTAGCCTCAAACCTCTTTACTCTAAAGAGAACAAGCCAAGCTTCTCTAGTTTGTCCACTGAAGTCCCTCATCTCTGGGATCATTCTAGTAAATGTCCTCTGAGCATCTCCAAGGCACTGAAATCCTTCCTAAATGAACACAACATTCCAACTGAAGCCTAACCAGTGATTAAATTTTTTTTCAGCATATCTTTGTGTCACTTTGAATTCTATTCCTCTATTTATAAAGCCAAAAATCTCATTCTCTTTTTTGAAAGCGCACATATTTTTTGAACTCTTTAAACATTTCACTGTGGTGAGAGAAGGAATGTGATTCTTGGTAAAATGAAAAAAAAACAAGCAGCAAATGGGCTAGGAGTACCTATGCCTTTCCAACCACTGCAAATTCAGAGTCAGAGGGCTGGATTTAATGCAGCCTGTCGAGATAGAAAACATGGCGGCCAGGCGCACTTAATTATGGGAGAGGCCCAGTGTCAGTCTCCTGACGGCGGCAAAATCTCCCCCGATTAAGTCAGAGGGCAGGAGGAGCTGACACTGGAATCCCGGACTCTGTTAGTGGGATCTCAATTAGGTTCATTAATGGGCCAACTGACATCATCACCCCTGAACCCACTTCAATTTAATGGTGGCTCAGGTATAAATTGGGAGCCACAAGTCTTTCACGTGTTGTTGGAAAGCAGGGTTTGCAGAACTCCTTTGTAGTCAGGCATTCTGTACCCAATCGAGGATTCGGGAACTCAGGCAAGGATGTGGTCGCTGAAAGTAATCCCTTGCCCTTAATTACTGACCCTTGCTCCCCCTCACCCCTGAGACCCCCCACCCCACAACCTCCATCCTGTCCTCACTCAGCTTTGGCCTGTGATCCATTGATGAACCTGGGCCTCCAGTGGGTTCACTGCTGCCAGCAGCAACCGCTCCGGCTGTCATCAGGAGCTGCCGGCCTCTGATTGACAAAAGACTCTCAGTGAGCAGGACTTCCACCACTGTGGGCCTCAATTTGCCACTTAAGTGCCAAAGGGAACTTGAGCTTAAGCTTCCTCAATGGAAGTGAACGGGGTTCCCCTCAGTTCTCCAACCAATCGGTGAATCTCCCGTCGGCCTGTCAAGTTCCCAGTCAAGATCACTCCTGGCACAAGATCCACATTAATAGCATTAAGAATTAAATGAAACTCAATAAATAGGGATGTTACTCAGTTACCTGGATTGCCTGAATACAAAGGTGGCAAACTTACCGACCCCACCAGGAGTGCACAGGCATTTGTGAAATTTTATTGTCCATTGACTATCCTTTTCTGGTCCAGTAGGGTAGGTTAAAATGACCCCAATAATATTTGTGTTTCAAATGAATGCAGAATTGGTGGAAATTTTCATTATCTTTTTCAGGAATTCAGCCCTCTTTTTTAAGCTGTAAGTAAATTATTTCTTTTATGGAACTGCAGGCTTACCAGAAAATAGTTCCACAATAATGGGAGATAATCATGCAAAGAAAAACCATTCTACATAAAGATTGATTTACTTTATGGTCTATGTCTAATTTTCCTTTAGACGTTTAATCTTTTCCTGCTTCTTTTTGAATATGTTAAGAATGATTATCAAGAGCACAGTTCTTTAAAGGGACCATTAAATACATTTACATGTAGTACAACCATTGTATTCTGGTGAATGTGTTACCTGTAGAAGAAGCCTCTCATCCCCTATAACTGCTGCTTTACTCCAATCAATGATCTCTGAAAATGGTAGCTCCCATCCATTGCTCAGTAATACTGGGATACATGCAGCCTGTAACAAAGGATATTGAAAGCTATAATTACATTACACTCTTTACCATATTAGTTTTAAGTTTGAATATTTTAAATGAGCAACTACAGAGATCTTCAAGACAGGAGTAGTTATTATCCATTTTCTACTATGTGCCTGACAGTCCGAAGTCAGTTGTAACTATGGGGGCAGGACACATCCTTCTAGTCAGGCAAATCAATCAATTTTCTGGACTTTAGAATCTCAGATTTCTCGCAAGACTTAATTTAAGCTCATATGTGTGAAGGTGGAATCAGCTTGGGGAGTAACTCTTGATAAAATGGGGAAGGAATTAATAATTAGGAATGTCACCAGGCCAAAAATATAAAAGAACTGGTACGAAATGATCAGATCAAATGGTAAATGCATTACGAACAGAAGAGTAAATAATATAGAGGATTTAAATTACAGATATTTAAAATGAAGCATAGAGATGCTACAAAGTGGGGAGGTCAATTCATATCATGGATGCAGCACCATTTCAGTGTGTTGAACGATTGGGCCAGAAATAAGACAATAATTGATTTAAGTAGTGATTCTGAAATGGTGGAAAGGTTAGAGCTTAGGCAGAACTGATGATCATAATATTATTTAATTCAATAGTATTGACAGGGATAGCAGTTAGAAATAATGAAACTGATGTATCCAATTTTGAAGAACAACTGGAACCATTTAAATATGAGAGCAATAAAACCTTTCTGTACAGAAAGAATCAGTACCATGCATAATATGATAACTTTTAGAACTAAACTTGCATCTAAATTTATAGAAACAAAATAGGAACTGATGCTATTAAAACTTAGAAGTGCCCCCTGAATTCGTGGGTGAGTTCAACAATAAGATGGCTAAAACGTGTATATACGTTTGAAGGACGTCTCAGATGCAATTTCCAGTCGATGCTGAGATAACAGTTGATTAGGAAGGCAGTAACAACGTTACATTTTTTGTCATTCACGAGGTGTATGCATTATTGGCAAGCCAGCATTTATTACCCATCCCTAATTGCCTTTGAGAAGGTGGTGATGAGTCACCTTCTTGACAATTAAGTGCTTGCTGGGCCATTTCAGAGAAAATTAACAGTCAATGGCATAGCTGTGGGTCTGGAGACACATGCAGGTTAGACCGAGTGAGGACGGCAGATTTCCTTCCCCAAAAAGGACATTACTGAATCAGATTGATTTTTTACAAAAATCGATCACAACTGATACTCGCTTTTTATTAGTTTTTTATTTCAGGTTTACTTAATGTACTGTTCTTAAATCCTCCAGCTGCTGTCATGTGATTTCTCTGGATCATTAGTCCAAGCCTCTGGAATACTCATCTAGTAAAGTCATCAGTATACTGCTGTTCCTGAATATTTACACATACACAGTTACAGTTGGCCTCAACACTCCTGGATTTCAGAGAGAGAAAAATGACAATATTGTCTATTCCCGCCTCTGTTAATATTGGGTGAGGTTTAGCCATAATACCCACTCTATGATCAGAAACCTGTCAATAATCATTACCCAACAGGCTTGGACATGGACACTGGAAAGAGGTTTCAGATGAGAGTGAGTGGAGCCTGTGGAACAAAAGCCCTGGAAAATTTGATGGAGAAATGGAGGAATTAAAACAAAAAACTGGGGTTCTTCAACAGTCATGAAGCACTGAAAAAATGATGGATTACAACCATGGGAGTTTAAAGAAATTATAGGAAAAGAATGCTGTTGTGAATTTTTTTCTGCTCATTGGGCTCCGAGGTGACACAAAGAATGGAAAATAAGTATTGTTATTCCACTCTATAAAAATGTTTGAAGCATAATCTCAGGAAGTGTAAATCTGCCAGATTAAGATCTATTTGGACATATTTACATTTAAATCTATGGTGAGAGTCTACCAGAAAGAAAGCAATCTAAGAGAACAGCCCACATCCCTGTGGTGAACCATCGTTGGTTCCCACTAGATAGTACTGAGCCAGGGTCTGGCCAGTACTACAAGTATGTATATATGTTGCTGTTGGGGTTAGGGATGGGTTGTTCTACTTGTTGCTGTTGGGGTTAGGGTTGGGCTGTTACACCTTGTATTATAGTTATTGTGGTACATCCCAGTCGGGCTCCGCCTCCTGGGAGAGGTATAAAGGTCACTGCTCTGTCTGGGACCCCTCAGTCTGGGATCGTGTATATAATTAGTAGCTTCGTTGTAACAGCAAATAAAAGCCTTTATTTCCTGTGCATCTCAAGCCTCGTGTGTGATAACGCGCTTCAATCCCATCCGATTTAGAATCATAAAAGGCAGACCATTCAAATCTTAAAAGATATAATAGTAATTACATGATATGAAAATGATTGATAAGAAGACTTTTCAAATGCATTTGATAAGGTTCCACACATACTTGTAATTAAGGTGTGTATTCATTGCATTCAAAAAATATAAGCTGGATAATGATTTTATGATATAATATGAAACACGGCAATTGTCAGTGATTGGGGCATTTTGTTCAGAACAATTTTCCAATTCAAGCAATTCATATCATTTCTGATTTCAGTGGGGGTCTGCACATTAAACATCCAAGTTTATAAAGTGTGCCAGTTAAGGTGGGAACATAGGTTCTAAGTGGAGTGACATGATTCAGTAAAAATATACCAACCTAGAAACCTAGTAACTTAATGGCTTATGCATGATTAAAAATAGAAAAAATTATAAACAATTTATACTTTGGGCTTAAAATCATAATCAATTAGGCAAAATTTCAAGAGCTGTAACAATTAACAAAAGATAGATCATCTACTCAGGCATTTTGATTTCCAGGGCATAAATGGCTTTGTGTATTCCAAGGAATCTAGATGCATTATAAGTATTCAACTTTATATTGATCAGAAGTGCATGAAGTACCACTTACTTGATGACACAGATCCAGTTTCTGTATTTCAATAAAAGGGAACACATATTGAAAGGTATTGAAAGAAATGTCAGAGGTAATAGTGGATGCGTTAGTGATTATTTATCAAAACTCGTTGCATTCTGGGGTAGTGCCGGTTGATTGGAAAACGGCTAATGTTACGCCGCTGTTTAAAAAAGGAAGGAGACAAAAGGCGGGTAACTATAGGCCGGTCAGCTTAACGTCTGTAGTAGGGAAAATGCTGGAATCCATTATTAAAGAGGAGATAGCAGGGCATCTGGATAGAAATGGTTCGATCAATCAGACGCAGCATGGATTCATGAGGGGAAAGTCGTGCTTGACGAACATGTTGGATTTTTATGAAGATGTGACGAGGGCGGTTGATGGAGGAGAACCGGTGGATGCGGTGTTTTTGGATTTCCAAAAGGCGTTTGATAAGGTGCCCCATAAAAGGCTGCTGAAGAAGATTAGGGCACACGGAGTTGGGGGTAGTGTGTTAAAGTGGATTGGGGACTGGCTATCCGACAGGAAGCAAAGAGTCGGAATAAATGGGTGTTTTTCTGGTTGGAGGAAGGTAACTAGTGGCGTGCCGCAGGGATCGGTACTCGGGCCGCAACTGTTTACCATTTATATAGATGATCTGGAGGAGGGGACGGAGTGTAGGGTAACGAAGTTTGCAGACGACACAAAGATAAGTGGAAAAGTGAATCGTGTGGAGGACGGAGAAGATCTGCAGAGAGATTTGGACAGGCTGAGTGAGTGGGCGAGGATATGGCAAATGGAGTATAACGTTGAGAAATGCGAGGTTATACACTTTGGAGGAAATAATAACAAATGGGATTACTATCTCAATGGAAACAAATTAAAACATGCTACCGTGCAAAGGGACCTGGGGGTCCTTGTGCATGAGACGCAAAAGCCCAGTCTGCAGGTACAACAGGTGATCAAGAAGGCAAATGGGATGTTGGCCTATATTGCGAGGGGGATAGAATATAAAAGCAGGGATGTCTTGATGCACCTGTACAGGGCATTGGTGAGGCCGCAGCTGGAATACTGTGTGCAGTATTGGTCCCCTTATATGAGGAAGGATATATTGGCATCGGAGGGAGTGCAGAGAAGGTTCACCAGGTTGATACCGGAGATGAGGGGTTTGGATTATGAGGAGAGGCTGAGGAGATTGGGTTTGTACTCGTTGGAGTTTAGAAGGATGAGGGGGGATCTTATGGAGACTTATAAGATAATGCGGGGGCTGGATAGGGTGGAGGCGGAGAGATTCTTTCCACTTAGTAAGGAAGTTAAAACTAGAGGACACCGCCTCAAAATAAAGGGGGGTCGGTTTAAGACAGAGTTGAGGAGGAACTTCTTCTCCCAGAGGGTGGTGAATCTCTGGAATTCTCTGCCCACTGAGGTGGTGGAGGCTACCTCGCTGAATATGTTTAAAGTGCGGATGGATGGATTCCTGAGCAGTAAGGGAATTAAGGGTTATGGGGATCAGGCGGGTAAGTGGTCCTGATCCACGTCAGATCAGCCATGATCTTATTGAATGGCGGGGCAGGCTCGAGGGGCTAGATGGCCTACTCCTGCTCCTATTTCTTATGTTCTTATGTTCTTATATAGTTACATGTTTTATATCATTGAACTATGAAAGGAGACAAAGTCAGCTCAAGCTGTTGACATTGCAAAAGACAAGGCAGAAATTAAATAGGCCGGAATTTTACCGCCTCGTCCTCCACAGGAATCAAAGCGGGTGAGGGGCAGATAATGGGAAGGTCCGTTGACCTCAGGCGGGATTTTATGGTTTTGGGGTGAGCGAGGCCATAAATCCCAATGTCTCTTAAGTTTTAAAACTGTTTGAATAAAGAGATTGATGTGTTTTCTGAGGAAGCTAGAATGATAAGCCAGTGATCATAGCTGAAAGCTGAAAAAGCCACATATTAAATATAGTTTGAAGTGTAACTTCTTTGCAGAACTGCAAGTCAAGCAGTGTAGTAAGTGTTAACTCAGTACAGGAAATAAAAAAGTATCTATTCAATGCAGAGATGGAGAAAGACCAGTTGCTGAAACGGGAAGGTGAGGAGAATGGTCCGTGTAAATCCCAAACGAGGGACTAGACAGTGAGGTGAACTGACACATTGAACACTCTCCTCATTCCTACTATCTTATATTAAGTGCATAATTTAAATGTGTAATGTCCTTTCAGCAGACTGGCCAACATTCTTGTCAACCTATAGCACTGGAAACAAATTAGTTTGTGTTTCGTCTCATTGCTGTTTGGGGGATCTTGCTGGCTGGTATGTTTGCCTCCATAACAATAGCCTCTGGACTCCCATGTGATTCATTGCACAAAGTGCTTGAGGTATCTCGAGAGATGTGACATGGAACAATATAAGAACAAGTACTTTTTTCTGTAATTGTGCATTATAATTGTAATAGTTATTCTTGTTCTAAATGCTTTATTCAAGGTAATATTGCATTAAACTGTAATTTGTAACAGATGGGTTTCATTCAAAATAACGTTGGTTCATTACTGCATCTAAATACATTGGATTAACCAAGAATGATCAACCTTTGTATTAATTTAATGTATCTAGAATTTTTATTAATTGTTTCTACAAGGGCCTCAGGATTGTGATTTCCGAAGTAACCTTTGGCACAATCACGCTGCATATTTAGTGTGGAAAACAGATTTGGGGTGAGACAGGGGTTAAGCCGCATAGCAGCATAGCACATTAATACTGTAATACGCTGCGTCACTGAATGGATAAGAACCTAGCTGATGCCTTTTTGATTTCCAACTCAGCAAATTCCAGAATATTGGGAAGTGCAAGGTGAAAGTTAAGAATGTCTCATTGGATGATCGAAAAAAATCAATTATCTCGTCTACTTAGGCTGCTTTTACACACTTCGCAGTGCTGGTTCGATAGAGGGTTGCTTAGCTACCCCCTTGTCCTGAGGAATAACGTATGCTGCAAAGATGTCAAAACAAAGGAGAAACTATTTACTCATTATGGTGGTGACATGGTAGAAAATTATCCGTAAAACAGTTTGTTTCCTGAACCAGAAGATGGATGGTTCAAGACCCATCTACGAATTATGAACTTGTGTTCAATCCTGACACCACACTTTAGGTACTGGGGTTGGGGGGAGTAAGAAGAGAGCAGTGAATGGTTTAAAGCATTGCTTTTCCACAGGGACCAATATTAATTACATATGGTAATTAACTGGGTTTTAGGTTGTAAGTCTTCAAATAATTACAGAAAGATCAGGGATAAAAGGTATGCACATTCTTCTGAAATATTTGATTAATTATTTAACAGTACCATCAATCATACACGAGAGAACAATATTGGTATGCTGTTTTGTTTTGTAGTTGTTACAGTTTTGCAACTGCGATCGCCTCTGCCAAAATTCCATTTAAATGCGTACCAATGTAATTGAAATATTAGGAAGCTTTATTTGCACAATAATAAATTTTGTCATACTCCGATATTTTTCCAAAATATCTACTCAGGTTTGCAATTGCTTTGCTAGGTGAAAGGTCACTGTATAGATTAGGAAATGAGAGGTGTAATAATACGGAACCCCACATGCTATCTATCTGAGCCGAGAACAGGTGCACCCTGACACTTGTTCTAAATCCAGATGAACTGCTAATAGTTTTCCCTTTTTAACAAGATGATTAAGTCGCACTGCTGGAGAGCCCTACAGTCTGCTGCTTTTCAACCTTGACTGAAAGAGAGACCATCTGGGAACATGGGTTATGGAGATTAATGTCAATATTACATGTTCTAAATTTAATATGAAAAAGTAGAGAATTTTAAAATTGTATAAAAAATTGTTTCGCAGTTGCATTAGTAGATTGTTATGAGTCATTACAAAGTCTTCCAAAGGTCCAAAGAGACTATTTGGAACTCAAGGTTAAAATTATAACCATTAAATTATGTTAAAGAACAGCTAATAGTCTGTGAACATCCTCTTGTTTCTCTAGTGCATTACCTGAAGAGCCTCCAGAAATCGGAAAGAACCCAGCCTCCTCCCTCTTGGGACAAGACAAAAGCTTGAATTGTGCAGCAATTCTTGGTATTCAAACCTGTAGAGACAAAATAAATAAATGCAATTAAATCCACTATTTCGACAAAAATAGTTCTTAAAATCATGAGCACTATTTTAATTGTGTCCCTTCTTCTTGGAGAATATCGAAATAGATCCTGGTTGTTTCAATGCAACAACTTTGCTTTGAAATAAATCTTACTCAAAGACTGACTTATGAGGCAGAATGATTTCCTAGTTCACTCTCAATAATCTTCATGTCAAATAAGTAGCAGACAAGCCTTGCAGTTTTGGACGGGCTGGTGGGAGGTTACATACCATAAAAATCGATGGTGGACGATAAGTCACCAATTAAACAAACCCACTGATTAATTTCAGGAAAATCTGGTTGGAAGTGGCCAATCCACCATTGCCCATATTATGACCATGCCAAAGCTAGGGGATGGGGAGACTTTCGGTTGGCTGCCAAATGGGCGTGATATTGGCAATCTACTTGTGTCACTTACCCAACATAGCAATCAAAAAGCCCAGAACATTTGCAGACTTAGGCATTATTATAATTTTTTCAGTGAGTCATTTGTGCCACATGCTGGTGGCGGAATCGAGCTGGAGAGGATTGGCCTGAAAATACCAGCTCCAGGTGGCATATCAATTTCAAGGCCAATCCTTGTGCCAGCAATAATCACCAGTGCAGGGGGACAGCGGGAATGGAATCTTGCTCTCCTCTCCATTGAGGCCAATTAGAGTTTGTTGAAGTGGGAGGGCGGAATACTTAAAGGGGTGCAGGGATTTCAGAAGCTTTCAGTTTCTGAGCAGCTAAGGGGAGGTAGGTACACAGTGGGATGTCAGGGCACCACTCTGGCCCCATTAAAGGGCCAGCAGGGCAATGGGGGACTGAGCACTTTTAAGGAGGTGTCACCTTAATACTGAGCTGAAGGGAAGGAGAGTGGGCACCCTGCCAAGCTTTTCAACAAAGTTAGTAATTCTCTGGCATTGTGGGGGCAGTAGAGCAGGGAAGAAGGTTGCCAAAGACAATTGAATGGCCATAAGTCCCAGAATGAAGGCTCAGATCTTGCAATAGGGGCACGATTCTCAGACTTTGGGCCCCACGGCAATAAAGGGCAACACCCTAAATAGGAAGGACAGAAATCCAGGCCTCATGAGGAGAAAAAGGGCAACAGAAGCCAAACCATTAACACAGGATTGACTGGTGGAAATTGATCTACCTGGAAATCACCAAGGACCAGTGCCACAGCAGACTGACTCTCCAGGCTGATGGTCACAGAGATCTAAGGCCTCATCACCAAAGATCTTCATTTTCACAGCACTGGTTGCCATGCCCTGCCAGTAGTCATCAAAGTCACTGTGGCTATAGGCATCGTCATTTCTGGCTCCATCCAAGGATCAGTTGCGGACATTATTGCACCACAAAAATACAGAAGTTAGAATCAGGAGTAAATCTCACAGCATGCAAGCCTGCTCCAACATTCAATATGATCATGATTCATCTAGAGCTTCAACTCCACCTTCCAACCCACTTCTCAGATAGCCTTCCCTTTCCCATATATCCTTCCCGCTCCCCATATATCCTTCCTTAAGATGAAAAATGCACACAGTATTCCAGGTGTGGTCTCACCAAAGTCCTGTAGCAAGATGTATTTATTCCTGTACTCCAATCCCCTTGTAACAAAGGCTAACTAGCAATTTGCCTTTCTAATTGCTTGCTGTATTTGCATGAATTCCTTGTGTCTCTCCGAAAATCTCTGATTACTCCATCTATACCTTTTGCTTCCTGTCCACTAACAAATCTTTTATCAATCTTAATATATGATTTGATTTGGTTTATTGTCACATGTATTAGTATACAGCGAAAAGTATTGTTTCTTGCGCGCTATACAGACAAAGCATACCGTTCATAGAGAAGGGAAAGAGAGAGTGCAGAATGTAGTGTTACAGTCATAGCTGGGGTGTTGCTATATTGTTCCCAACTTCATGATGATTTCTTATCTTGCTTTGTGATGGTTTCCTAAACAACATATTCCAACACTTTCCCAATGGCTGATACCAGGCTACCTGGCCTGTATTTCCCTGTTTTCTCTCTTCCTCCTTTCTTGAATATTGCTGTCACATTTGCTAACTTCTAAACTGCTGGGACCATTCCAGAATCTCGGGAATTTTGGAGAATCCTAGCCAGCCAGAGCATCTATCTCTGCAGCTTTTATAATCCTAGGATGTGGGCCATCAGGCTCTGGGGATTTGTTGGATTTTAGTCTATAAGTTTCACCGGTACTTTTGCTATCCTGGTATTAATTTCCTTAATTTCATCACTTTTTAGCATCGAGGTTACCATCGATTTTTGGTATGCAACACCACTGCATCTTGCTGGTCACTGAACCCCTCTTTGCCAAAGTTAGCACATTCAGTTAACGACAGACACATCCTCACAGTGAGATAAGGAAGTGAGTTTTGCCTCTATTGCTAGATTGTCCTAAGTGCAGGCCATCATCAATTGCACCCAAGTGACCATCATGATCATTGACCAACTGATAAGAGCCATCAACAAAAAGGTCTTCTTCTAATCGCTCCAACTGGTCTGCAACCCCAACAAAGGTTCCCTGCTGGTGCGTCAGCCGTGGCTCAGTTGGTAGCACTCTCACAAGGTTTCCGCTCCAGAGTTTGAGAACAAAAATCAGGGTTGATATCCCACTGCTGTACTGAGGGACTGCTGCATTTTGGGAGGTAATTTCTCAGATGAGGCATTAAACTGAGGCCCTACTTGCCTGTTTGGGTAGATGTCATAGATCCCATGGCAATATTTTTAAATCCCTAGCAGCCTGGCCAATATTTATCACTGAAACAACCTCATAAAATACAAACGATATGGTCACTATCACATTGCTGTTTGTAGAGGTTTGCTCTGTGCAAATTAACTGTTGGATTTCAATAGTGACTACATTTCATTGGTTGTAAAGTGCGTTGAGATGTTTGGTGTTCATATAAATGCAAGTCTTTCTTTTTAATGTGTTCACTTGCTTTTCTGGTAGCTGATATGACTCCTTCATCCCAGGCTATCTGGGATCTTCATTCCAACTCTCAAACTCTATAGATGGGTCCTGGGGGACAAGGGAAATGCCTGACGAAATGGCTACTCACCCGTCTCGTGGAGCCCCAGACAGAGGCACAGAATTAACGCAACTAATGTCAACTTCTCACCCGGACAATCATTTAGCAGGCCATCGGACGATTGAAGATGCAATTCTTGTAGCTAGAGTGACCATGTGTTGGCCTCCAACACCTTCCTGTAAATTTCTTATTCATTCTGGTGGTCAACTGCGCCCTCCAGGCAGGTGTGAACCCTGAGGACGGAGGTCATTGCAGGCAGAACAAGTGCAGGAGGTGAGAGAGGAAAAGAAATTGGAGGCGGAGGGATGACGCAGAACAGAGAGGTGCTTCGCTGTTACATGACGAGGTGAGCTACTCATGTCGCCCTCTGAGAAGAAGACCTCCCTCTGTTCCTTTATGACCGCCAACATTAGATCTGGATTGGCATTAACAAAGGGAGGGGCAGCCATGCCCTGGGTGCTAGGTTTCCAGCTCCCTTGTGGTATCTCACTTCCCTCTACTGAAGTGGAATGCTTTGGCACAACCAGCAGATCTCTCCCTCAGAACAATCAGCTCACCCTCACAAAAACCTTAACTTCAATCAGTTTCCCACCGAAGGCCGTTTTCTGACTCCTGGTTCCCATCTCCATGACGGAAATTCAGCCCGTGATACCTCTTCGGGAGAAAGAAAGGGAAAAGAATGGCAGCTCTTCCAGCTGACTGGCAGGTAAGGTTTCATAGGGAGAGAGGAGCTGGGTGGGAAACGTGTAAAGCAGGATGGGCCAACAGCAGATTGAAATAATTTTGGGGCTCAGGGGCTCCCACTGGCCCCCAAAAAGACTGTTCAAAGAACTGGAGAGGCCTTTAAAGCTCCTTTGGAGGTCCATAAATTAGGCCTCTCAATGCCTGCAAAAATGGAACTGATATATATATTATGCACCTTTTGCCAGTCTCCAATCACTTGTATAACAGGTATTCCACTACTATTGCAAAATGCAAATCACCTTCTGCTTGTGTGGGAGTGGACGATGCCCATATAGTTATGTCTGAAACTTGATTCAAGCAGATAGATCAGTGCACAAGGTCCCCACGAAACCTTGGACTGCTGGCCATCCTTTTTTACAACTGGGAAACAGGCAGCAGGCAGATGAAAGCTTTGCCTGTGTTGTTTTAAATCCGGATGGAATCACTTTCTGTAATCTTCTTTTGGCAGTAGAGCAAGGATCTTTCCCTTTATTTGCACATAAAATATGTATGTCACAGTTTTTGGATTTATAATCTGCAGGGCAAAACATTCACATAAACATTAATGTTTCCTCATCATTCGAGGAGAACGCAAGGAAAATATTCCCTCTTGTTAATAATTAACAGAATCACCCTTCAGTTTGAGTTTTTTCATGAACGCACTGGCATTTCTGCACAGCAACCATCATTAACTCATTTCCCGGGCCCCGCAGCCGTTATTAAAAAGGGACATTTCAATCCTACTGAGTACAGTGCACATTCCAACAAGTCAAAATTTGTGTACAAAGTTAAATGCCCTGGGAATTTACACGTTTAGCATTTTGCAACTGTTATAGAGATATATTTTTGGAAGAGTGTGCACTTTTTAATGCACTGGGAATATTATACACCATTCAATGGTTTAGAAAACTACAGTTCAAACTATTAGAATATTCTATACAGTCCATTATGTCATGAATGCTGCATGCATTTGAAACACTGCAGACAGATGAGAAACTGAATACTGAAAGCAATAGTTGAATGTAAGCACATTGTATAGTACAGTGTGTGCACACTTGGGGAGCTCATTGTGCCTAGTTCAGTGTGGCAGAACCACTTCATGTGGTTACGTATTTTAAGAGCAAAAATTCTAATTTTTACAAAATACTGCACAAAGATAGTTTACTTAAATGATCATACATGGTTTATTGAATCATATAATTATATAATCTAATATAGATTATATAATCAGCTTGGAGCACTATCCTGGTCCCATAGATAGTGAATTCTACACAGTTATTGCATTGGGTTCTCATAGTTAAAAAGAGTTGGAAATTATGAGTCTCAATTAACTCACAATTGTTTGCCAAACAACAGCAACTTGTATTTGTTTAATTTTTAAAAATGCCACAGAGGCTTCACAAGCAGGTTATGTGAAGAATGGCACCAAAGCAGGATTACGAGTGGTGACCAAAAGGTTAGTTGAATAGATGGATTTTGAGGGGTTTTTATAGAATGAGAGAGATGTGGAAAGATGGAAGCATTTAGGGATGGAATTCTGGAAAGTATGTCTCAGCAACAAAATGCTCTGGTACCAACATCAAGGGTGATGAGAGGCACAAGAGGCCAGAGTCCAAAGGTACAGAGAGTTAATGGGTAAAGGTGGGATTATGTGACAGGAGGAGATAGCTAGAGCAAGGTCATGAAGAGTCACAAAGACAAGAATGAGGTTTTAAATTCAAGGGACTAGAGACAGTCAGTATGGAGTGATGTGTGAACAAAACTTAGCATGGGACAGAACACAAGATGAAATTCATGCAGGATGGAAAACTGTTCATGAAAGCACAGGAGCATCCAACTCTGGAGGTGCATGAGGGTTTCTGTAATGGATGAGGTGAGGTGGGACAAAATAATTAACAAAAGGTGAACACATGTTCTGTTCATAGATTACAGATAAAAGTAACTAATGAAATACAGGGCGGTCATGTAAACAGGAATGTTTTCATTGCAGAACAACAGTGAATTAAGAGTCTATATAAACAAAAGATAAAGTACCTGTGCTATTGATGATCAGTGTGAAAATGACTACGTTTGATGGGTTCATACTTTTTACTGTAGTTAATGTAGCATAAATTGTTGAATGGGTTAATAATTGTTCTTTATGTCAGAAATACTGTGCATAATTTAACAAACTGATTTGATTTATTATTGTCATATGTATTAGTATACAATGAAAAGTATTGGTTCTTGTGCTATACGGACAAAGCAAACCATTCATAGAGAAGGAAACGAGAGAGTGCAGAATGTAGTGTTACAGACATAGCTAGGGTGTAGAGAAAGATCAACTGCAAACAGTATACGTGGAATATGAGTTAAGGAAGAACTTGCAGGAATTCACGTGGCAACACAGGTTCTGCCAAATCACATCCTGAAGAATGGAAACCTTTAAAATTATGGCATAATAACATTTCTTTTCAGCCATTGCTTAACATGCATCATAAAATAAGCATTCCGAACTTTTGGCAGACCAAGAGAAAGTCACAATTTTTGCTGTGTCAGGCAGTGTGAAAGAAAAGTTGAAATGACCAAATTGAAGATGTTGGAAGAAATTATGATGCTGAACTAGTCAGATTGATCATCATGGCAAAAGTTTCAAATGTCAGGGGAAACACATTTAAAGAATAGGACTAAGAAGTGAAGATGGTTGATACATTTTTACATAAGATATATTGGACATATGGAGCAAGTTACCAGACAACGGCACTAAAGAAAAGAGTAAAGATGAGTTCAAGTCCTAAGCCCTTATGTTTCAGAAACTGAACTCAGCCGGCAGCTAAATGGGGATGAAACCAAACAAGAGATAGGCTTGTGGAACTTAATGACCCATTCCTGATTTTAAAAATGATTTTGTATCTATAATGTTCAATTTAGAAATCCGCTCAAAATAAGTTCTGAAAGTGAGACCCTTGCATTAGAAAATGTATGACTGTTATAGACTCCCTTAGTCAAATGATAAGACAAAAAAGTTGACCATCTTGTCTTGTGGGGAGTTATGGTGGTCTCTGCATGGAACTTAGTAACCTGTATTAAGCATTACATTGATACTAGGGGTCTCTATAGGAACATAATTCCAAATGATGCAGAAATGCCATAGCTTCATATGAACTGGGACTGGGTAGGTATTCCTGAAAAATTACTAATATATTGGAGTCTCAAAAAAAGACATAAGATCTACAAGGATGCCATTTTCAATTCTAGTAATGCTGTGTCTGATAACTGAAAATCCACCAACGTTTCTCCGCTGTTGACCAACTTGGTGGAACTGTACTTGCCTCTTTCCATTCCTATCCATCTAATTGTAGCTAGAGAATGACTTCTCTCTTTGCTCCATTACCTCTGTCGTTCCCCCAAGATCTATCCTTGGCTACCTCCATTTTCTCATCTACATGCTGACCCCCAACAACATCATCCAAAAACACCAAGCTGGTTATCGCCTGTATAAAACCAAATCAGAACGTTCTGGAAATGCTCAGCAGGTTCGGCTGTATCTGTGCTCTTTCATCAGCACTGCATGAAATAAAAAATACAATAGGTTTTGAGTATGTAAAGGGTTGTGGCGGGGGGGGGGGGATGGTGGTGAGCAAGGAGGCGGGGGGTGTGGGGAAGAACAAATGGGAAGGTCTTTTTACTGAGTCGGATAACTCCAGTTGGGAAATTTTCTAACTTGGGCTTCCCACCTCGATAGTGAAAATCCAGCCCTCAAGAGTCTTCTCATTTGAAAACTCACAGACTGCTGCCATTGAGTGCGAGAGGAGGCAGCAGATCAGAAAGAGGGTGAGAGAGACAGTAAGGAGAATGAAAACAGCGTGAGGGGAGACAGTCAAGAGATCGAAATCAGTGAGAGCGAAGAGACAGGACGTTGAAAACAGCCCGAGAGGAGAGGCTGTTGGGAAAGTGGAAACAGGATGAGAAATCGGAGCGCGAGCTTGGAATTTGGAGCTCCTGAGGTGACATCAGGATTCAAAAGTGAGGCAGGGAAAGTGGGAGCATCTAACTGGGGGAGTGCAGCCAACTAAGTATTTACTACTTTTAATCGCTTTATTTTGTGGTTTATAGTTTGTAAGGGCTATATTCTTGAGTAACGAGGACCAGGGAAGAAGGCCCCAAGGAGTAATTGATACTATTCTCCTGTTCTGTGTGGGAAGCCGGGAGTATTTCCAGCCGGGAGCCAGCATGTGTGCAGGAAGTGTCTCCAGCTGCAGCTCTTGGAAGCCCGGGTTTCGGAGCTGGAGTGGTGGGTTTGGACAAATTGAGTGAGTGGGCAATTGCACGACAGATGCAATATGATGTGGACAAATGTGAGGATATCCACTTTGGTAGCAAAAACAGGAAGGCAGATTATTACCTAAATAGCTATAGACTGAATGGGGAATGTGCAATGAGACCTGGGTGTCCTTGTGCACCAGTCACTGAAAGTAAGTATAAAGATACAGCAGGCAGTAAAAAAGGCAAATGGTATGTTGGCCTTCATAGGTTGAGGATTCGAGTAGATAGGGCAAGGAGGTCATGCTGTAATTATACAGGGCCTTACTGAGACCACACCTGGAATATTATGTGCAGTTTTGGTCTCCTTATCTAAGGAAGGATGTTCCTGCTATGGAGGGAGTGCAGTGATGGATTACCAGACTGGTTTTTTTGGGATGGCAGTACTGACATATGAGGAGAGATCGAGTCGGTTAGGATTATATTCGCTGGAGTTCAGAAGAATGAGGGGCGATATCATTGAAACCTGTAAAGTTCTGACAGGATTAGACAGGGTAGATGCAAGAAGGACGAGCAGCAGCTTCTCACCTGGCTAGGGTAGGAGACCTTCAGTTTCACTGATCAAAGACAATCCGTTATGTTTCACTGAATAAGCACTCACTGCTGTGCACTCGCCTCTGTGAGCTTGCCGAATTGCTAATAGGTCAGGAAATGGGCCCAGAATCCGTGGTTCAAACACAACTTATTGCATTTTAACCAACACAACACAATACAATTTTAATATTGAAATAATTTTCCCAACAACTGCCTGGGTTACCCCACTCACTGAAAACCCAAATGGGGTCAGCACGATAGTACAATCCTGACTCAAAATCACATTTAAGAGATTTAACTCCCTGTAAACACCCAAACCTGCCTCTCCGTGCCTGTCACAATTCTCCCTACATCACATATCATGTGATACAAGTTTCACACAGATCCTTTTTCAAAAATGTTTTTAAATTACATAAAAGCATGTCAGACAGAAGGATATCAGACATCTCTTTTACAAACCTAGTGGAACACTCATCACAGGACAATAATACTTGGTATATTTACAATATGAATAGTTAAAAAGGCGATATAATGCTTGATTCATAGGCAAAATGTTATTTTGTGTGAGTACAATAGTTGCTATACAGTATATAGCATTGATAAAGAAATCTATTACAGCAACATTCTCAATAGCAAATATTCACTCGGAGATTTTGCAAGTTCCTTACTGTACCTTTATCACAATGTGCTATTACAAGCATGGCTTGCTTTGCTTGATTCTGCGAGTGGAAATGCAAAGCAATCATTCAGATTTTTCTTCCCTTGCAACCTTGGCAACAGGCAAACCCTTTCTGACAGGTATCTGCAATTAGCTGCAACTGACGGACTGTAACCCAAATTTCCAACATATGAAACTAGCAAAATCTGACCAATAGCTTAGTAAATGTGCAAGTTAACATGCAAATACGAAAAGCAATTAGGAAGCCAAATGGTGTGCAAGCTTTTGATACACAAGATGATAAGGGAACATATACATCCTTCACAATAAGAGAGGTGAGAGCACTGCTGGAGATTGATGCATAGGACAAAAGTGACTTGTGGGGCAGAGAAAGTAGGAGTTGGGTGGAAACTAAATAATGCATGAGGTTAACAGTTTGTGGGAAGAGTGAACTTTTGGAGTAGACGTAGAGTAAATGACAAACTCTAATAAAAGCTACTAAGCATGTGCATAAGGAGCTATGTCACACTGATGTCACTCACTGAAGGAAGTGACTGAGAAGCATCTTAGAGAGTAGCTCCTGTTATATTTTGGTCTTGTTTAACCTTTGTAAATAATTAGCATGTAAATAAATGTGTTTTCATCAAAAGACCATTGTCTCCAGCAAGATCTTCGAGAATCATAGAATTAGAGAATCCCTACAGTGCAGAAGGAAGCCAGTCGGCCCATCGAGTCTGCACCAACTCTCTGACAGAGTATCTTACCCAGACCCTCTCACTATCCCCGTAACCCCACACACACATTTACCATGGTTAATCCACCTAACCTACACATCTTGGGACACTAAGGGGCAATTTAGCATGGCCAATCCACCTAACCTGCACAAGTTTGGACTGTGTGAGAGAACCGGAGCACCCGGAGGAAACCCAAGCAGATGCGGGGAGAACGTGAAAACTCCACACACATAGTCACTCAAGGCCGGGTCCCTGGTGCTGTGAGGCAGCTGTGCTAACCATTGTGCCACCCTTAAAAATAAAAAGCTAATGACTCAGAAGCTAACTCCCGACTAAGAAGCGAACGAATCCCGAGATAACACCCCCCATTAACAGACTAATGCCATCTTATCACGTGTGACTGTAAATACAAATCATGTCTTTCTGCACTTACAGATAATGTTGAAAAACAAAATGTATCTTCAAACATTGTACCTGACAATGCAATGATAAGGAAAGACTGTGGAAAAAGGGATAATCAGCCATGGATATCCAAGGAAATAAAGGAAGGTATCAAATTGAGAGAAAAGGCATACCAAGTGGCAAAGATTAGTGGGAAACTGAAGGATTGGTAAATCTTTAAAGGTCAACAGAAAACCACAAAAAAAGCTATAAAGAAAACTAAGATAGATTATGAGAGTAAACTAGCTCAGATTATAAAAAAGCAAATGTTTCTACAAATATATAAAACATAAAAAAGAGTGGCTAAGGTAAACATTGAGAAAAGATTGCCTAGATTTGAGTGCACAACACAAAACAAAGTTTGCTTAGCTTATTTTTTAATTGAGCAATTACTTTATATATAATGATCAAGTTAAAAATGACTTGTTGAACCTCTTCATCAACAGAACCTAATTAATGTAGTTTTGAAAAAATGCACCTGGAAAGCAGTAAGCCTGGTTTCTATTTGTACTGTTCACCTAGCTCACTCAAGTAGCATTATTTACACGGAGAAGCTCATGTTAACTAATCATTCCAGTAGTCCAAGTTTTTATTCTTTATGACATTCTGTAACAATCATGAAAAATAGATTGATTACTCATAATTTTATCCAACACAGGTGAAAGAGCTTCAAGTAACTCAAAATATGAACAAAATGATCCAATTCTGGGTGCTGCACTTTAGGAAGGATGTGAATGCGCTGGAGAGAATGCAGAACAGATTCATCAGAATGGTTCCAGGGATGAGGAACTTCAGTTACAAAGACAGATGGAGAAGTTAGGACTGTTTTCCTTAGAGAAGAGAAGGTTGAGAAGAGATCTGATAGAGATATTCAAAACCATGAGGAGTCTGGACAAAATAGATAGAGATAATCTATTCCCACTCATAAAATGATCAAGAATAAAAGAGCACAGAATTTAAAGTAACTTGCAAAAGAAGCAAAAGCATTATGAGAAAAAACTTTTTTCACGCAGCAAGTACTTAAGGTCTGGAATGCACTGCCTGAGAGTGTGGTGGAAGCAGGTTCAATCAAAGCGCTCAAAAGGGAGTCAGACTTGTATCTGAAAATGAAGAACGTGCATGGTTTCAGGGAGAGGTCAGGAGGAGAATGGCATTAAATTAATTGCTCATTTGGAGAACAGGTGCAGACTTGATGGGTCGAATAGCCTCCTTCCACGCTGTAACAATTCTGAGATTCTATGAAAGGCACCTAATAACCAATGGAGATTAATATATTCAATTACAATGATAAAGTTATGTTCGGGACAGGATTCTGTTTAACATAATTTGCACTGAAGAATGTGAAGAAGGAAGATATTCAGCTTCAAGCCTGTTCCGCTTGCTATTCAATCATCGTGGGTCTGTATCTCAACTTCATCTGCTTGACTTGGCTCTGTAACCCTTAAAAATCTCGCCTAACAAAAACCTATCACCCCAAAATCAACATTTTCAACAGCTTTTTGGGGGCGAGAGTTCCACATTCCCATGATCCTTTTGCGGACAATGATTCTTTTAAAATATTTTATCTAGAGCCAGAATTGAAGGGTATGTATGTTAATACAAAAGCATAAAGACTAATTTGAAAAATTTAAAAGTATAAAATGATGGAGGTTTATAGTATAATAAATATCTGGCACACAGTTTGACAGGATGGGAATTAATAGTTACATTTAATGTGAAAATAGAAAAGGATAATGAATAGTCAAAGATAAGTATGCTAGAATGGAAAAAAAAAGCTAAAATTCAATGAACTAAGAAGTGATCTGACCCAAATTAATAGACAGAAAAAAATAGCATATCTCTTCTCAGCCCTCTATACTCAAAAGAATACAAAACACGTTTAAGCAACCTGCCCTCAGTATTTAGCCCTTTAAGCCCTGACGTCATTCTACATAATTCTTGTAGGAAAGTAGATTAACACAATTCATTGTGATATTTGAATCAGATTGCGATTTTGTCTTCGCTGACCAACCCTTTGTATCCACATTGAACAATACTGAATTCCTGCACTTTCTAAACTAAAACAGTAAGCGCTGGAAAAACTCAGCAGGCCTGGTGGTATCTGTGGAGGGAGAAATTTCTCTCCACAGATGTTGCCAGATCTGCTGAATTTTTCTAGCACTTTTTGTTTTTATTTCAGACCTCCAGCAACCTTTTGTCTTTTGCTTTCATTCCAGTATTTCCTGGATATTTTTCTTTTTCACACGTTTTATAACATCAACATTATCACCAATGTGTCTCACTCACACTAGCATCCTGAATATAAGAATACCATAAGGCTTTGTGTACTCTCAATAAAGTGACACAGCAGAAACATCAGAAAAGCAAATTGTGTGATTTCCTGAACCAGCTCACTGAGTGTGACTGTTAATTTTTGGGCAAATGAATATTGTGGGTTTGTGCCAGATAGAACTGGCTGAAACGACCCAAACTCATTTAACTTGCAAGACTTACAGCTGGCAGACACGGGAGACTTTCATTTCATCAGTCTGGGCTGTATTCCAATCCTGGTCCCAGAGGTGATAGGACAGTATGTTAATCCACTGCAGCAACCAACTCTGACAGAAGAGTTGGCACAAACATCATATGTGTCCAGTTCAGACACAAAACTGGGTGGTGTCACTCCAATTTATTTTCATAAACCATCCTGCAGAACTATCTGTTGATGACTAGCACTGGTAGTGCAGTTCCATGGCTGTCATGATGTGGGCAGGGATAGTGAAGTTGTCCCTCCCAATAAGGGCTAGCTAATTATTGCTTTTGTTCGACATCAACAGTATTTCAATGAGATTGTACTGTACTATGTAATGGACAGCATCAGGAAATCATTCTTCTAAGAGGCTCATGTTTACTGTGGGCCAATTATCAGTTGTAACTTGACATGACCCTGAAACGTCGCAATTTCTTTTCAGTCTAGACACATCTGAATTTTTCTTGCGTGCTGCACAGAAATATTTACCCTCTACCCGTGTCACCCAAACAGCACAGCTGAGGTGACAATGATAATGACTACAACAACTTGCATTCTTATCGCAAAAAGCATTGCAGAGCTTCAGATCTGACTCAACCAGGAGCATATAGAATCTGAGAGGTTGTTGAAAACACTATGAAAAAAGTAGGTTTTAAGAGAGGTTGGGAGAAATAGTGCAAGGCAGAGGATTTGAAGAGTGGATGTCAAAGTATAGGAATCATACTATGCCACCAATGGGAAAGACGAGAAGTAGGGAACATTATACAGCTACATAGAGAGAGAGCAGGGTAGTGGGATTAGTTCTGAGATGCTTCAGCAAAGACTGTGAAGTCAGGTAATTAAGAAGGCAAATGGAATTTTGATCTGCGTTGCCCCACGGAAGGGGTTTAAAAACAGGGAGGCTATGTTGCAGCAGTATAAGGTGCTGGTGTAGTTTTGGTCTCCTTACTTGAGAAATGATATAATGGCACTGGAGGGGGTGCAGAGGAGATTCACTAGGTTGATTCTGGAGTTGAGAGCGTTGGCTTACGTGGAGAGACTGCATAGATTGGGACTATACTCATTGGAATTCAGAAGAATGGGCGAGGATCTTATAGAAACATATAAATTATGAAGGGAATAGATAAGATAGAAGCAGGGAGGTTGTTTCTATTGGCCGGATGGGGTTTAAAAAGAGGGAGGGGCTATGTTGCAGCAGTATAAGGTGCTGGTGAGGCCACACCTGGAGTACTGTGTAGTTTTGGTCTCCTTACTAGGGAGCATGACCTCAAAATAAGGGGGAGCAGATTTACTGAGTTGAGGAGGAACTCAAATCAAATTAAATCGAACTTCTTCACTCAAAGGGTTGTGAATCTATGGAACTTCCCACCCAGTAAAGCAGTTGAGGCTAACTGTCGAATGTTTTTAAGGCAAAGATTGATAAGATTTTTGAACAGTAGAGGAATTAAGGGCTATGGTGAGCGGGTGGGTAAGTGGAGCTCAGTCCACGAAAGGATCAGCCATGATCTTATTGAATGGCGGAGCAGGTTCGAGGGGCCAGGTGGCCTACTTCTGCTCCTAGTTCTTATGTACAAAAGGGGCAAGGATATGAATCTGGAGGGGGGAAGATTTTGACTTTGGTGTGTTGAGCTGCTTCTCTCAGGAGACCTTGGTTGCAACTTGCTGCAGATCTGATGTTAGCTGTTTTCCCCCTTTTCTAATTGTTCTACAGTTATACCATTTCTTTCCCTTTAATTTTATCCCTGTGGAGTTGGCTCTTGACATGTCAGTTTCCTTATCTCTCCATTTTGAAGTCACCACTTCTATAGCCCCATTGTTTTCTCTAGTAACATTTGTAAAATATTTGTTTTCCACTGCTTGGCTCATTCACACCTTATCATTTCTCCAGCTATCTACCTCTAATCAACACCCCGCCTTTACTTTGTATTTTTAATCTTAATTTTCACCGATTCTTAACATAGCAAAAATAGTGGATGGCAACAGTATGCTTTTAATCTTAGAGATGCCCACCTACCCTTCCTGACCCCACATTCAGTTAAGTGATTTTGTTCAGAAAACCTATCTATGTGGCATCTTTTATGGCTGCCTCAAGCCTCTTCCAATTATTGTCTTTATTAATAAGAATTGTTCAAAAGCTGCATGGCTGCACCTAGCTCCCGACATGTCTCCTGCCGAAAAGGACTCCGCCACTTGGGATGATTCCCACTCTGCGTCCGAATTGGTCCCTCAAGCCAAGTGATCCTTAATCTGCTGTGAGGGCAACAATCAGCACAAGATGGTTTTCTTGAATGCGCCTGGCCTAGTGTCAGCTGCACTTAGAACAAAACCAATTTGGTAAAGGGGACATCAAAGACACCTTAGGATCTATATATGTATGTGCAAAGATCTGCAGCCTATTTCAGGGAAACATCCTTTATTACCTCTTTTGATTCCTATCCCCAAAATATCAACAAACAACTTTCATTCATCTAGCTCTTTGAAAGCAGGAAAATGTTGCCCGTACACACGCCATTCACCTTTGACATCCATTAAATGCCTATAAAATAGGTGCAGCATTGGTGAATTTCTAGGTCAAAATTTTGAGAAGAAAAGACAGTTTATGTTTCTTATTTCACCACATTATTATCTGTCAGTACACTCACAAATTTAATGGCTTTGAAATTGGTTTAGAATCATTTCATTTTAACAAAATTCCTGGTGAGTCCAGAATTCTATCATTCAGCTGAACATAATGCCATTAAGCAGTGTAAATCCAATTTCATAGGTATAATGCTGTCAGCTGCAAAAGTAATTAAATAGAGTTATCCCTGGGCTATAGTGCTTCTCAAGCAAAGACAATCAGCTGTCACCAGAATGTGATCTTCCTATTCTACTTAGTTGGCTATCAGCTGAACTGATGCATTTTTAGCCTAAATGCTAGCCAACGTGCAATTGATTTTAAAAAGAACAAACTGAGTGTAATTTTAAGTAATGCAGCCCAGCAGAAACTGACAGGATTAAATCAACTCTGAATTTTATACCTTGCCTGATTCTATAGCTTCAAAGAGAGAACAATTGGGTGGGATGTAAAGCAGGTAACTGATCTATTCTTATTCTTTTCTTTCTGAACAGGTTACATTAAAACAGTCCCCCGGATTCTCCAGCCCAAATAGCAATAGCAAGTATGGAACACATTGCAGTCGATAACCTTGCTTTCTTCATCATTGTTATTTTGTACAAAATAGGACTGCATGTCTTGAATTTCACAGGATTATGTGGAATATACACCACAGAAGCAAGTCATTCAACTCATAGAATCCCTTACAGTGCAGAAGGAGGTCATTCGGCCCATCGAGTCTGCACCAACCACAATCTCACCCAAGCCCTATTCCCGTAACCTCACATATTTACACTGTGTGGTGAACCATCGTTGGTTCCCACTGGATAGTGCTGAGCCAGGGGCTGGCCAGTACTACAAGGATGTACATATGTTACTGTTGGGTTGTGCTATTGTTGCTGTTGGGGTTAGGGTGGGGTTGTTACACCTTTGTACTGTAGTGTTGTGGCACATCCCAGTCGGGCTCCGCCTCCTGGGAGAGGTATAAGAGTCCCTGCTCTGGCCGGGACCCCTTCAGTCTGGGATAGTGTATATAAGTTCTGGTAGCTTCGTTACAGTAAATAAAAGCCTTTCATTTACTGAGCTTCAAGCCTCGTGTTTGAATAGCGCATCACACTGCTAATCCCCTGACACTAAGGGTCAATTTATCATGGCCAATCAACCTAACCCGCACATCTTTGGACTGTGGGAGGAAACCGGAGCACCCGAAGGAAACCCACGCAGACACGGGAGAACGTGCAAACTCCACACAGACAGTGACCCGGGGCCAGAATTGAACCTGGGTCCCTGGTGCTGTGAGGCAGCAATGCTAACCACTTGTGCCACCATGCCGCCCTAGCTAGCTTGTTCTGGTGCTTACATTTCAGAAATCTCCTCTCATTCCATTGATCTCATCAGTCTTTAAAGTACTTGTCTAATTTTCTTTTCGAAAGCATCTGAGTTATTTGCTTCAATAATTTCCTGAAGTAGTCTTTCTGAGTGAAGACATGTCTATTTATTTCCATCTTGGATTAAGTAAGTGTCTTGCATTTATAGTCCCCAGTTTTGGATTCTCTCACAAGTGGAAACATTCTTTCACATCAACTCTGTCCAACCCATTTGTAATTTTAAAATTCTTCAGCAAGTTACATCTAAGTCTTCCCTTTTTCAAAACAGAAAATCCCAATTCTTTCAATCTTTCCCAATGGCTGAACTCTTTTAGCTTTCATCCTTCTCAATCTTTTTTACACTTTCTCCAGTGCTTTTATATCTTTTTTAAAAGTGCAGATCCAGAACTATGCATGTTAGTCGAAATGTACCCTGACCAAGATCCTACAGAAGCTTAACATAATTGCAATTTTTTTCAATACAATAGGCATTAAATGGGTGTCAAAGCATCTGATCTGGTGAATGGCATGTGTACAGGCAACATTTTCCTATTTTCAAGGAGCCATATAAATGAAAGTCATTTTTTTGTTGTTATTGGCACAGGCATCAAAAGAGGCATTGAGGATCTCTCCATGAAATCGGCTACAGTACTTTTGAATCTTATATCCCTGGAAACAAATCCTAGAGGGAAAAACTGCGTAGCGCAGCTTCAACCACTGCTAAGCAGAGACTATGTTAATTCACCAGGGACAGGCAGTCAGTCCCATGGGCCATTATATGCAGGTGACAGCCCATGGTGCTGCCTATCCCTGCAGAATCAATGCAAGTCTGCATAGTGCTGCTTGAACTGGACGTACACCAATCATTTTCTTCCTCGCCATTTTTTAATTGTCTTGCTAACCTATGATGCTGCATTTAAATAATTTGTTCAAGTGTATCCTTTGCTCCTCTATACTATCCAGTTCCTTATTTTCTAAGGTGCAGATGATGTTTTGTTTGCCTACCGAAGTGTATCACCTCTCATTCATCTGTCTGTTTTGTTCATTTTCCACTTAACAGCCCAGTCTGCAAGTTTTCCAATGTTTACTTGTATTATGTTCCATGCTTCCTCAGTGTTCCCTTTATCCTCCAGTTTGATATAACCTGCAAATTGTGATATTGAGTTACATGTTTCTAAGATCAAATCATTACTGCAAATTATGATCCCAGCACTGATCCTCATTACCCTTGTTTTCCACCTTTCTCCGATCTAAATAACTTCCCTTTACCCTGACCTCTGACTTTATTATTTTTCACCAAATTGCTGCTGTTTCAGCTATTTGTCACTTCAGGACTCCACATATGTTCTGGTACCTTATCAAAGACCTTTTAAAAATCCAAGTGTCAGGCATCTACTACATTAGGTTAGCATCTTATGATCAGTAGATTGTTAGATTAACAATCTTTCCATTACTTCTCCAAAAGAATTTATCCATTTAATTAAGCATGACTTAGCCCTTTGCAATCCATAACTAATTCTTCATAAATTTTCTGTCCGAAGATGCTTTTCCAATACTTCTTTCAGTATAACTTCCATAATCTTTCATACTGCTGATATCAAGCTATGGTTCTGTAGCTTCCAGGTTTGTTCAGCAGAATAACATTCGCTGTCTGCCAATTCTCTGGCCCTATTCTATCTACTATGGAACGTCTGTACAAAAACACCACATGTATTCAGGCGAAACCCCTGCAATTTCAACTTAGATGGACCAGATGCTGTGTCTGGATGGTCAAAAAATCCTTCACCTAGGTCTTGTTTTCTCAACTTTCAAATGGGAGGGCAAAGAAAATGTTTCTGAAGCTCTCCTTGAACTGAGGAACCATTGACATTAATGACTGGGAAGGGCTTGCTACCAAGTGTTCAGAATGGCGGCAACTTGTCCATCAAGTTACATTATGCATTGAATCATACATCTTTATGGTGAGCAGAGCGTGGCAGAGAAGGTAAGAAAAATAAGCAAATCCTGTACTCTGGATCCCACTACCTCACAGAGCATGCTGTCCCCTGAGCTCAAAGATGGAGAATCAGCCTGTTCAGTAACATAAAGACCCATATGATAGAAACCAGTGACCCTGAGTAGACATCATCAGTCAACAACTTATGTGTCTTTATCTTCAGATTCCATTTTCTCTTTGGTTCTTTATTAACCCATGATGTGCCATAGCTAAGTTGCTCATCTTCGACTTTGAGAGAAATGCATTTTTCTTGAAGTCGAGATTCCCTTTTAAAGATTTCCCAATGTTTCTACCTCGTTGTTTTCAAGATTTTCTCCTGGTTTCCCCTCTTTAGTTCCATCTTAATTTCCTCATAATTAGCTCCTTTACCATCTATCACTTTACTCTTTGTCCTACTTTTGCTATTCTCAATCCTGATATTGAACCTTACCATGCTGTAATCCTTATGATTAAGATGCTCCCCAGATCTTACTTACCCTATCTATTCCACTTCATTGTTTATTTCAAAATATACCAGTAATTTGTTTCTTATTAATCTCCTTGTGTACCGAGACAACAGGCCTGTATATATTCCAAACACTCAATTCACCTTTCTTGTTCTTTTGCTTCTCCAGCCAGTTACCTGAAATCTCTCATGATGATTATTCTATATCTGCTACTCACCTCATAATTTGCCAACATATTTCTTCTTCCAATTCCTTCCAGTCCAGCATTTTGTGATCAATTGTATTCCTGTAATAGGGGGACAGGACCCTTCTTTTCTTTTAGCTTAATCCATATGGATTATAAATTTATCTTACCCTAGTTGTTCCCTTTTTATCCACTGCAGAGCCATTCTACTTCTCTTTCTCCAGCCCGTTTCCTTCCAAAATGTTTTATAATCTATAATTTTTGATTGGCAATCCTAAATCTTTCTTGGCTTGTTTAAAGGTTTCCTCGCCTTGTTGGTGATGCGCGTTATCACACACGAGGCTTGAGATGCTCAGGAAATAAAGGCTTTTATTTGCTGTAACAACGAAGCTACTAATTATATACACGATCCCAGACTGAGGGGTCCCAGACAGAGCAGAGACCTTTATACCTCTCCCAGGAGGCGGAGCCCGACTGGGATGTACCACAATAACTATAATACAAGGTGTAATAGCCCAACCCTAACCCCAACAGCAACAAGTAGAACAACCCATCCCTAACCCCAACAGCAACATATATACATACTTGTAGTACTGGCCAGACCCTGGCTCAGTACTATCTAGTGGGAACCAACGATGGTTCACCACATTCACCCCTCCTTTGAAGACAAAGGCCGGCGGGGTACAAAAAAAACCAGAATAATTTGTCATCAGTCTATAAGTTCAGACGGTCAGGGGGACCGCACCGTCGTTGTGACCTCCTCAATACCAGCGATGACACCGGAGTAGGCACTCGTGGTGGCGTTCTCCCCAAGGCGATGTCCAACTGTTCCTCCACAGTCTCACGGGCCGGTTGACCCCGAGGTGATGGTAATCCATGGAGTTCCGACACACCCTGAAGTGGCGACCATCCTCTGGACTCAGGCAAGCTGTACACGGGAGTAAAAGGGTTAAGTAATGGTCCCGATGCTGCCCGCGCCATGTCCGGAGGGGAAACAAGAGTTATGGGGTTTGTAACAGGGGGTATGGGAGTGACAGGGGTTTCTACGTCCCCTGCTGGCGCCAGGTCACGGATCGAGACCGTGTCCTCTTGCCCGTCAGGGTATGCCACATAGGCATACTGAGGGTTGGCGTGGAGGAGATGGACCTGTTCGACCAAAGGGTCGGACTTGCGGGCCCTTACATGTCGCCGCAGGAGGACAGGTCCTGAGTATGTCAACCAAGACGGTAGTGAGGTCCCAGAGGAAGACTTCCGAGGGAATGAAAACAGCCTCTCATGGGGAGTAGCGTTGGTTGCCGTACACAGGAGTGAGCGTATGGAATGGAGCGCATCAGGGAGCACCTCTTGCCAACGGGAGACTGGAAGGCTTTTTGACTTCAACGCCAGTAAGACAGCCTTCCAGACTGTAGCATTCTCACGTTCCACCTGTCCGTTACCCCTAGGGTTGTAGCTCATGGTTCTACTAGAGGCAATCCCATATGAGAGCAAGTATTGCCTCAAGTCATCGCTCATGAACGACGAGCCCCTGTCGCTGTGAATGTAGCTGGGGTACCCGAACAGGGTAAAAAGATCACGGAATGCCTTGATAACTGTGGCAGCGGATGTATCAGAGCAGGGAATAACAAAAGGGAATCTCAAGTACTCGTCAATGATGTTGAGGAAGTACACATTCCGATCTGTTGAGGGAAGGGGGCCCTTAAAATCGACACTCAGTCTTTCGAAGGGATGAGTGGCCTTGACTAATTGTGCCCGGTCAGGTCGGTAAAAGTGCGGTTTGCATTCCGCGCATACCCGACAGCTTCTGGTTATGGACCTGACATCCTCCACCGAGTCGGGCAGATTGCGGGCTTTTTTAAAGTGGTAGAGCCGAGTGACCCCAGGATGGCATAGGTCATTATGGAGAGCCTGCAAACGGTCCTCCTGTATACTGGCGCATGTTCCACGCGAGAGGGCATCCGAGGGCTCATTGAGTTTCCCTGGACGATACATGATGTCATAGTTATAGGTGGAGAGTTCAATTCTCCACCGCAAGATCTTGTCGTTCTTGATCTTGCCCCTCAGCGTGTTATTAAACATGAACGCCACGGACCGCTGGTCTGTGATCAGGGTGAACCGTTTTCCCGCCAAATAATGGCGCCAGTGCCTGACGGCCTCCACAATGGCCTGGGCCTCCTTTTCCACCGCTGAATGCCGAATTTCGGGGCCTTGGAGGGTGCGGGAAAAAAAGGCGACGGGCCTGCCCGCCTGGTTAAGTGTGGCGGCCAGGGCGAAATCAGATGCATCGCTCTCCATCTGAAAGGGGATGGACTCATCAACAGCGTGCATCGTAGCTTTCGCGATGTCGGCTTTTAGTTTATCAAAGGCCAATCAGGCCTCTGGTGTTAGGGGAAAAGAAGTGGACTTGATGAGCGGACGGGCTTTGTCCGCGTAATTGGGGACCCACTGTCCATAATAAGAGAAGAAGCCTAAGCATCTTCTCAGTGCTTTTGCACTAGTGGGCAGGGGAAGTTCAAAGAGGGGACGCATACGGTCTGGATCAGGGCCAATGACCCCGTTTTCCACCACGTATCCGAGGATGGCTAAACGGCACATACGAAACACACACTTCTCCCTGTTGTAGGTCAGGTTCAGGCGGGATGCAGTGCGTAGGAAATTCAGGAGATTTGTGTCGTGGTCCTGCTGGTCATGGCCGCAGATGGTGACGTTATCCAGGTACGGGAAGGTAGCCCACAGCCCGTTCTGGTCCACCATTCGGTCCATAGCACGCTGGAAGACCAAGACCCCATTGGTGACACCAAAGGGAACCCTGAGAAAGTGATACAAGCGACCATCCGCCTCAAAAGCCGTGTATTGTCGGTCCTCTGGGCGAATGGGGAGTTGGTGGTAGGCAGACTTGAGGTCTATGGTGGAGAACACCCGGTATTGCGCAATCTGATTGACCATGTCAGATATGCGCGGGAGGGAATACGCATCCAGCTGCGTGTATCTATTAATGGTCTGACTATAGTCAATGACCATCCGGGGTTTGTTCCCACTCTTGACCACCACGACCTGCGCTCTCCACGGACTAGCGCTAGGTTGTATGATCCTTTCCTTGAGGAGCCGCTGAACTTCAGATCGAATGAAGATCCGATCCTCAGCGCTGTAACGCCTACTCTTAGTCGCAATGGGCTTGCAGCCTGGCACAAGATTCTGGAACAAGGAGGGTGTGGTGATCTTCAGCGTTGAGAGGCTACAGGTGGGGCGCGTTGGGTAATTTGGTGGCTGCTGTTCTCCCACTGAAAGCGGAGGGAGTGGCCCACCGTACTGTAAGGTTACACTCCTCAAGTGGACCATGAAGTTTAGTCCGCTAAGTATTAGCGCGCAAAGGTGCGGCAACACCAGGAGCTTGAAACGCTTGTAAACTGTGTTATCACGCAACTCCCTAGCACGGTGACAGACCGGGACCTTGATGCCATAGAAATTGTCTGTTTGACAGGTTGAATCCGGAGTCCACACCGCTTCACAGCGTCTGGGTGGATAAAACTCTCAGTGCTCCCGCTGTCAAACAGACAATAAATCAAGTGGTCGTTTACCTGAATGTCCATCATAGACTTCACTGCAGGCGGCTGAGATTGACGAGGATGACCCCTGCTGGTCGTTCGCGGTCGGTGCCGACCAACATGGCCGCTCCCATAGGTCGCACGTGGGTGATGGCGCCAAACTCAGCGACCCCTGGTGGTCACACATCTCCGACTCCGTCGACCGTAATGGCGTCGTCCTGGCCTCACACGTGGACGAAACCCTCGACGATGCCGACGACGAAGAACCGGGCTCCGAGGAATCGCAGGCCGCACTGCTGTTCCGAGAAGCAGATTTAGATCGGCACACTTTCGAATCGTGCCCCTTCTTACCGCAGGCGGAGCACAACACAGCTTTAGCGGGACACCGTTGCCGAGTATGCTTTGCTCCCCCACAGAAGTAACACCGCGGGCCGCCCGGAGCTGCTGCCGTCGTCTGGCCCGAGTGTGAGCACGCCATCACGCAGCTTTTCGAACCCGAGGGACGAGGAGGGATCAGCGACTGCTCCTGCCACGTTGTCTCCACGTGGTCTTCAGGATACAATACTAGGCTTTTGGAGGCCGTCTCCAACATATCCGCTAGTTCTATTGCCTGGGTGAGGTCAAGATTACCTTTCTCCAGTAGTCTGAGTCGGATGTAAGATGATCCGACTCCTGCCACAAACGCATCTCGAGCGAGGTCGTTCATATTCTGATCTGCTGACACTGCTTTGCAGTTACAGCCCCTGGCTAGCTGTAGGAGCTTGTTCGCGTATTCTTCCGTCGTTTCGCCGGACTGCTGTCGTCGAGTGGCTAAGAGGTATCGAGCATGCATTTCGTTGGGCGGTTTAATATAACGCTTCTTAAGAAGCTCGAGGGCCTTTGTGTAGTCAGTGGCCGCACGGATCGCGAGGTAGACTGTGTCGCTTACCCTCGCATGGAGGACCCGGAGTCTGTCATCATCTGTGGTGACCGCTGCGGAGGCTGCCAGGTAGTCCTCAAAACATTTCAACCAGTGGTCGAAGGTGTTAGAGGCACCCGCCGCACGTGGATCCAGTGTAAGGCGTTCAGGCTTCAGTATCTGCTCCATACTCTCTATATCGTTTATTTTTTCGACGAGAGTTTATTTACAGCAAATAAAATTGATGCGCGTTATCACACACGAGGCTTGAGATGCTCAGGAAATAAAGGCTTTTATTTGCTGTAACAACGAAGCTACTAATTATATACACGATCCCAGACTGAGGGGTCCCAGACAGAGCAGAGACCTTTATACCTCTCCCAGGAGGCAGAGCCCGACTGGGATGTACCACAATAACTATAATACAAGGTGTAACAGCCCAACCCTAACCCCAACAGCAACAAGTAGAACAACCCATCCCTAACCCCAACAGCAACATATATACATACTTGTAGTACTGGCCAGACCCTGGCTCAGTACTACCTAGTGGGAACCAACGATGGTTCACCACAGTTGGTTCTGATGACGTGTCATTGATCTGTTTCTCTGCGCAGATGCTGGCTGACCTGCTGAGTTTTTCCACCATTTTGTGTTTTTATTTTGGCTTATTTAAATGTCTCTTCAAAGCAAATGGCATAGCAATGCACACATCCATTTGAATACATTTCTGATAAGAGTGCATTTATACAAAGAATTTAACAGGAGTGTGCAACAGCATACTGTCATTAAACCTGTATGGTGTAAATCAGCTGCTATGGCCTGACCTGACCAGTGTGAAGCAGATGAACAATCCTAGCTATGGTGAGTCCCCTTTTCATTCAAGTACCATGTAAGGCCCTGACTCAGGATTCAGGCTGTATTTATGTTGAAGTTTCAGCGTTTGTGAAAAACAAAATGACTTTGCATTGACACTACATTTGTGGTGCAAGTAATGGCCCCAAATAGAAGTTCTTTTCTCACTATATGGTGGACCTACTTGTTTTATGAGCTTCAAACCATTCATAGATGCTGATTTTCCTCAATGTGGCATCTGCAAAATGCTCAGTTTCCTATTTGGCTCTGCAATGTATTCCAGCATATTATTAGCCTCAAATTGCCCGAGTATTCTTTGTGATTGATCAATTGATCAACAAACACCCCTCAAAAGCTCACCTTTCTTCACGGTATACACTTATTTCATGTTCCAATATGCTTAACGTGCACAGAAAAATTCAGCAGTCGGTGAGTTCTTGAAAGTAAGCAGAGAATTCTGCCAAATGCTGGGTACATTACCAGAGCAAACAAAGATTGTACAGCAAGGTCTCATTTCCCCTGAGCCTTTAAAGGGCAGGGATATGCATTGACCCTGGATGCTGCAATGTTCCAGGCATAAACAAACAAAAGCAGTGCCTATGTAAGTGGATGTTCCAGTCTGGTACTCCTTAGAGAAAGTAACTGATTGCAACAGTGAGCTGCTGCCTGTCAATCTGAAGCATATTTGCATTGCATGTAGCCAGCATTTGTCAATCTAAGGATGCAGGCTTACTGCTGGCCGTCACTTCAATTGCAGTGGAAAGTATCAGTATTATGTTTTGTTTAAAATCTACAGTATGTTCAGGATTTATTTCTCACATTTTGTGACTGTAAACATATAGAGTTGACCCAAATGTTCTGCATTCTAAAGCATTTCATAGCTGTACCTTGTGTATGATGGAAAAAAACAACAGCAACCTGCATTTATAAACTGCCTTTTATGTAGAAAACCATCCCATGGTGCAAAATTGCACAAAAATGATGCTGAAACAAAAATGAAAATCTTAGCAGTAAACAAAAGCTTGATCAAAGAGGTGAGTGTTGAGGAGAGTCTTAAAGACAGAGAAGAAGTTAGAAAGGTTTGGGGGATAGGGAAGGAATTCCATATTGTTGGTTTGAGATGACTGAAAGTATGGCTGCTGATAATGTTACAAGATGGAAGTGGATATGTAAAAGGAAAGGCTCAAAGGGATGCTCGGTGATGCGCGATTGATTCACACGGGAGGCTAGGACGTACCCGGGAATAAAGGCTTCTATTCACGACAAATAGGAGCACACTACTCAACAATATTATCCCAGACTAAAGACTACTAGGAAGTAGCAGTGACCTTTATACTCCTGTAAGAAGGCGGAGCCAAACGGAGTGTACCATATAAACAGTAATAACAGGTGGAACACCCAAACCCTAACCCCAACAGTAACAAGAGTAACATATGTACAAGTACCCATAGTGGTAACCATCTATGGTTCACCACACTCGGTTCAGGTTGATGGTGAGTCTGGAAGATTGAAGGAAGGTTACAGAGGTGAATTTTCTGACAAGGGTGAAGTCCTGCTGCCGGGCTAGAAGTGGAAGATGGTACGCTTCTGTTGGCTGAAATGGGCCAATATAAGAGGAGGAGGTGCTGAGGGTGTCATCATTGTACAATGATCGCATATTGGCAGATGATGCCACCTAGAGGTAGAATGTTGATGAAGAGGAGGAAGGAACCAATGATAGATTCTTAATTTACTGTGTGGGAAAAGGAAGAGAAAACAGATTGGAGCAGATCCAGCTACCATTGGCTAGGTCAGAGGATAATCAACCAAGGACAACCTCATTCAACTGAATAATGAAGGAAAGGTGCTAATGGAATACAATGTGGTTAATGTGTCAAAGGTTGCAGAGAGCTCAAGGTGAAATAATGCAGCCCAGTAATGGTGGATGTTAGTTGTGACTTTGGTTAGGAGTGTTTGAGGTGCTGTATGAAATCCTGATGGATGAGATACAAACATGGGGTGTAGAAAAGATAGACATGTTCAAGATATTTTTTAGAACAAGAGAAGTTGCACATGGAGCAAGAAAAACCAAAAATGCTGAAAATGCTTAGCAGATCAGGCAGTATCTGTGAAGAATGAAACACAATTAACATTTTCGGTTGATGACCTTTCATCAGAGCAGGAAAAAGTTAGAGACTCAACAGATTTTAAGCAAGAACAGAGTCAGAGAATGTGAGGAGTTAAGGATGAATGAAAGGGAAGTTCTGTGATAGTGCGGAAGGCGGGAGAGATTAAATGGTGAAAGCGATGATGGCACAAGGCTAAAGAAGATAGCAATAGGGCAAGTGAAGATATAAAAGATAAGTTAAGATTAGGTGTAAATAGAAATAGTGGCATTATCACCAACAGCTGCTGTCCAAACAAATGGTGACAGTGGTTACGATCTGAAATTATTAAACTCAATGAAAGCTGAAAGGTTGAAAAGTGGTGAGTTGAAAGATCAGGTGTTGCTCTTGGAGTTTACTTTGAGCTTCAATGGAACAGTGTCGGTGGTCAAGGGTAGAAGGAGTCGAGTTGTCAGGATGGAGAATTAAAATGGCAGTCGGCTAAAAGCTCACAATGTGATCTCCTTTACACCAAACACAATTGAATGACCATTTTGTGGGACATTTCTGTGGTGATTGTCCTTTTAAGGGTGACACAGGAGAAGAGGGACACCTGGTTTGAGCAACCAATTGGGGCTGAGAGTGGGGAATAACCCCTGGGGGGGGGGGGGGGGGGGGGCGGAGTCCTCTCTTTGGCAGAAGATATGTGGAAGACATGTATGGACTGGGACAGTCAGTGGTGGGGGGGGGGGGGGGGGCGGGGCGGCGGGGGTGGTGGCTGCTTGCCTCTGTACAGTTTTCCCTCATTAATAAATACCCTCTGTGTTTCTGATAAAGTCTATGAGCGTGCATCATTAAAAGTTCTGTTCAGGCCACATTGAGCTCCTGGTCATCTGTCAGCAATGACTGAAGATGATCTTGGAGTAGTGGTTGATTTTGACAGAAAAGAGCGAGATCTGATAGTGCTTGAAGTGATTCAGAATGGTCTTATGGGTTCAATGGAAACAAGTGAGCAACAGATACACTCAAATTTATGTTTCCTGGACTTGGAGAAAATCTGTGTTCCTTGGACTTGGAAACAGAAGGTGGCGGCATACCAGGGACACCCACTGGGCTGGGAGAACGCGAGGGGCAGAAAATAGTCTCGAGCAAGGCGCAAAACAGGCAATACCTGATGGGCAGCCAATTATACACAGTGCCTGATACTTAATTCCATTGACTGGAATGAAACTGAATATCAAATTCTGTGTATAACTAGCAGCTGATTCAATGCCTCCTGTTTTGCACCACTGCCTGAGATAAATGTCTATCCTTAAATGTTTTATTTGGAACAAGGGCAAAACAGGTGGATGGATGAGGGAGCGGTTGATCAAACTGACAGCTGCAAAAAGTATTGCATTGAATGAAATGCCAAAAGCTAGCCTGTTGTGATTTGGAAGATTCAATTAGACACATCAGTTAACAAAATTAAAAGTTTGTGACAAAAAGGAAATTGTAAACTTTCTATGCACTGCTGGATGTACCTAACTCAACGGAACCAAAGTATGCCATAAGACAGTTAACCCTTAGACTTCAATTAACTGCAGTGTACCTTATGTCACCAGAAATGACTGAATTTATTGATTTACCATGCTCAAAATGAGATGCTAATATATATATTAGCAACAAAGATAGTCAGAGTTCAGTAATCCTCTATTAATCTAATAATAGGAACAGGAGCAAGCCATTTTGCCTCTTGAGCCTTTCCTGTCATTTAATGAGATCATGGCTGATATATCTGCAAATGCCTTATTTTCGTTAATACCTTTGGTTAATGAAAATCGATCAATCTCAGGTTTAAAATTCACCATTGACCTAGCATCAACTACAATGTGCAAAAGAGCATTCTAACTTCCACCATTCTTTGCAGAGGAGCTTCCTCATTTCAAACCTGAAAGGTCTGGCTCTAAGTTTTAGATTATGCCCTTTAGTCCAAGGCTTTCCAACCAGTGAAATAGTCTCTATTTACTCCATCAGTTTCCCCAATAGCTTGAAAATTTTGATAAAATCTTCCCCAAGTAGTTTAAATTCCAAGGAATATAAGCCTAGTTTGTATTATCTCTCCTCATTAATTAACACTTGACATCTTGGTATCATTCTAGTAAATATATGCTGCACTCCCTCCAAGGTCAATATATCCTTCCTAAAGTGTAGGACCCAGATTTGCTGAATACTCCAGGTGTGGTCTAAATAGGACTTTTGAAACTGCAGCATAATTTCTACCCACTTGTATTTTAGTCCTCTATTCCATCTTCAGCCAATTTGATTTACTTCATATATTACCAACAAACATCTGACAGTACTGCAAAGACTATGGGCCCTGACAACATTCCAGCAGTAGTACTGAAGACTTGTGCCTCTGAACTAGCCATGCTGTTCCTGTACAGCTACAACACTGACATCTACCCAGCAATGTGGAAAATTGCGCAGGTATGTCCTGTCCACAAAATGTGGGACATATCTGACCCAGCCAATTACTGCCCCTTCAGTCTACCCTCAATCATCAGCAACATAATGGAAGGGGTCGTTGACGGCACTTAAAACAGCACTTAAATCTGTTCATTGATGCTTAGTTTTGGTTCCGCCAGGGCCATTCAGCTCCTGACCTCAGCCTTGCTCCAATCATGGACAAAAGAGCTAAACTCAAGAGGTGAGATGAGAGTCATTGTCCTTCACAAAAAACAGAATTTGACCAAATATAGCATCAAGGCGTTCTAGCAAAACTAAAGTCAATAGGAACGAGGAGGAAAACTCCACTGGTTGAAGTTATACACAGCACGAGGGAAGCTGTTGTTGTTGCAGGTCAATCTGCTCAACACCAGGATATCACTGCAGGGGTTCCTCAGATTAGTGTCCGAAGCCTAGCCATCTTCAGCTGCTTCATCAATGACTTTTTCTCCATTATAAGGTCAGAAGTTTGGATGTTCACCGATGACATTGCACAATGTTCAGTACCATCCGTGACTCCACAGATGCTAAGACAATCTATGCCCATAGGCAGCAAGACCTGGATAACCTTCAGATTTGAGCTGATAAGTGGCAAGCAACATTCATGACACATAAGTGCCAGGCAATGACTATCACCAACAAGAGAGAATCTCACTATTGCCCATTGACATTCAAAGGCATCACCATCACTGAGTCTCACACAATCAATATTCTGGGGATTGCCATTGAACAGAAACTGAACTGGACCATCTATTAAATCTGTGGCTGCAAAAGCAGATCAGAGGCTGGGAATTTTGTGGCGAGTAACTCCCTAAAGCTTGTTCACCATCTACTAGGCACAAGTCGTGAATGCGATGGTATACTATGTACATGCCTGTGTCACAAAAACATGCTTAACGCTAAATAATTATTTTTAATCCACTGGTTGAAAAACTGAACATAAAACAAAGGCCAGATTTTTCCTCGAGATATCCTTGGAGATATCAGGAAAAGCAGCATTGAAGCTGCTGATGGCAATGGTAGCTTTCTCCACCATATATTGCGGAACTTTGAAGAAAAAGTCAAGTCCTGGTTCCCATGACATATTGCTGACAGGGCGGCCTCAGATTCGCCTTACCCGCCATACACTCAGACACTAGATGATCTGAGGTGCCAGGCCACTCTAGTGCACAGCGAGCAAACCAGTTTACTCAGGTGCTTCCCGACAGCCCTGGGCACTACCTGGGCATGAATCTCTACCTCCCCCCAAATATTGCACTCACCTGAGCTCTCCAGGAGGGAAATTGGGAGATCTGGACTGCCGGGGGGTGGGGGGAAGAGATTAAGGCAGGCTGTGGGGTGGGGGTGAGGGCTGGCCCAGACATGTTGGAAGGCCAGCGATCGGGATTGGGAAGGGGAGGCGCAGTGATGCGGAGTCTTGGGGCTAGCCAGCAATCAAACTGGTCAGCGATCGGGAGGTCGGCAGTGCGGGGCTACTGTGCATGCGTCGATCACGGCGCTGACAGATCGGTGCTTGCACAATGGCTCGCTCACCACTTTGCTGCCGGCCTCTAAAGGTTGTGAATGTAGCCCAATCCATCACTCAAACCAGCCTCCCATCCATTGACTCTGTCTACACTTCCCACTGCCTCGGCAAATCAGCCAGCATAATTAAAGACCCCACGCACCCCGGACATTCTCTCTTCCACCTTCTTCCTTCGGGAAAAAGATACAAAAGTCTGAGGTCACGTACCACTGACTCAAGAACAGCTTCTTCCCCGATGCTGTCAGACTTTTGAATGGACTTACCTTGCATTAAGTTGATCTTTCTCTACACCCTAGCTATGACTGTAACACTACATTCTGCACTCTCTCCTTTCCTTCTCTATAAACGGTATGTTTTCTCTGTATAGCGCGCAAGAAACAATACTTTTCACTGTATACTAATACATGTGACAATAATAAATCAAATCAAAATCAAATCTCTCGCATGAATAGGCCCTGCCCACTGAATTTCAGCGTGATTCACGCTAGTGTACTCTGCAGCGCAGAATGTAGGAGATTCATTTTGAAAATCCCGTTGAAAAAACCAGCAGAATTTACTCCAGTTTTTACGCGAATTCGACACATACTTTTTTTGGGAGAATCCCACCCCATGGCTTTACACTTCTCACTATATGTTTTTGCTCCCGTTGCTGAACCCACCCAATGTGAATGGGAGAGGAAAGTTCTCTTTAGAACACAGACAAAAAATGTCAATTGAGCTCACAACAAAGGTGGCGATCCAATTTGCAACACTGTACTCTCCACATTCCAATCCAATAAGATGGAGATACCACTTCTCCAATGACCCATTGAGGACAATGACCTCAGGAGAAAATATCATGGCATTTAGCTGGGGGTGAACTCATGGGTGAACTCATCAAGTTACAGTGGAAACACACCCAATCAAATGCACAATGGTATGCTGAGCAAGACAGCAGATTCCCAGACACAAAATGATTAAGTTACAAGGAGAAATGCACTAGTCATGACCATGTTTAGGTAATGGTCATGTGACAAACTACCCCACCTTTGTGTGTGTTTAAAGTTCTGTTTTCTCTGCAGAAAGAGGACAAGTAACTGAGACACTGAGGGGTTCGCTCATTTCCCTCTCTCTCCAACCCATCTTGCAAGCTTTGAACTCTGTATGCTGATTTGTGACCATCCCAGGAATGCACCTGCTGCAGACAGAGACTTTTAAAAAAAATCCCCCCCAACACTACTGTCTCCAGGAGAGCAGCCAAATCAGCCGTCTACATTTTTAAATTGGAAGCTTCGAAGCCACTGAAGGCCACCAAATTCAGCTTGAAGCCAGCTTAGTCACCAAACTACAAACTGCATATCCCTTTTATTTCTCTGGGCTCTACAGTGACAAACCTATCCTTCTACACTTCGTAATCCAAGTATAAAAAGCTAACCTTTTTATGTTAACCTCAAGAAAATCTGTTCGATGTTTTTTATGATCACAGCATGTAAACAATTAAATGCTCACTGACTTGGCATGTACATTCTTTTCAAAAATGCCCATTGCAGTCAAATGAAGAGAGAGGAAACAAAGAAGCCATTCAACCTTTCCTCGCCTGATCGTAGCACTGGGTTGAATGAAGCACCAACAACACTCAAAACTCGGTATCACCTAGAACAGAACAACCCACTTGATTGGCACATCATCCAATACCTTAAACATTCACTACCAACATACAATAATAGCAGTAATATGTATCATTTACAAGATACTCTACAGGAACTTATTAGACTCCTTTGTCAGCACCTTCCAAACCTGCAATCTCTATCACCAAGAATGACAAATGGTGCAGACACAATGGGCGGGATTTTCCATACCCATCTGCAGTGTGTTATGTGGTGGTCAATGGAGAACCACACCCACAGCAGGAAAACATGCCGCAGCGGGGCTGGAGAATTCTGCCCATGGATACACCGCCACCTGCAAGTTCCCCTTCCAGTCACACATCATCCTGAATTGGAACTATATAATTGTTCCTTCACTGCTGCGGGATCAAAATCCTTGAACTCCCTGTCTAACAGCACTGTGGGTGCACCTACACCACATGGACTACATCAGTTCAAGAAGGCAGCTCACCACCACTTTCTCACCTTAGGAATTGGCAACAAATGCTGACCTAGCCAGCGAGACCCACATTCTGTGAAAGAATATTTATAAAAAGATACAGCGGTCAGCATTCTGTAAGCCTTTTGATTATTTCCTGTTCATGTCATTTTCATGATTCGTTTACACAGATTCCAATGTCTCTGTGCCCTCCACCATTTCTAGCTTTTCACCATTTAGAAAGTACCTTGTTCTTCCCATTATTAGGTCCAAAGAGGGAGACCTCACATGTGCGACAATGAAATCTATATGCTATAGTTTTGTCTATTCACTTAATCGATTAATATCTCTTTGTAATTTTTTGCTTCCAATTACACTGCTCTTTATGCTGCCTATCTTTGTATCACTAGCAAACTTGGATTCGTAGCTTTTGATTCGATTATCTAGGGGACCAATTAGTTCAGTTGGCTAGATGATTAGGGTGCCGTTCAGAATAATGACCGCAGTGCAGGTTTGATTACTGTTCTGGCCGAGGACCTGCCTCCTCGCCCTGTCCCTGAGAGTTGAAGGCAATGGTAATCCATCACTGACAAAAACTGCCGAGAAAACAGCTCAGGATGAAGCCTCAGCAGGGATCAGCCAAGGACCTCCCTACAGGCAGGGCACTCATGAATGAATGAATCCCATTATCTAAGCTATTAATAAATATAGTATATAGTTGAGGTGGGACACCACTAGTCACATTTTGCCAATTCAAATACCTGTCCATCATCCCTGATTTTTTGTCTTCTGCCACCCAGCTAAATTTCTAACCAGGCCAATAATTTTCCTTCAATTCCATAAACTTGAATTTCAGCTATCAGTCTCTAATGCGGGATTTTATCAAATGCCTTCCGAAAGTCCATATAAATAACATCCATAGATTTTTCCCCCATTCACTACTTTGGTCACCTCTTCAGAAACTTCCTTAATCAAGTAGGATTTACCCTTTACAAATCCATACTAACTCTCTCTGATTAGCTGAACAATTTCAAGGTGCCTGCCAATCCATCCTAAATTATACATTATACATGGTCTGTGATCTGGATGCAATAACAGCAAGAAAAAATTATAATTACTTTAAAATATTTGGAGATCTGTAATTATTTTAAAAATGTTTGGAAAAGACTTTTAAGAGTCTGTCTCAATTGTAGAGGGATCAATTATAAATTTTGGTTAACCAGAAATACTGGTCCGTGTGACCAATTCACCCTTGAGCTAGATGCAGCAGCAATTGTAAAGAAGTCAAAATATAGAGGCTGTGTGGCACACAGATTTGAACAGAGACACCATGAAAAAAGAGGAGCTAAAGGTTGGGAAGGTTCCAGAAAGAAGTGCACCATTGTGTGGAGGATTGCACAGACGGATCCCTGTTTAATTGGACATGGCGAACTGCGACCGAATCCTTGAAGGAAAGGGATTGGAATTGTGTTTGGAAACACTATGTGGCTGAAACTGAGAGCATAGCACATTGAGTAAACTGTCTACTAACTGTGTGAGCTAGTCTTTGTTGTATCTGCTACTCCATATATAATGACTTGCCCGTTAATTCGTGTTTAATTTGCATTGATTCTGATTCCTGTTTAGGTAAAGTTATAAAATATGAAATCTTGTCTGGTAATTCCTGCATTTGGGGATCATTTGTTTTTTTTTTCAGTTTATGAATTCCCACAGGGGTCACAACAACAGCTTCATAATTTCCCAACAACAGATTTTAGGCAATTTCTGGTTTTCCTGCCTCATGTTTCTTAAATAACAGAATGACATGCACAACTTTCCAATCTAATGGCACAGTTCCTGAATTGAGAAAAGTTTGAAAGATTATAATTGGGGCATCTGAGGCATTCTTATTCTCAAAATCCTGAGATGGAAACCATCTGATCCTGGGGAGTTGTCATTCTTTATTGCCATTATTGTTTTCATTGCTGTTATCTTGCTTGAATTAATTTTGGTGAGTCTACAATGCTGTTCTACGATTAGCATTGTTGGGATATCTGGCACGTTGATTTCTTCGTCTACAGTCAATACCAATGCCAAGTAATCACTTAACGTGTCCGCCAATTCCTTATTTTCATTGAGAACATCACAGTTAGTAGTTTTCAAGAACTCAAATTGCTCCTGACCACTCTCTCTTTGTCCTAATATAATTGCAAAATTTTCTTATGTTGATTTTGAAATCCCTTGTAAGCTTCCTGTCATGTTAAACTTTACATTATGCATCTGAAGCATAGGTTCACATAAATATTCTGCAGTAATATTTTTTAAAATAATGAAATTGATAGGAAAAAACACAACTAGAAGATATTAAAACTTGATGTAATTCTTAGCTGATTCGTTTTTGATAATGAAACTTTCTGTTTAACAGGAAGACTTTCCTTGCTTGCTCTTTGAATTAGCATGTATATGCAAACTAAAACAGAGTGCACTTTTAAAACTGATCACAAGTTCTAATAAATAGAACGCAAAATGAAATCAGCAAAATATCCAGTTTGTAACACTTACATAACTAACTTTATCAGGTTTATTTATTCATGTCACTAGCTACATATTCTGCTGTCCACTTATGTGGTTTTTCTGCATTTTTCTTCAAGATACAATTATCTGCTTTGACCCTCAGTAATGAAAACAGAATTGCTCCAATAAAATATGTTTCCCCCTATGGCCTGATTAAACAGTCTGACAGAAAATAGATGAATTGGTATAGACTGATATTTTTTAAATAGGTCTTAGTTGTTCTAATATAAAGCACTGATTCATTTTTCTTACAATAATTTGCTCAGCTGTTTTGCTCACAAAGGTTGTATATTTTCTGCTCTACTGGGTGCAGAGGGTACATATACACAGAAGCCTGCGACAGCTTCTTGCCAAGTTTAAACAAAATATGATATACAGTAAGGAAACAATGAGCCAACAGAATGTTTTAATGCACTGCCAAAATTGACCAATTCCTGGAAATGGATAAGAAGCACCACGATTCTTCCAGATGTGCATGCTAGTGTGAATTGTATTATATTGACGGAAGTAGTGTCTGTAATGCCAGCACTAGGTCATGTCTGTAAAACCAGTATAATGCCCACCTTATACTGTGCCTGATACATGCTGTCTCCTCATGCTGCTATTACTCATTCCAATTTCAGCTGCAGCAAGTACTGTTTATCGCAGAAGTATAAGGCCGACATATTTACAGGTCCAGACTCTAATCATGCCTTTGAGTCTTCTTGTGTACCAATAGCTTTGTGAATTAATTAATACTTAAGTGTTTCAAACCTGACAAATATAAACACTGAATTTTTACTCTCGCAGAGCCAGGAGTAAATTATGTCACTGTTATAAGAATATAAAGAAGGTCACATAATTTAATTCTCAAGCAGCCTTGATGATAGTTCAAGCTCTCCATACTTCAATCTCCAAAACAGAGTGCAGTGAAAGCTGTCAGTGGAAATTTCAGCAGTTACTATGTCCACACGACAAACTCCATTCCCGAGCTACTGACTCCACCCCACTCCCTGGTAATGAGGCTGAACCAGATTGCTCACGTGAAAGGTCATTCTGATGAAAGATCATGAACCTGAAATGTTAACTCTATTTTTCTCCAGAGATGCTGCCCGACCTGCCGAGCATTATCAGCATTTTCAGTTTTTATTTCAAACTGATCACAACTCTGGTGTCAGACTTGACCCTGAACTGAATTTCCAACCACATTTTACAAAGATAGTCTAATTCTGCCTTTGTAGTATTGTCCAAATCATCTCCCGTCCCAGCTTACCTGTTGCTGAAATTTCACGCTTGCCTTTGTCACTGCTAGGTTTGACAATTCTAACACACTCCTGACTGGCCTTTCATGTTCTACTCCCTAACTCACACCAAGTCCTGTTCACTCATCACCCCAAGACCATGACTCCTCCAGCAACACCCTGATTTAAAAATTCCCATTCTTGTTTACAAATTCCTTCAGGACCTCACCCTCTCCTATCTCCCCAGCACATAATCCTACGAGATGTCTCTGCTTCTCTAATTCTGACTTCTTGGACATGCTGATTTTATTTTCCCTATCAATGGTGACCGTGCCTTCAACTGCTTAGGCTCCTAAGCTGTGGAATCTACTTGCTCAATCTCTCTACCTCACTTTCCTCCTTTAAGATTCTCCTTAAAACCCACACTTTGACTGAGCCATTTACATCTTCACTTGACCATCCAGCATGGACCTGCTGGAATACGATAGCCAGAGCTGTGGCCACAAACCGTCTTGTGCAGGAGGATCCTCTTTGTAATAGTGGCTTGATTGCTGTGGCCACGCATGATATTTTATTTGCCCCAGTGTAAAGAGAGCACCCCAATGTGAAGTACCCTTACAGTCTCCTACTTGCTTGGTGGTAGCACCACCACTGAACATTCCTTTTGAACTCCTGGTTCATTCGCAATCCCTAAATTGGGGTTGGTTCCCAGAAGCAGCTTCTTAATTGGTGATCCTCCAGGAAGATCACAACCTACCTCCCACCATAGACATTTTTCTGGGTTCCTGACCTGGAACTGAAGTTGATGTCAGGATCATGAACCAATCAGGAGAATTCAGCCCTTTTCTAAGAACAGCCACTCTCATGGGCTATTCTTAAGCCGTTCTCAAAAAACAAAATAGTTAGTCCTTAGAGAAGCAAGTTAGCTCTCTACACCATTTAACAAAGCTGAGAAAATGAATAAACTGAGAGCCAAAAATATCCTTCCCTGAAATCTCAGCTGAAGCAAAATCACGTCTGTTCAGTTATATTTGAGATGCAGCAGACATGATATAGTGAAAACTCCTCCAGTGCATTTAATATGGAGGATAATGAAGTTTTCACTTAAAGTGCTTTTAGCACTGGAATTGAGAACTAGGTTGTGTGTGCTTCCCCGTCAGGTGTTGATCTCAAAGCTACTAAATAGAGAAATAAGCTGCCATAGCCTTCAGCTTCATGGTTAAAGCCTCTTGAAGAAATAAACAAATCAAGGGTTTTTTTACATCTCATAAGGAAAGATCACGTCAGAGTTCCAGGGAAATCACATTCCCATTATTTGCTCTTCGTCCCGCTTGTTGTTCTGTGAAGCTGCCGTTTGATTTTGGATTTAGAAATGATGGCACTGAATTCACAAATACTCTTTTATATCGCATGAAGGAGTGAGCCACAAATAATTGGAAATTGGTCAATAACTGTTCAGACTCATTAAATTCATAACTTGTCAGTTCGGCTGAGAATTTGACCATAAGTCTTCACACATCCTAATGACAATAAACTTTGAATCTGGCAAAGAAGCAATATGCCACATCTCTTTACAGAATTTCAGGAAATTCCTGTTTCTGACTTCCCTGGATTATTGCTATAGGAACTTCCTGAGTCATCACTGCAACGTGTTACAATACTAGGCTTTGAGATAAAGTTCCTTGCTAGTTCAAAAACATGGAACACTTTTGCTGATTAAAAGGCAACTAGTTATTGGCCAAGGGAAATTCTGGTTAAAATAACATGGCGAATACTTTCACACGGGGAAATTCTGAGCTTGCAGATTGTAAACCAGCTTGGCTACGGACAACATTTAGAACAATTAATGGCTTTCGAACGCCCCATAAAAAAGACCAACTATGCATGCAATCAGTTCTGGCAAGTATTAATTCTCCACAAAGATTTTACTGTCTGATTTGATTTCAGTGAAGCCAAACACTTCACGGTGGAATGTCTATTCCTGAGATTCAGAGTGGCCCTCAAACTGCTGATTATTTTGTTATAGTAGAAACTAAACATAAAAGCTAAGGGGCACATAAACATCATCAAATCCATGAGTCGCAGCTTTATACAGATTTTAGGACATGTAAACCAGTGATTTTGTATTGGTATGACAGTATTTTACCAGCACAGTGGTTAGCACTGCTACCTCACAGTGCCTGGAACCTGGGTTCAATTCCAGCCTTGGGTCACTGTTTGTTTGGAGTTTGCACATTCTCCCCATGTCTGCATGGGTTTCCTCTGGGTGCTCCGGTTTCCTCCCATGGTCCAAAGATGTATGGGTTAGGTTGATTGGCCATGCTAAATTGACCCTCGTGTCAGGGGATTAGCAGGGTAAATATGTGGGATTATGGGGATAGGGTCTGGGTGAGATTGTGGTTGGTGCAGACTCAATGGGCCATATGGCCTCCTCCTGCATGGTAAGGGTTCTATGAAGTCACATTTTTACACAATTTTTTGCCATAAATATTACACATTCACAGTGCTGCCCCACCGGCGCTGTTTTTCTTTAATAGTTTTTTATCAATATCATGAGTATTAAATCATTCTCTGCATCACCCTATTTGCAATTCCCAAATAATGAAGTGACATTCATGAATGGACAATATTCAGGGTAAGGCTAATAAGTAGCAAGTAATATTAATACCACACAAGTGTCAGACAATGACCATTTCCAATGAAAGGAAATCTAACCACTTCCACTTGACATAAAATGGTATTACCATTACTGAATTCCCCACCATTGAGTTCCTAGGGGTTACAATTGATCAGAAAGTTAACTGGACCCAACAGACATAAAAACTGGATATTCTGTGGTGAGTAGCTCATCTACTAATTCCCCAAAGCCTTTCTACAATTCTCAAGGCACAAGTCAAGAGCATAATGGAATATTCTTTACTTGCTTTGATGACTGTAGCTTCAGTAATACCCAAGAAACTCAACACTAACCACGACAAAGCAATCTGCTTGATTGGCACCCTACTCATCAGCTTAAATATGCACACCCTGTCTCACCAGTACACAGTGTGTACCACAAGATGCATTATAGCAACTCACCAGAGCTTCCTTCACACCTTCCAAACCTGCGACCTCTACCACTTAGAAGAACAAAGGCAGTACATGCAAGTTCCCCTTCAAATTACATGCCATCCCGACTTGGAAATGTATCACCTTCACTCACTTTCACTGGGCCAAAATCCAGGAATACCCTCCCTAACAGCACTGTGGTGTATACGCCACATGGACTGCAACGGTTCAAGGAGGAGGTTGACCACCACCTTTGTAAGGCCAATTAAGAATGGGTAATATATGTTGCACTTGTGGTAATGGCCACATCCCACCATCAAATTTTTAAAATCTAATTTAAACACATGCTAGAAGTTGTAAACCATAAATGCAATTACTGCACAGTTTTAAAAATCCTACAAATTGAACAACTTATATTTTATTTAAGAAAACAATTTAAATACGACAAGTATTGCTGATTGCAGAGGATGGGGTGACCGTGAAATACATTTACTAGAGGAAGTTTGAGAGTGTTTGAAGGTCACTCAAGGCCCTCTGGAGATGATGGCATAGAATGTGTGAGCTGTCTGTTCCCAATGCGACCAGGTAGGAAGCCATCAAAGGTTACTGAGACTTGAGTTAATCTACACAAAGCCTGCAATTTTTGATAGTTGGTGACTTTTGATCCCCCCACCACCATCCCCCAGACGCCCACCGCACCCAATCTCCCAGACATCCACTTCGAGCTAAAATCTATCCATTTTAAGTTTTTCCTTCCTGCACCACCCAGCAAATTTCATTTGACCTATCCTGTGATGCATGAATAACTTCCAAGAATGGCTACTTTTCAGTTGCAGATTTCATGCTTGTATGGTGGAGCTCAAGCAGAAATAATTATCTGTGAATGGATTTAACTGAAGCATAAAAATATGAAATTGAATCTTCCTCTTAAATTCAAGCATCGATGTTCTCAGCAAGAAATCTGAAGGTTGCCGTTTTTAGAATTTTTTTTCCACCTCTTAATTTCCATCCAGCCTTTCCCGCAGACTGATTTATGTGCTGCAGTAAGCTTTCATGTATGCTGCCCGAGCATCATTGGAGGCATCACAGCAGAGTTAATTCAGTTCTCATTCACTCTTCACACGCACGGTTTGCAGCATTGAATAGCAGTCAGGAAGTGCTTTCCCAGCTCATAAGCAATGAAACCACCTGAAGCATTCCCACTGAGATCAACTAACTTAGAGCAGACTGGCGAACAAACATGGGAACTTTCCAAGCTCAGTTCCGCACGATGCGGCAAGCAGCTGAGCAATTAGAGGAGCCGGCTATGTGCTTTTGAAGGAATTACTTACTGGTGGGTGTACTTTTATTAAGGACCCATCCTTCAGTAAAGGAAAGGCATAGTACTGAATCTCTGGCTGGTGCATGGGGTAAGGCTCATTAAACTGTTCGATTAGTTGATCTGGAATCAAAGTTGCCGAGGAGAGATGTGATCTATATTTTATGGGCCAACAGTCGTAGAAACATGACAATGGCAGGTGTCTCACTGCATTAAGTCACTGTGTCAGGTACAGTGAATATTCACCCTTAAGACTACATTTTAAATATGATGGTGAGTGTAAAAAGAAAAAGTAGTGAAATTTCTCAGCATATAATACAAATATGGGTCTTAAATGTGGCACCATCTTATCTTCACAACTTATTAATATACTTATATTTCCTTCATTAGACAGGCTACAGGGGTCATCTCCAAAGATATGAAAAGTGGCATCAAATGTCTTCTATATAAAATCTGAGGATTTGTTTTCTGTAAATATTCAATGCTAATACTTTAATAACAGTAATATAACATAACTATGCATTGCTTTAGTTGTAAGTTTGTGAATAAATCCAAAGTAATTTTATTAAAATATTTCATATTTTATTCAGCAATAGTGCTGAAGACCTGTGCACCAGATCCAGCTGCTCCCCGACCTAATTTTTTTCAGTATAACTATGACACTGACATAGCCTGATAATATGGAAGATTGCCCATCCAGAAACGAAAACCAGGCTAATTCAGATGGACAAATTACTGCCTGATCAGCCTCTTCTCAATCATCGGTAAATTGATGGAAGGAGTCAACTACAGAATCAAACAAAAAATATTCACCAATAACCTGCTCACCAGCATTCAGTTCTAATACTGTAATATTCTCTATGTTACAACTGTGATCACACTTCAGAAATCTTTCTGGGTGATGAAGATAATGCAAAAGGAAACTTTCAGGATTAATGAACTATTTAATCAAAATCTCTGTAAAGCATATTGGGAGATCCTGAGTTTGAAGAATTATTTGAATTGCAAAGATTTGCAGAGCTATGGGAAAAACCAAAAGAGTAGGTCTCGTTAAATAGCTTCACCAAAGAGATGGCACAGACACAGTCAGCCTAATAGAATGATACACAGTAAAAGAAAACTAAGATCATGAAAGGTTCTCTCTGTCACCACCTTCATAACTGATGCACTGTGAATGCACAGGAGGCTCGCCATGACTTTGACAATGAGGAGGATAGGAACACAATGTTGTGGGAATTTAATCATCTCCTTCCTGTGCAAGTCACACATTAACGTGACTTGGCTCAACATTGTAGAACTTTCCTACATAACAGCACTGTGGGAATAACTTCATTGTAAGAACTACAACTGTTCAAGAAAAGCCACATCACCTTTTCAGGGCAATTAGGGATGAGCAATAAGTATAGACTTGCCAGCATTACTACATCTCAAAATTAAAAAAAACTATAATATATATATCATTTACATATTATATGTATTTATATTAGATTATGCACCAGATATTTAAATGTATATTAATTTTATATATTAATTTTGCAGACTTGACATCATTATATGCAGTGTTTAGTGATTGATTATAGACAATATTTGCTCCTGTTGAATATTTCAGATGATAGTCCTTAATAAATATTTATTCATTACAGAGATTTTGATAGAATGGTTCTCTAATCCTGAAAGTTTCCTTTTGCATTATTTTCATTGCCCAGAGAGATTTCTAAGAATCCACATCTAAACAATGATAAAACAACACACACAATTACCCAGGCAAACACGTTCGAGGGGGAAATCATGGATAGTGTCAGGGGTCGCAGTTATGTTCGATGAATCAAAATTCTTTATTTTCTCATTAGTGATGGTATTTGCTGCTTTTGCAGCTCAAAAGTTCAGTAGAAAATTTAAACTGGAGAAAAATATACAGAGTGTAATCAAAATTTAAATAGTGACTGAGTGCCTCCAAGGGGAAGAGGCTGTTAAGGGACATACATTTTATTTAGAAAAGTAAGCAGGTCTGATAACCAGCAAGGTATCTGTCCCGCAGCTAACTAATGTCTCACTTGGCAGAAATATCATATAAATACAAAGACATGTACTTATATATGGTTTATATTTAAGCTAAAAGTCATAATTTCAGGCGCTTGCTGCTATTTACACAGTTCAGGTTTCTCTGTGATGTTGACATGATGTGGAGGTGCCGGCGTTGGACTGGGGTAAGCACAGTAAGAAGTCTCACAACACCAGGTTAAAGTCCAACAGGTTTATTTGGTAGTAAATACCATAAGCTTTCGGAGCGTGCTGCTCCTTCGTCAGATGGAGTGGTCTCTGTTCTCTAACAGTGCACAGACACAGAAATCAAGTTACAGAATACTAATTAGAATGCAAATCTCTACAGCCAGCCAGGTCTTAAAAGGTACAGATAATGTGGTTGGAGAGAACATTAAACACAGGTTAAAGAGATGTGTATTGTCTCCACACAGAACAGCTGGTGAGATTATGCAAGACTAGGGGCAAGCTGTGGGGGTTACTGATAATGTGACATAAATCCAACATCCCGGTTTAGGCCGTCCTCATGTGTGCGGAACTTGGCTATCAGTTTCTGCTCAGCGACTCTGCGCTGTCGTGTGTCGTGAAGGCCGCCTTGGAGAACGCTTACCTGAAGATCCAAGGCTGAATGCCCGTGACTGCTGAAGTGCTCCCCCACAGGAAGAGAACAGTCTTGCCTGGTGATTGTCGAGCGGTGTTCATTCATCCGTTGTCGTAGCGTCTGCATGGTTTCCCCAATGTACCATGCCTCGGGACATCCTTTCCTGCAGCGTATCAGGTAGACAACGTTGGCCGAGTTGCAAGAGTATGTACCGTGTACCTGGTAGATGGTGTTCTCACATGATTGACATGATTGTCACTTGACATGAACCAACATATAATAGGCTGAATGTCTCTGCTGTGCTGTAAATTTCTGAAGTTCTAAGAGGTTGATTTTCTTATAGGATGCAATTCCAATATTCAGCAGATACATACACAATTCCTAGAGCAGAATGTAAGCAATAATAATGACGATGCTACTTTTTGTAATTGCTCCCAGCTTACAACACAACAGGAATTTTTTCAGCGCAAGACCCTGTATTCCATTGCTTTCTAATACACACGCCAGGACAAAGCTGTAGATTTCGAGCAGAAGAGAATCAAATCAAGGCCACGGCCTTAATACTCCTAGAAGACTGGTAGTAATTTTGCCTCTCGTTTTCCCACTGCTCTGCACAGAGGAGCCTGGCCTCGACTGGCAGATGCAGTATCATTTAGGAAAATGTCCACTTTGGCAGGCAAAATAGAAAAGCAGAAGTTTATTTAAATGGAGAGAGAGTACAGAACATTGCAGTACAGTGGGTTCTAGGTGGCCTTGCACATGAATAAAATCAGGTTAGCAGGCAGGCACAGCAAGTAATCAAGAAGGCAAATGGATTGTTGGTCTTTATTGCAAAGGGATGGAGTATAAAAGTAGGAAACACTTGCTACTACTGTGCAGGGCATTTGTGACACCATATCTGGAGTATTGTATGCAGTTTTGGTCTCTTTACTCAAGGAGGGATTTACTTGTTCTGGAAGAGAAGGGTCAGTGGGCTGATTAGTGGGACCAAGAGGTTGCTTTATGAGAAAGGGTTGAGCAGGTTGGACCTATTCTCAATGGAGTTTAGAAGAATGAGAGGTGACCTTATGGAAACATATAAGATTCTGAGGGGGCTTGACAGGGAGATAGTGAGAGGATATTCCCTTGTGGGGAATCAAAGAACTAGAGGCCATAGTTTAGCAATGAGGATGCCTCCTATTTAAGCTGGAGATGAGGAAGAATTCCTTCTTTCAGAGAGTCTTTGGAATTCTCTTCTACAAGTAGTGAAGATGGGGGTCATTGAATATATTCAAGGCTGAGCCAGACAAATCTTTGTTATAAAGGGAATCAAGGGTTATGGGGAGCAAACAATAAAGTGGAGTTCAGGCCACAGTCGGATCAACCGTGATCTTTTTGCATGGTTCAATGGGCTTACTTATTTTTATATGTTCCTTTACAGAATGTAGATATCACTGGCTAGGCCAGCATTGATATCCTACACCTTATTGCCTTTGAGAAGGTGGTAGTGAGCTAACTTCTTGAGCTGCTGCAGTCCGTGTGCTGTAAGTACACCCACGGTGCTGTTAGGGAGGAAGTTTCAGGATATGGAACTAGTAATAGTGAAGGAATGACAAAAAGGTTCCAAGTCAGGATGTCGTGTGGCTTGGAAGGGAACTTGCAGGTGATGGTGTTGCCATGCGTTAGTTGCCCTTCACCTTTTAGATGTTAGAGATTGTGGGTTTGGAAGAGGTAGCAAACAAGTGAGCTGCTTTGTCCTGAAGGTGTGGAGCTTCTTGAGTGTTGTAGGAGCTGCACTCATCCAGGCAAGTGGAGAGTATTCCATTACACTCCTGACTTGTGCCTTGTACATGGTGGACAGGCGTTGGAGGTCAGGAGGTGAGTTACTCGCCACAGGATTCCTAGCCTTTGACCTGCTCTGGAAGCCACAGTATTTATATGGCAAGTCCAATTCAGTTTCTGGTCAATGGTATCCTCCAGGATTTTGATAGTGGGGGATGCTATCAGTAATGCAAATGCCATTGAATGTAATGAGGAGATTTTTGGATCCTCTCTTGTTGGAGATGGCCATTGCCTGGAACTTGTATGGTGTGAATGTTACTTGCCACTTGTCATCCCAAGTCTGGAAATTGTCCAGGTGCATTTGGACATGAACTGAGGAGTCACAAATGGTGCTGAACATTGTGCAGTTATCAGTGAACATCCCCACTTTGGACCTTATGATGAAAGGAAGGTCATTGATGAAGCAACTGAAGATGGTTGGGCTTAGGGCACTACCTTGAGGAACTCCTGCAGTGAAATTCTGGAATTGAGATGATTGACTGCCAACAACCACAACCATCTTTATTTGTGCCAGCTATGACTCCAACCAGTGGAGGGCTTTCCCTCCAATTCCCATTGATGCTAGTTTTGCCAGAGCTCTTTGATGCCACATTTAGTTAAATACTGCCTTGATGTCGAGGGCAGTCACTCTCACCTCACCTCAGTTCAGCTCTTTTGACCATGTTTGGAACAAGACAGCAATGGGTTCAGGATCTGTGTGGCCCTGGCGGATCCCAAACTGAGCATCAATGAGCAGCTTAGTGCTGAGTAAGTGATGTATGATAGCACTGTCAATGATACTTTCCATCACTTTGCTGATGATCAAGATTAGACTGGGGAAGTAATCGGTTGGGTTGGATAGGTCCCGCCTTTTGTGGACAGGACATAGCTAGGCAATTTTCTACATCACTGGGTAGAAACCAGTGTTGTAGCTTTACTGGAACAGTTGAGATAGGTGGCTAGTTCTGGAGCTAGTGCTGGGCCCCTCGATCATTGAGGATGGGAATAATTGTGGCACCTCTTCCTCTGCTTTGTTGCTTAATCTTCCACTATTATGCACAGGGCAACAGAGATGATAAGCAAGGCTCCTCTGTCTTTTCACTTCTCTATTGATCGAAGACAGTGTGCTTAAAAAAGGTGTTTTCGCTCCTAAATACTTTAATTGTCATTGACAGGCAAGCGACAGGTTTTTTAAGTTTCAAAAGAAAGACAAATGTTTATTGCATAACGCTCAAATTAAGGTATCTATATCCAAACCCACGCATATACATACACACACCTAGATAAAGGTTGTGAATATAACAATAGCAGGCAATTATGTTTTAAGATTTCAAAAGCTCTTCAATTATAATTACTTTATCCCATGAGGTGAAGATTTGGAACAATGTAGGCCTTTAATCCTTTTGTCCACTAAAGAAAGCTCTGGTAGTTTAGAAGGACAAATGTACTGTTATTTTATGTTTGTAATAACAGATTTCTCTTTATTATACCCCAATCAAGGTGCAATAGTGCAGCCCTGGTACAGTTCCTTAGGTTGAGAATTCCAGGCCTTCTCAAGTCTCTGCCACTATATGACTTCAGAGCAAGTGATCATAGGTTTGATTGATCATTTTTCCCTCCAGAGGCAGTGATGTTTCTGCCTGTCTCACCAGAATATGTCTAAGTTGTGCTTCTAAGCCATTTTTGGTGATGGACATTGAAGTCCCCTACTCAAAATATATTCTGTGCCCTTTCCATCTGTTTCTAATTGTTCATTATGGAGGAGTACTGATACATCAGCTGAAGGGGATAGTGCAGTGGCATCAGTGGTAATTAGTAGTAGGTTTCTTTGCCCAGGTTTAACCTGATGTCATGAGCCTTGGGGACATTGAAATCACTTTAGATCATGACAGTGATGTTCCCAAGTAATATCTTTTTCAATTTAGAATGCATAATAGGATTTTTCCAAATGGGGAACAAGTCATAATGTGTCTCATAGAAACTAGAAGGAATAGGCCATTCTGCCCTTCGAGCCTGCCCTGTCATTCATTATGATCATCAAGTTCAATATCCTGATCCCCCTTCTCCCATATCCTTTGATCCCTTTAGCCCCAAGAGTTATATCTAATTTCATCACGAAACCACACAATAATCTCAATACTTACACAATGCTGATCAATGTAATGGTCAACTTAGCTTTGCAAGACAGAACCATATCACAGGAGTAAAGACACCACTAACATACAATCCAGAATCTAACCATCAAAACTGAAAGAACAGTCGTTCTTGCATTTCAAGGCTTGTCAATTAAAGAATTCCAGGAACTTTGTCTCCACTAGATTCAATAAGCAGTATTCCAATGTTCTCCTTTCAAGTCTCCCATTAGCTTCAGCTCATCCAGAATTCTTCACCCATATTCTAACCTGCAGCAAATTCCGTTCAGTCAACTAGCCCTGTCCTTGCTCACTTGTATTAGCTTCTAGTGCCCTCATGCCTAAAATTTTAGACCTCCTTCATGTTTAAATCCATTCAGCCAGCAAAGCTCACATCCTATAAAAATGGATAAAATAAACAATAATCTCCCCACTCCCTCTGTCCACAAACTCTTTCAACCACCACTGCATTCCTCCTCTCCCACTCTGATTATGGTGTATGTCCTCGAGGTCCATCTGCTCTCTCTCATTCAAAGAGCAGGGGAAATATCCCTGCGTTCTGGTCAATATTTATCCCTTAATCACAGTCACCAAAATCAGATTATCTGGCCATTATCATTTTGATCTTTATGGGAGCTTTGCACAAAGTTGCTGCCAAGTTTCCTACGTGGCAACAACAACGCTTCAAAATATTTTGTTGGTTACAAACCACTTTGGGACATCCTGGCATCATGAAAAGCATTCAATAAATGTTTTTTTTTCCCTTTCTGGTGGTGCATCCCCTCCTCCCCTGGCCCACAATTGGTGGACTTGCCTTTATTCACATTAGCCCCATGTTAGAATGTAACCAGCGACAACTTTGTATTGGATGTAATGTGACCAATGGGAACAAGATGTAATGGTCAGCTGACTCAGTAAACCATGGAACCAATTACAGTGATGTATTGGTCAGCTGACCAGCTGACTCACTATAAATAAGGAAATATGTAGAATTGTGGTAGCTTGGGGTGGCCCAGGGCGAGGCCCCAAGTTTGGAGTAATGATGTTTCTTTATTAAAGCCCTTTCTTTGATTTATAAGTTGGAGTAAGTTTTGTTGTATTTTCATTAGCTGCATTTTGAAGAGTTCCTTCTGAAGAAACACCCCAAAGGGTAATCTACCTCCTCAACCATCCTAGCTTTCCACTTTCCTCACATCCTTTTGGTTGCCCATCCTAATAGCTCCTTCTTGTACCTCTGTGATGTGCTTTGGGCCATCTTTCTACATTAAAGGTGCTAAATAAATGCAAGTTTCCACTGTCATGTGTAAAACAAATCGTCGGAAATAATCTGAGCTCCATCCTAACTTATATCACGGTAGTGTTTAATTTTAATTGGTGAAAAAGCCTTTCTTTAATTGCATAAAAGTAAAAAAACAGATCTAAATATTGGGTGCATTTCACATACTATATACATTAAGTTCAGTTACATGTTATGTAAGAAAAAACAAATAGCTGAAGGAAGACCTTTTATTTCACCAGTAATTAGTATGGGCATGAAATATTAGAAAAGAGTTAAGGAACCATTTGTCCAAAATCTCATTTTAGACATGAAGGCTCGCAGCATATTTGCGCGAAAGAACAGAAAATGGGAAATCTATTTGTTATGGTGACAGACAACAGTGAGACTTAAATGGTTGCTAAACTATAATTCCTTTTGAATCAGTACTGGCTCTTTTTATCTGTGATGTTATAGCAAACGGGACACATCCATCTATCTTCTAGAACATTTCGCTGTTTTATTGTAGACTGTTTCCAAAGTCAAATTTGTTTGAAATTTAAATTTCAGTGATTCACTGAACCACTCCTTGGGGGTGAGGTGTCACAACAGTTATCAGTCTCAGTGACACACACACAAATTGTGCTGCAGGAACGAATCTTTATATGCCTCATTCACAAAGGAACTTTGATTAGTCGTTTAAGTTACTGCACACTATAGCTGTCAAATGCTGTCCATTGAATACAATTCCAAATCCTTATCTTGAGTTATATTCTGGGTTGGAAACAGTGAAAAAGAATCCAATTCCACATGCAGAGTAAAATACTGCAAAGTGATGAAAGAAATACACTCACAAATAAACAGCAGCAGCATGCAATTCTTCATTCAAGTAAGGTCATATATTTCAGAAAAATCAGTGTGACATGGTGAATTATTATTCACTTATTGCAAAAAGTACTTAAAGACCCTTTTCCCAAAATGATAATTTTATGTTCTTGACAGATTGGCTTTCTAGCGTAATAACTACAAGTATTATAAATAAACGAATGTTAAGTATTAAGCTGCAGGAAGGTGTAAAAATGCTTCTGAATTAATGCCTTTGTTATTTTAAGTGTTGGCTACTTCCAATTTTTAAGCCTGAGTAGCGTGTATAACATTTTTCCCCGCCAATGATAAAAATACTTTTCTCGTCGAGGTGACGTAATTCAGTTGCTCTCTGCGGTACGCCATATCGTCTTCAATTTGTTTACTTGTATGGCTGGCCATTTGCTTTCTTAGTTACATCTTCCAGCAGCTATTAACTATTAAAATGAACTATCTTGAGAAATTAGAATTTCAGGTGGGCCACAGAACACGATGCCCGAACAAATCTGGGACCTATTTGAGATCTATTCAAGAGCTAAATGGAATCAACATGAATTATCCAGAAAATGCTGGGGAAACTCAGCAGGTCTGACAGCATCTGTGGAGAGAGAATAGAGCCATTGTTTCGAGTCTGGATAACCCTTTGTTAGAGCAGTCTCCAGACTCGAAACGTTAGCTCTATTCTCTCTCCATAGATGCTGTCGGACCTGCTGAGTTTCCCCAGCATTTTCTGTTCTTATTTCAGGTTCCAGCATCTGCAGTACTTTTTCTTTATCATGAATTATCCAGAATGAGATAAAGGGAGCAAGTAGATCAATGAGTATTTGGGAGCAGTGCCAAAAGTAATTTAAAATGAATTAAAAGTGCTGAATATCATGTGGCACATAATCTTATATCTATACTGTGTATATTCAGTTAATGTCCTGAGAATGGTTCCGGGGATGTGGACTTTGGTTATGAAGATTGGAGAAGTTAGGGCTGTTCTCCTTGGAGAAGAGAAGGTTCAGGGTAGATTCGACAGAGGTATTCAAAATCATGAGGGGTCTGAGCAGAGTAGGTAGGGAGAAACTGTTCCCAATGGTGGAAAGATTAAGAACCAGAGAACACAGATTTAAGTTGATTGGCAAATGTAGCAATTGCAACATGGGAAAAGCTTTTTCACACAGCGAGTGGTTAGGATCTGGAATGTGCTGCCTGAGAACGTGGTGGAGGAAAATTTTAAACACAGATTTCAAAAGAAATTTGGATCAATACCTGAAGAGGGAAAATTTGCAGGGCTCTTAGGAAAAGGCAGGGGTGGCATTAGACAAATTGCTCTTGGAGAGAGTTGGCATAGACATGAAGGGCCAAATAGCCGCCTTCTGTGCTGCAACCTGTGATTTTATATTGCAACTTATGGCGCAAGGATAGATTTTCAAAGGAAGGAAATAATTAAGGGTAGATTAAAATTGTATAGACTTAGAAAGCTGCGTGCATGTCCTGGCAGATGTTACTACATTCAAAAAAGAAAGAAAATGGAGAAAAATAGGAAAATAAGACAAGGGTTTGAAAAATCTGTGGCTTTCTAATGTATTCTTGTTGTAGCTCCAAGGATAAGAAGAGCCAGAAGTTACGTTGTATGCTTGCAGGGCCACAGTCTCAGAATTAGAGGTCAGTCTTAGGACTGAGGTCTGGAGACATTTCATTACTTACAGGTATGTAAATCTTTGGAATCCTCCACCTAAAGAACTGTGATGCTCAGTCACAGAGTATTGACAGAGGTTAATAGATTCTTAGGAACTAGGAATCTGGGGATAGTGCGAGAAGGTGGAGTTGATCGCAAATATCAGCTACCATGGCCCAGCAGACTCAAAGGGCAAAAGTATCAGCTCCTATTTCTTACGTTCTTATCCTTGTTAGACGTATTCTGGCATTTACAGCAGGATACATGTATCCCACAGATTTAAGTCGTGCAGTTTTGTGACTGTTACAAGTTCCTTAACAGTTATATGTTTTGCTGCTACCAGTGCTTTGTTCTTTTGATGATTCAGAAGTGTAGACCTGTCAAAGGTCACTAAATGTTGAGAAGGGATTTGTTGTTGTCGTAATAACAGTGAGATGATTAGTGGTCCCAATTATTTAAATAGAAATCAGACAGCAACTTCTGGTGACTATGCAGGCATGATTAAACATGGAAATCCAGAAGTTGTTGAAGATCTGATGTTCCTCCAAAATCTTCCTGAAAATGGCGGCACCTGACTCCCGATTCAAATACAACCTCCCGTTCAAATACGTTGGGGGTGAGAAAGCCCAACAGCTTCTGAAACAACAGAGACAAAGTGCTAGAGATCCGAGACAGGCCTTCTAACCAGCCCACCTTGGCCACAATTCCACCCCCACGGTTGCCTACCATCTGCTTCCGAGGTCGGAGAGCCCACCTCCATCCTATCCCCGCCACCCCAAGGCAAAGATTGGCCTTGCAGGGCCCTTTAAATTGAGGTGGGTCCGCTGAGTGATGCAACTTGTTGAGTTGAACCACCCACCTTGGTAGCCAATATCCAGCCCTTAGGATTACGAACATAATGGGGTCTGTTCTGAAGTGCTTAATGCAAGATGAACTTCAGCCAGCAGTGTCAAGGTAAATTTACTCCAAGACGATTCTGAGATGGTTTTGAAATACTATAAATAGCAATCCTGCACTCATCACTGATAAACATCATGTGCACTTGCATGTTTATACAGTATCTCCCTCCTGAGATTACATATTTAATTTATGGGGCTCTTATCTTTTATTTTAACAAGGCTTTTCCTAATAGTGTGGCAAACATGAAACAGCTCTGTCTCATTTGAGCTTAGTAAGAAGTCTCACAACACCAGGTTAAAGTCCAACAGGTTTATTTGGTAGCAAATACCATAAGCTTTCGGAGCGCTGCCCCTTCGTCAGATGGAGTGGTTATCTGTTCTCAAACAGTGCAAACAGACACAGAAATCAAATTACAGAATACTGATTAGAATGCAAATCTCTACAGCCAGCCAGGTCTTAAATGTACAGACAATGTGGGTGGAGGGAGCATTCAACACAGGTTAAAGAGATCTGTATTGTCTCCAGACAGAACAGCCAGTGAAATTCTGCAAGCCAAGGAGATAAGCTGTGGGGGTTACTGATAATGTGACATAAATCCAACATCCCGGTTTAGGCCGTCCTCATGTGTGCGGAACTTGGCTATCAGTTTCTGCTCAGCGACTCTGCGCTGTCGTGTGTCGTGAAGGCCGCCTTGGAGAACGCTTACCTGAAGATCCAAGGCTGAATGCCCGTGACTGCTGAAGTGCTCCCCCACAGGAAGAGAACAGTCTTGCCTGGTGATTGTCTAGCGGTGTTCATTCATCTGTTGTCGTAGCGTCTGCATGGTTTCCCCAATGTACCATGCTGTCCACACAACCCTGCCACAGCAACCTCTGCAAGACGTGCCAGATCATCGACACGGATGCCATCATCTCACGTGAGAACACCATCTACCAGGTACACGGTACCTACTCTTGCAACTCGGCCAACGTTGTCTACCTGATACGCTGCAAGAAAGGATGTCCTGAGGCATGGTACATTGGGGAAACCATGCAGACGCTACAACAACGGATGAATGAACACCGCTCGACAATCACCAGGCAAGACTGTTCTCTTCCTGTGGGGGAGCACTTCAGCAGTCACGGGCATTGAGCCTTGGATCAGAGTACCATTCGTCGTCCAGTACTTCCCCGGAGCGGAGAAGCTACGGCATCTCCTCCGGAGCCTTCAACATGTCATTGATGAAGACGAACATCTCGCCAAGGCCATCCCCACACCCCCACTTCTTGCCTTCAAACAACCACGCAACCTCAAACAGACCATTGTCCGCAGCAAACTTCCCAGCCTTCAGGAGAACAGTGACCACGACACCACACAACCCTGCCACAGCAACCTCTGCAAGACGTGCCGGATCATCGACACGGATGCCATCATCTCACGTGAGAACACCATCTACCAGGTACACAGTACCTACTCTTGCAACTCGGCCAACGTTGTCTACCTGATACGCTGCAAGAAAGGATGTCCTGAGGCATGGTACATTGGGGAAACCATGCAGACGCTACAACAACGGATGAATGAACACCGCTCGACAGTCACCAGGCAAGACTGTTCTCTTCCTGTGGGGGAGCACTTCAGCAGTCACGGGCATTCAGCCTTGGATCTTCAGGTAAGCGTTCTCCAAGGCGGCCTTCACGACACACGACAGCGCAGAGTCGCTGAGCAGAAACTGATAGCCAAGTTCCGCACACATGAGGACGGCCTAAACCGGGATGTTGGATTTATGTCACATTATCAGTCACCCCCACAGCTTATCTCCTTGGCTTGCAGAATTTCACTGGCTGTTCTGTCTGGAGACAATACAGATCTCTTTAACCTGTGTTGAATGCTCCCTCCACCCACATTGTCTGTACATTTAAGACCTGGCTGGCTGTAGAGATTTGCATTCTAATCAGTATTCTGTAATTTGATTTCTGTGTCTGTTTGCACTGTTTGAGAACAGATAACCACTCCATCTGACGAAGGGGCATTGCTCCGAAAGCTTATGGTATTTGCTACCAAATAAACCTGTTGGACTTTAACCTGGTGTTGTGAGACTTCTTACTGTGCTTACCCCAGTCCAACGCCGGCATCTCCACATCATTTGAGCTTTGCAGAGGTTCTTTTAATTTAATCACTAGAATCTTAAAAAAAAAACGCTGGCAGAATCTAGGGCCAAGCTTAACTCGAGACAAACATTTCAAGTTTCTTCAGTTGTTCATACATTTAAAAGGAGGGACCAAGCCATTCTCAAACACAGGTGTGCGACATGTTCAGACATAATGGGCTTGTCATATTGTTGTGGTACCTAACTCCTGATAGGCCTGGAAGTCTTTGGGGAACTGGCGCAGGTCAGTGGTGGTCAGTTGAACCCAATTAGGGAGCGACTTTACACCAGATCACAGGTTGGGGCTGGCCCTGATGTCGGGAAGCTCGCATTGGCTGGTGGCTGATGCTGGAGCAGGCAGCCAGCCTTTTGTTAGAGATGGAAATCATCCTATAGACTTCTTAAAAAACTCTTCAGTTTAAAACCTCAGCATCTGAATTTCAGTTGCTTCAGCACAAGAAGATGTTTCAAAGTCCAGATTCCTCCACCATCACACAAGATCATTCAATGGCATCAATGTGTTCAACTGAGGTCTGAGATGTCTCAATCCAACTAACGCATCCACTCCAGTGTTTGATGATGAAGGGAGACAGGGTGGGTGATTCCCAGGCTGTCACTACCTCTCCCTTTCCTTACAGGCAGCCTCCCTGTGACTCAGATCTATGGTGCCACTTTAAGGAATGGCCCCTCAGCATCTCATGTGTTCACTGCTCCTTTAACTTTTCAGATTCACAGAATTGTCACAGCACAGAAGGAGACCATTTGGCCCATCATGTTTTCACTGAACCCAGTACTTCTAGGTTCTGAATGTCTTGCCTGAGGCTCTACCCCTCAGGGTGTCAACTAAATAATTTTTTACACAGAGAAAACGTCTCCAAGGTCAATCTAGAACCCTGTGACTCGGTCTCCCGGGAGTCCAAAGGACTCTCTCAGTAAGCCAAGGGAGCCACATATAAAGCCACCAGTTTTCACTGGGTGAGTTCCTGAAAGAAAAACAAATGTGAATATCTATAAATAAATACGGCAGGATTGAATTGCATCAAATTGCATTTTGTAAGAGGGCAATTTAAGCACATCAATGAACTTTCCATCGCTTGTTATTTTCCTGTTGCTGACTTAATTGCTTATAGTTTTCCCACCGCTGGGAGTCTGACATGCAGCCTTTTATGCAATACTCTATATTTCATGCAATACTCTAGGGCGGCACGGTAGCAATGTGGTTAGCACTGCTGCTTCACAGCTCCAGGGAACTGGGTTCAATTCCCGGCTTGGGTCACTGTCTGTGTGGAGTTTGCACATTCTCCTCGTGTCTGCGTGGGTTTCCTCCGGGTGCTCCGGTTTCCTCCCACAGTCCAAAGATGTGCGGGTTAGGTTGATTGGCCATGCTAAAAATTGCCCTTAGTTTCCTGAGATGCGTAGGTTAGAGGGATTAGTGGGTAAATCTGTGGGGATATGGGGGTAGGGCCTGGGTGGGATTGTGGTCGGTGCAGACTTGATGGGCCGAATGGCCTCTTTCTGTACTGCAGGGTTTCTATGATTCTATGATGTCCTCCTGCCATCCTTCCTGCTCCAGTGGGTTCACAAAATCCAGCCTATTATACGATAAGCAGCTGAAAATGTTCTTGAAGGCAGGTTGGGATTCACCTATGAGAATTATGTGCAATGCTGAAGCTGAAAATTCCAGAGTAAGAAAGGCCTAAACATGGCCATCATTTTAACTGCGAGTTATTTAGTTCAGTTCCAGCTGGTGCAATTTTGAGAGATGTCATCAGAATCCCTGGGAAAAAATGAACAATTTAAAAGTCATCCAAGGATGACTCTTTCAAATTGCGGTGGTATATGAAGTACCAGTGCAGTGAGCTCCTTGACTCATCATTACATGTTGTAAAGATAGAGGAAAATAAACATGGATCAAGTAGTTGATCAACTACAGTAGTTGAAGAAATGTGGCAATGACCTGAGGAAAATCTCCTCGCTTATTCTCTCAGTCAGATAATATGAGTAGCACGGAAGATTGGGGGAAGTCGAAGGAGAAAAGAGATTAAACGTAAATATTCATGAATGACTATACACACAACTTTAATAGGTTGATGTCGATGGCATCGAGCAAACTTTAAGAACTACAAGTGAACTTTAATACAGTTTGATGGAAAAGACTTGTGGAGAAAATATACACAGTAAAATTTCAGCTGTCCAATTAATTCTCTTGAATCATGACTCAAATTCTGCAGCTGGACACCCCTTTCTGGATCAGTTATGAACAAAAGAAACACATTATCCCCCTACTCATCTGATAGAAGATATTTATCAGCAATTTGCGAGATGCAAATAGTCACACGAAACCAGAGAACTCGGAGTCAGCACAGAAAGCTGTTTGGAAGCTGTCCATTTCCAGGTAATGTTGAGCACATTTATTGGTTGCAACTGGCTCCAGCTGTTGTTCACATTTTCCACAGTACCATTTCAAATTGTGAAAATTAACTAAAGGAAATGAATATGTTACATAGGGCCTGTTACATAAGCCACCAACGAGATCAAAGAATCTCATATATGTAACACCTAGTGAAATGCACTAAGCATGGGTTTCCTCAATGTTATTTGAAAGCAAGACACTAGTTAGACCAGTTACTAGACTAGTTAGACCTCAGCTGAAATATATGCAAGACACGAGTCAGCTGGAATGTATACAAGACACTAGTTAGACCCCAGATGGAATAGACCTCAGCTGGAATATTGTGTACAGTTCTGGGCGCCACACTGTAGGCGTGGCGCCCAGAAGGATGTGAACGCACTGGAGAGAATACAGAGGAGATTTACAAGAATGATTTCAGGGATGAGAATCTTCAGTTCTGAGGATAGATTGCAGAGATTGTGACTTTTCTCCTTGGAGAGAAGGCGGTTGAGAGGAGATTTGATACAAATGTTCAAAATCATGAGGGGGCTGGACAGAGGAGATAGGGAGAAACTGTTTCCCTTTGTAAAAAGATCAAAAATGAGAGGGCACAGATTTAAGGTGATTTGCAAAAGAAGCAAAGCCTTTTTCACACAACGAGTGGTTTGGGTCTGGAATGTACTGCCTGGAAATGTGGTGGAGGCAGGTTCAACTGAGGCATTCGAGAGCATTAGATTATTATTTGAAGAGTAATAATTTGCAGGAGTACGGGGAAAAGGCAGGGGAATGGCACTAAGCCATAATGCTTGATTTGGAGAGCTGGTGCAGACATGATGGGCTAAATGGCCCCCTTTTGCGCCATAACATGATCATATTTATGTAGTGCCTTTCAGAATCCCAGGGTGTCCCAAAGTGCTTTAGAGTCAACGCAATATTTCTAACCTGATCAGCCAGATCTAACTGAATGGCTCTGAGCAGCTCAAAGTGCCAAATAACCTGCTTCTAAGTCTATGTTTATACCAATGCACTTTTGAAGTGCCACCAGTGTTGTAATGTAAGAAACGTCACAGCCAATTTGTGAACAGCAAATTCCCACAAAAACAATTTGATAGTCATAGAACCCCAATAGTGCAGGAGGACATTCAGCCCATCGAGTCTGCACCAACTCTCTGATAGATTATCTTACCCATGCCTTCTCCTCCACCTATGTATCCCCACATATTTACCATGGCCAATGCACCGAACTGGTACATTTTGGACTGTGGGCGGAAACCAGTGCACCCAAGGAAACCCACGCAGACATGGGGAAAACATGCAAACTCCACACAGCCAATCACTCAATGCTGGAATTGAACCCGAGTCCCTGGTGCTGTATCGTAGAATCCCTACAGTGCAGAAGGAGGCCATTTGGCCCATCGAGTCTGCACCGACCACAATCCCACCCAGGCCCTATTCTCATAACCCCTCATATTTACCCTGCTAATCCCCCTGACACTAGAGTTTATTTAACCTGGGCAATCAACCTGACCAGCACATCTTTGGACTGTGGGAGGAAATCCACGCAGACATGGGGAGAATATGCAAACTTCACACATAGACAGTGACCCGAGGCTGGAATTGACTGGAATTGAACCTGGGTCCCTGGCTGGCAGCAGTGCTAAGCACTATGCCGCTGCGCTGCCTGTGACCTGCATTTTTGCAATGTTGATTTGAGCAATAAGTATAGGTCACGTCACATCCAGGATAATTCCCTGCACTTCTTCAAAATACTGCCATGGGATCTCTTCAATCTACCTGATAGAGTGGACAAGACCGTGTTTAATGTCTCACTTGAAGGAGGCAGTTATTGCATAAGTGCTGAAGGTAGCAGTGCCCATGAGAGCTCATTTACACAGAAGTGTCATTCATGTAGCAGCACACTGTCGCATGCATTTCCCTTCCTCCTTTCAGTCCCACTGTCTTATCCCACTCTTCCATTTTTCTGCCGCTTCACTACCTGGCTTGTCATATACTCAGAAATACCCTACAGGAGGTATGTCTTCCCCATGAACATCCTTTCTCATCTTTATGGAATAAGAGGAGGAACAGCAGCACAAATAAATGAGGACATTAAGGCATATGTCAGAACACATCAGCTCACCAGGTAGCATCCACCATAACGGTTGGACGAGCAGCACAAGTGCTTGGAGGACTGATTCAAAGAATTTATAGCAACATATAATTCATGATTTCTAAGAGTATATCTGCTCCAGCAGCATTTATAATCCTGTGTTTTATACTGATCAGAATTAGTCTGGATGCATGTTATATTCTAGTGTATGCATGTGCGTATTCTTCTTTGCTTGTGCATTAATTCTCCCTATTCTACGTAACCTCCCCTTACATGTAGTCTCAGCAGAAGGCAGTTGATGGTAAGCATCCATGTGGCAAGAGAATGGGAATGAAATAGAATATAAATAATCCTGCCAGCAATCAGGGAAAAAGAAAATCCCTCAACATGCTCAGTAAGAGACATGAGGTTGAAGTACATTAACAATTATTCTCATTAGCCTTGTTTGTGAAACATGCTATCTTCTTCCCATTTGCATTTTGCTTACCCTATTCCTAAATGATAGTCATTCTAAGACTTAGTAACAAAGTACAATCATATTAGTGCAGGTCTGCTCAGAGGTGCTGCTTTACATCCACTAAGGTTAGCCCATGGCATGGCTCTTGGATTTAAATACATGGTGCTCTCACTCTTGTTGTATTTATATATATTCTACTTCTATTATTACAATATTGGGCCAGAACTTGCTGGTGAACAAAAGTAAGAGACCACTATTGAAAAGGTGAAGACTGACTACCAACTTGTGGTGAGGAAGAGATGACTGTTGTGTATTGCTAACTGGCACTGTCCTGCTGTTCGTCTCGCAAATAAAATGGCTCTCCCTGAGTTTTGTGGATTAATTTACCAACTAAACTCACTACAGAAAATTAGGGCTAGTAATTGGCAGCGTAAAGAGCCTTTACTTAAGCCAGTCTGGAGAGGGAACAATCAAAACTGGAGTCATATTCCTGGAGGTTCTGAGGCTGGAATCTTATTACCGTTCACGCCGGTGGAATTTTCCCATCTCACTGCAGTGAACAGAGATTTGGCTGGCTGCCAAATTCTCCAACCTTGCTGCAGCGGGAGCGTGGCATGGATGGCAGGTAAGATCGCGGCTTTAGAATTTTTTAAAAGTGCTGCTTTTAAAAATATTTTTCTTTCTTTTCGTCTTTTTTTCTCTCACTCTTATTTTTAATCTTTCTGTCTCTCTTTCCCTTTCCTTTATACGTCTAATTTGGCCCTGCTTCATCGACTAGGCTACTGTAGCAATTCTTAATGTATTTCTGGGCTCCCCATTACTGGACAGCAAAGAGTGCAGCACAAATTCATTAGAATGATACCAAAAATGAGTAGTTACAGAAAAAATTAGTAATTTTAGCATTATGCAGAAATGATTGAGGCAGGTTTTTCAAGTTTATGAATGGTTTGAAGAGAGTAAATAGTGACTGGTGTACTTCTAACTGGCAATTCAATAGCAGTATGTAGGGTGTAGGGAGGTGCACAATGTAAAGATCATCCCTAGAATATTGAAGGTGCAAGTTGGAAGAAATTTTCACAAAGGATTAATAGAAAATAGAATACTTAAGCAATACTTAAGCAAAGTGGTTATTGCAACAGGGGCTATAATGTTATTTGATAGGAATTGGGTATTTATTTGCCAAAGAATATAAAAAAATACGAGTTCAGACAGGGAAATTGAATTAAGTTTGGCGGATCCATTTTAAGAGCTAGCATCGAATGGCTCTGCTCTGTTCCACAACATTGATGGTTCTAATATTCTGGACCACATTGCATCTGGTCCAGAGTTTATTTCATACAGGAGCCATTGCTTAAATTGCTTTTAAATTCCATTAAAGAAAGTTTATAAAGTCAATAAATGGCTCGCGAGCAATGACTTATGATCCATTTTGTCACAGCTAGCATGCATAACTAACAAGCCTGAAGGGCCAAGGGTTACATTATGTATTCTTCTCACAAACTGGTTTATTTTCCAGTACAGTACAGTTCCAAAGTCATTTATTGGTTTTGTTAAATATGTTTTGGTGTAACTAATCAGGAGTGTTAGTGAGAGTTCCTCCGAGAAATAAACTGTGCTTTACGTGGTAAAGAATATTTTCTACATTGTGACGGAACACTGAATTTATTTTCTAACATGCTGCAACAGCATACTGCTATATTCTTCAAATGCTTGGAATATTATAAAAATATTTGAAAATAATGAAATGTAGAAACTGTACTCAATCATTAAGAATACCATGAACACTACCTATACTTTTTCATATAAATATATGCAACATTAAACATTCAAGTTTAAAAAGAACTATGATAACAGGAATAGCTTAACTGTAGACACTTCATTCTGATGGCAGGCGCAACTGATTTATTTCTCTAAGAAAAAGATGACTGTGCCAGTAGTTCCTTTCTTCCAATAGAGGTTCTGTAGAAGCAAATCTACAACACAACTGTTTTTAAATCACAAATCGTGCCAGTTTTAGCTCTAACGAAGGATATAAATCATGTTGGCAGGACTTCTCAAATCTTTATTCCAGTAAAAAAACAAACTTTCTGACAATTTTTCGCTGAAGAAGTGACCTTTTGAATATCATTCTCTTTGAGACAGCCCAAATCAGATTCCACATCCTTCTGACACCACTATCTCTGACACAGTAATTTTCCAACAGCACCTTTCAATGCAGCACGCCCTCAGAGACAGCATGCTTTTTGACAAAGTGAGTTCAGAGACCAAAAAATATGAGCAAAAACAAAGGGCTAAATCTGTCAGCTATAATAACTCACATTTCTGGGTGCAGTTCTGATAACAGGGTACATTCCAAACAATGATTAAAATAAAACACAGCTAAATTCAGTCTTAAGAAAACTGTATTTCAGCATTTGAAAATAAAATACTGTGTATTTTTATAATGTCTAGACTGTTAAACTGCAAAGATTAGGGTCTTTTTCATTCAGCAGCACTGTGGTGAGCCATATTGGAGCACCAAGATACAGCATCATAAATGGAGGAAAGCAGTTTCAAGTCTCCACTTCCTAATCCCAGTTGAACTGCCTACTTCTGAATGACCCTCAAATCTGGGAATGGAGTAGCTGGAATGAGAAAGACCGTACAAACACACAAAATAGCAACAAAAGTAGACCTTTCGGCCCCTCAAGTCTGTTCTGCCATTCAATAAGATCCTAGATCATAGAATCCTTACAGTGCAGAAAGAGGCCATTCAGCCCATCGAGTCTGCACCGACATTTTAACCAGGCTCACTCGCACCCTATTTCCGTAACCCCGTGCATTTTACCCCGCTAATCCCCTAATCTACACATTAAGACCCTAAGACCATAAGATATAGGAACAGAATTAGGCCATTCGGCCCATCGAGTCTGCTCTGCCATTCAATCATGGCTGATATGATTCTCATCCCCATTCTCCTGCTTTCTCCTGTAACCCTTGATCCCCTTTTAAGGGGCAATTTAGCATGGCCAATCCAACTAAACTGTACATCATGGCTGGTTTGTTTGTGTTTTGAATTCCACATTCCCATCTACACTCCCCCTACCTTTGATTCCCTTGCATAACAAGAATCTATCTACCTCCAACTTAAAAATATTTTGTGACCCCAACGCCGTCTCTTTTTGAAGCAATGTTCCAAACTCACACATACTCAGCAGGCTTGATTTCATTGGTCAGAACATTGAATACAGGAGTTGGGATGTCTTGTTGAAGTTGTACAAGACATTGGTAAGGCCAAACTTGGAATACTGTGTACAGTTCTGGTCACCCTATTATAGAAAGGATATTATTAAACTAGAAAGAGTGCAGAAACGATTTACTAGGATGCTACCGGGACTTGATGGTTCGAGTTATAAGGAGAGGCCGGATAGACTGGGACTTTTTTCTCTGGAGCGTAGAAGGCTGAGGGGTGATCTTATAGAGGTCTATAAAATAATGAGTGGTACAGATCAGCTAGATGATCAATGTCTTTTCCCAAAGTTAGGGGAGTCTAAAACTAGAGGGCATAGGTTTAAGGTGAGATGGGAGAGATACAAAAGTGTCCAGAGGGGCAATTTTTTCATACAGAGTGGTGAGTGTCTGGAACAAGCTGCCAGAGGTAGTAGTAGAGGCGGGTACAATTTTGTCTTTTAAAAAGCATTTAGACAGTTACATGGGTAAGATGGGTATAGAAGGATATGGGCCAAATGCGGGCAATTGGGATTAGTTTAGGGGTTTAAAAAAGGGTGGCATGAACAAGTGGGGCGGAAGGGCCTGTTTCCATGCTGTAAACCTCTATGACTCTATGATACTTCTGAGAAAAAAATCAGCTCTGTCCTAAAATGGCAACCCCTAATTTTAAAACAGTGCCCCTTAGTTCTGGACTCTCACACAAAAGAAACATCTTTTCCATGTCCATCTTGTCAAGACCATTCAGGATTTTACATACTTCAATCAAGTCACTCCTCACTCTTATAAACTCCAGTGAAAACAAGTCCAGCATGTCCAACCTTTCCTCATAAGACAACCCACTCATTCCAGGTAAGAAGGGTTTGTATTATATATTGCCTTTCTCAATTTCAAAACTTAACAGAGCACTTTGCAGTTAATGATTACTTTTGAAGTGTAGTCTCTGTTGTAATGTAGGGAAAATAGGAACATGGCAGCCGATTGCAAACAGTCTTTAGCTGTTTGTTGATAACATGAGGAGTGAATTAAAGTGGCTGAAGACTGGCATCTGTGATGCTGGAGACCTGATTCACTTAGCTACTAAAATTTAGATATTGTCTATCAAACTACTTTGACCTCGTACTTCAGCACAATTCGGTGGTGGCTCCTGGAATCTGTCATATGTTTAGGATATAACATGAATATGGGAGGCATAATTGGCTGTGTAGATGGTGAAATTATGAAAGTCCTGTACTTTTAAGACAAATTGATCCCTCATCTGTGCAACTTTTATAAAGTGGAAAGCTTACACTTTCGGACAACATGTTAATTTAATCATTCATTTCCTATCCCTTGGATTCTTGGATCACAATTTATATTTAAAGCTGCTATATTATTACTGGGTTGGTCTGCACAATTGCTACAGCAACCTCTTTCAATAATACTACAGTCAGCACTTTAGGCGCTTTCAAGCCAATCTAGAAGCACGCAGCTAAAATATTGTCAGTGCTAAGTTTTTCAATTTTTGTACCTCTGGAGCTGACATCAATGTTTGTATAAATGAATGGAGCTTTCCTGGACAAATTTGCAATTTATACTGTCAGAATGGTGCAATACATCCTAACACTCCATTAACAAATACATATCGCAGAATTTAGCAGTAAAAGTGTTCTTTTAGATTTGCTGCAAATACTGTGTTTCACGGGTTTTATAGGTTGTTCAATTGATCTGAAAAATCAAATAGTGGACAGTCTCTTTCTATCCAAATATTCTACAGTACAATACAGTGATCCATTGTTACAACTCAGCCATAACTAGCTATGAGTTGACTCCTTATTTGATCCTAATGTGGGTTATCTGGATTCAGGTGGTCGCATACTTACATCTGTAAGAAGTCTCACAACACCAGGTTAAAGTCCAACAGGTTTATTTGGACTGTTGAACTTTAACCTAGTGTTGTGAGACTTCTTACTGTGCCTACCCCAGTCCAACGCCAGCATCTCCACATCATACTTACATCTGTCTTAGAAGACTGCAGGCTTTAGCCCCGCTCTGGACTTGAGTGCTTAATCTCAGTTTCAGTGCAGTATTGAGGGAGTAATGCAGAAGTTCAAATTTGCAGATGAGGGGTTAAAATGAACAAAATAAATGGTGGCGCAGTGGCACAATGGTTAGCATTGCTGCCACATAGCGCCAGGGACCCGGGTTCGATTCCTGGCTTGAGTCACTGTCTGTGTGGAGTTTGCACGTTCTCCCTGTGTCTGCGTGGGTTTTCTCCGGGTGCTCCAGTTTCCTCCCACAGTCCAAAGATGTGTGGGTTAGGTGTACTGGCCATGCTAAATTGCCCCTTAGTGTCAGGGGGACTAGCTAGAGTAAATGTTTGGAGTTGTGGGGAAAAGGTCTAGGTGGGACTGTGGTCAGTGCAGACTCAATGGGCCGAGTGGCCTCCTTCTACACTGTAGGATTCTATGATTCTATGAATCAATCCGTCTTTTCACGTGGACATAAAATCACCTGAGTTACAGTTTCATGAAAAGTAGAGTTCTTTCAGTGTCCTGGCCATCATTTATTCCTCAACCAACATCAGCAAAACAGGCTAATTGATCACTTATCTCATTTGCTGTTTGTGACATTTTGCAGGTTTATATGGGGCAGCACAGTAGCACAGTGGTTAGCACTGCTGCCTCACAGCGCCAGGTACCTGGGTTCGATTCCCGGCTTAGGTGACTGTCTGTGTGGAGTTTCATGTTCTCCTTGTGTCTGCATGGGTTTCCTCTGGGTGCTCCGGTTTCCTCCCACATTCTGAAAGATGTGCTGGTTAGGTGCATTCCCCTAGGCACCGGAGTGTGGCGACGAGGGGAATTTCACAGTAACTTCATTGCAGTGTTAATGTAAGCCTTACTTGTGACTAATAAATAAACTTTACTTTTACTTTTTATCTACTGATCGTTTGGGCACAGAATAACACTTCAAAATAATCCAAATGCTGCTAAGTGTATTTGAGTTAAGGCACCATATAAATGCTTGTTCTTTATTTTCAGATTTTTCCATCTTTAACTTAGATTTGCTTTAAACAATAGCAAAGAATGAGGTACTATTCGTGAAGTTTGTGATTCATTGACATGGCATAATATATTGCATAATATATTGCATGAAGGGTCCTCATTTCAATCCTGAGTTCCTGCATTGTCTTCACCTAATCAGCACAAGTTATTTTCTATAATGATCTGGATATTCCACAGGGTGGCAAAAACAATGGAATGCTGCTTCGCTCAAACTTTTCTACATCCAAACACCGCTCTGCAATTCTTGCTGGGCAATCCCAGAAATGCGGATTGTGGCATCCCTGGAAGTGCTCCAGTGCAGCACTGAAGCATTGGAGGGAAGACAGGGCATGCCCCTTTTTACGGCACTAACTGCTGTATGGTAAGTTTAAATGTCCAGTGTGAATGCTAATGAATGGGTGAGTGGATGAAAGTTCGTGAACAGGAAGGGTGATATGGTGGGTAGGTAGGTTGACAGATAGGGGAGTTGGTAGGTGGATGAGTGGCAGGTGGGTAGGGTGTTAAGTGGGCAGAGTACTAAGTGGATAGGGTGGAAGGTTAGTGAGGTGGTAAATGGGTATGGAGACAGATGGAGATGGTAGTAAATGGGTAGGGTGATAGGTATGTAGGTTGGCACAAAGGCAGCTGGGTATGGTGGAAGCTGGGTGAGATAGATGAGGTGGGTGGATGAGTGGATTGAGTTGGCAATCAGGTGGGGGAGGGGGGAGCTTGCGTAAGTTGGCTAATAGAGTAGGTCATTGGGTGGTTGGGGTTAGCATGATTGGGGGGAATCAGTTATGTAGTTATCCAGGAGTTAGGCTAGGTTTTAATCTGTCTAACATTTCCTGGGTAATTACCAGGGAACTCTCCAAAGGCTCCAACTCTAACTCAGAGTCAGAGACTTTCGTGGAAGGTCCCGGGGAATTGCCATCGGAAGTTCTAACTTCCTGGACAATTCCCATGGAAGTCAGTGCATCTTGGGTCATATGTCTGGTCTCTGATGATCTGGAAACTGGAAGATCTGAGCCAATTAAAAGAGAAAGTGATGAAGTTCAGGAGGAGTCATATTGCACTTGGAACATTAACTCTGTTTCTCTCTCTCTCTCTTCAGATGCTGCCACGCCTGCTGAATAGTTCCAGCATTTTGTGATTTTATTTCAGATTTCCACTATCTGCAGGATCTTGCTTTTATTCAATATATTCTCAACCTCTTAAATTAGACAGCATTTGCAGGTCACATTTGCAGATACTATTCATCGACAATTTCTTTGTGCTCTGAATTTCTCAGGTAGGCCCCACAATTTCACGTGGTTGGTTAACCATCTTCAACAGGTTATTATGTGAGATGCTGAAAACAATCTTTAGAGGGAAATTCAGAAGGTGGTCATTATGGACTGCTCTTTACCACCCAGAATAGATTCTGTCCCGGCACTGGATAAAGGTCAGGTGCAAAATACGACAAGAGTATTATTTGGAATTGCAGATCAGTTTTCTGCACATAGAAGAAACTGAAACACAAGATGAAAAAGCAGTACAGGACATGCTCCATAGTGTTCGGCAGATGAGTTCCTCTCTCGTGCATTCTTAATACACTCAACTGTAGCGAGGATCTCATCATGGGATTCATATGGATGCCGAAGTCTATCATATAGTTTCATTTATCAGTAAACATTTTCTGTCTGGTTTGCATCTTTATATCCCATCCAGAACAAATCCTTACTTTACATTGTGGATGAACTTGCATACACCCACATTCTGTAGCGTCCTTTTATCATTGTCCACATTCCACTTCATGCCCATTTTAGGTCAGAGCTGACCAACAGTCTACAGATGACACTTAAAACCGCGTGGGCCTCACATTGCTGAGATTGGTGAGGTTTGGTGCTCAGCCACCTGATTCTCTCTCCCAGTTAAAATCAGAACTATTGGTTTTGCTTGTGCTTGTTGTCAAGGATGAGATAGTGTGAATAGATTGTGTAGAAACATGGGCTTCAAAAACATGGGGGTGATTCCCCCATCCCATTTCACAAGCTTCCCGCTGGACGCCACAGCCTCTGCGCATCTCCAGCAGCCGTATTTCCTGCTCGCAGCTGAATAAATTATTTAAATCAACATGTCCACCTATTTTAAATATTATTAGCAGGCCGGAATTGAAATCTCCGGGCCTGCTAGCCTCGCCCCCCCCCCACACTAAGAGTGGTTCACTCCAGCGGGGGTTAGTATAGCTCCCCACTATTGGGGAGCTGGTGGCCCAACCCTGCTGGAGGGTTGGGCGCTGGGGGGATGTCCCCTGGGTAATGCTAGCTTAGCAGTGCCAGCCTGGCCCCCAGCACTGCCCAAGGGGCAAAGTGCCAATGCCCAGGGGGCACACTGGCACTGCCAATGGGCATCAGGCAGTGCCAAGGCAGGTCTGATGGGGGCAATTGATGGGGGTGAGGGGGGGTCCCCTCTGCCACTCTAGTTGAGTGACAGAAGGATGGAGGCCAATGATCGGGCTGTGGGGGGGCTCAGAGGGGCAGCGATGGGGGGGCCGCAGGGCTGGCCAGTGATCGGAAAGCCAGCAGTGCGGGCTACTCGGTGCCAACAGTGGCCCATTCAGTGCTATGCTCCCAGCCTCTCCAGTGGTAATAGGCCTTGCCCCCTGATTTTCAGCATGATTCACGATGAGACACTCTGCAGTGCACAGAGCGTGGGAGATTCATTTTGAAACTCCCACTGAAAAAAACAGCAGTATTTACTCCAGTTTTCACGCAAATTCGACACTTAGAATTTTTTTGGGAGAATCGCTCCCCACATGTTTTCTTCAGGGCTTCACAATTTTGTTCTAACAAAATTAAGAGTACCTACTTGTGCGCAACAGTGTTGAATGTTGTGACATCAGACAAAATTGGTGTCCACTTACCATGAAGGGGCTATAACCTGGCCTGGCCTACTCTAGCGACATGTGCTTGCCCCATCTCGTATACTCTAGCTCTGTCTCCAAGCAGGCTGAGGACTAAACTACATATAACTTACCAAATAACAGTAAATAGTGACCAGTGGTTAGCACTGCTGCTTCACAGCTCCAGGGTCCCGGGTTCGATTCCCGGCTCGGGTCACTGTCTGTGTGGAGTTTGCACATTCTCCTTGTGTCTGCGTGGGTTTCCTCCGGGTGCTCCGGTTTCCTCCCACAGTCCAAAGATGTGCGGGTTAGGTTGATTGGCCAGGTTAAAAAAAAATTGCCCCTTAGAGTCCTGGGATGCGTAGGTTAGAGGGATTAGTGGGTAAATATGTGGGGGTAGGGCCTGGGTGGGATTGTGGTCGGAGCAGACTCGATGGGCCGAATGGCCTCTTTCTGCACTGTAGGGTTTCTATGATTCTATGATATGTAATTGTGCTGCTCTCCCTTCTATTACTTCCTGGTTTCTGATCGGGTTTTTTTAAAATCGGAGCTGGAGGAAGGTTTGTCAGTCATGAGAAGGAAAGAAAAGGAAGAGGGATGAGAACTCATCATACACCAATTCAGACTGGATGATATGCAGGTGACGATAACAGTGTGGGAAGAGAGAGAGAAAGTTTGCATATTTTCTACCTACTTTATATAAAAACAATATAACGCCACAGTATACTCTCATTCTCACACCTGTTCGTAACTTGTACAGTTCATGAATTATGACACCTCCGTTTGGTTGCAATTTCTTTTCAGGGATTTAAACTCCATTGAATCCAGCTTCCAATGTAAATACTTCCCTCATTATTAATCTAATGCACTGTAATTAATCACATGGCTACTGATCATGCATCACACAGCAAAACTCTCATTACTATAGAACTAATATCAGTTAACATCCATCATAATCAGGTTGGCCAAAGATGTCACAATTCCTCACCACAGCACTGTCCTCTCTGCCAGCTCCTGCAGCTAACTGCTTGTTCTGATCCTTCCATACAAGGTGAACGTAATATGTTACAAAAGCCTAAATCCTTTATCCACCGGGACAGATAATGTGTGACTTGCCCATTTGCACAATGGCCAGCTCTCAGTCTCAACATCAGTGCCTTTTAAAATTAAAACACTGGAACTGACTTTAACAGCATTTTAAAATTTATTTTCATTTTCTGCAACTGACAACATTATTTTAAAGTCTGGCTTTTACAGATTAATGAGCCAAGTGTGAGGAAACTATCGGGAAAAAAAAAACAGAACTCATTTAGTTTGTTACTTTCATACCACAGGTCCACATGTTTTGCAATAATATGTAAAATGTACAATAGTGATCTGGCAGCCCATTTTACACTTGGCCTAGTCCATCAATTTCACCCCATTGTTTCTTGGTAATATGATTTCCACATTGGAAATTGAAGAAAAATAATTAACATGTTTGTATAAAAACCTTTGAATATTCCTTAAGCAGCTAAAAAGTCACAGCGTAAATTGTGTAACCCATTTGCAAAGTCTGCAACTTGTGTGTCAAATGGCAATTAAGAAAATCCCAACTTTCCCTGGATTTCCAACTGATTTCCAATTTCAACTTCCCCGCTATTTTGATTTGATTTATTATTGTCACATGTATTAGTATACAGTGAAAAGTATTGTTTCTTGTGCACTATACAGACAAAGCATACCATACACAGGGAAGGGAGGGTGGGAGGGCGGGAGGGAGGGAGAACAGGGAAGGAAACGAGAGAGTGCAGAATGTAGTGTTACAGTCATAGCTAGGGTGTAGAGAAAGATCAATGTAATGTGAGGTAGGTCCATTCAGAAGTCTGTTGGCAGCAGAGAAGACGCTGTTTACGAGTCAGTTGGTACATGACCTCAGACTTTTGTATCTTTTTCCCAATGGAAGAAGGTGGAAGAGTATGTCTGGGGTGCATGGGACTGGTAAAACCACAAGCACATATCTTCCCAAACAAATCAAATGTAAATGTTTGCAGCTCTCTCAATAAGCATTGCACTCCTCCCAATCCTCACTGCCCAATTCAATATACAAAGAACTGTATTCTTGGACCCAAAAAGGAGTCAATTTTAATAAAAACATATTTTTTCGACATATATTCACATTCTGTTAGTTTCATGATTTCCGCCGCCACTCTGAAGTTTATGTTTCAAATATGCTCTGACCTATACTAGATGTACCTAAAAACAAGGGGCCAATCTGGTGAACACAGGACTGCAAGCACAGTAAACAGCACACAGCAAGTAGGATGCTATTGAGTGATCTCAACTGACCAGATCAAAGTTTTTCATTCTGCCACATCTAATCATGAATGGCAAACAATTAAATAACCAACCAAGACAGAAGACTCCATGAACATCCCCACCTTAATGATGGGGAGCCCAACTTGTGATTGTAAAAAGACCTGGCTGAAACATTTACAACCATCTTTAGCCAGAACTGCCAGTGGACGATCCATTTGTCTATTCTTGAAATTCCCAACATCACGGAAGTCAGTCTTCAGCTAATTATGCCTTATTCCACATAACATTAAGAAACAGCTGAGCGCACTGGATACAGCAAAGGCTTTGGGTCCCAACACAATCCCAGCAGCGGTACTGATTGAGCCACTCCAGTATTAGTTCTGCCTCTAGCTAAGTTGTTCCAGTACAGCACAACACCGACACCCGCCCAATAAAGTGGAAAATTACCCAGGTTTTATTGCCCTGTTCAAAAAGCAGGACAAATCCAACCCAGCCAATAACTGCCCCATCAGCCTACTCTCAATCATTAGTTAAGTGAGGAAGGGGTTGTCGACACTGCTATCAAACAAAATGTACTCACCAATAGCCTGCTCACCAATGCACAGTTGGGGAGTTACCAGGATAAATTAAATACAGGCCTCATTACAGCCTTGATCCAAGCATGGACTAAACAACTAATATACAGAGGTGATGTGAGGTGAGATGAGATGCGAGTGACTGCACTTTACAGGAAGAAGTTTAACAACACCAGGTTAAAGTCCAACAGGTTTATTTGGTAGCAAAAGCTTTTGCTACCAAATAAACCTGTTGGACTTTAACCTGGTGTTGTTAAACTTCTTACTGTGTTTACCCCAGTCCAACGCCGGCATCTCCACATCATGACTTTACAGGAAGGCAGAGATAAAAACAAGCATAGCTGCAAGGATGCCTTATAAATTGAAATCAATGGAAATCAGAGTGGAGGGGTGAACGGGGGACCTGATATGGATGTAACTGCGCCTTCTGCATCTAATTTTCTGATTAGCTTGGCTTTAGTTGCAGATTTAGATATGTGCAGGAAACTTGTGCGAATGGACAACTAAAGGATCACTTCTGGTATCAAAAATTCAGAAAGTTTTGCGAAAGGTTCAGGATGCTGAACCTACTATCAAATTTTACCATGCTCGAATGGAGTGGACTCAGAAATTGACAGACAAATCAGAAGATAAGGGAATCCCAAAGTGCAGACATATTGCTGCAGAAAAGTAACAGTCCATCCAAGCATCCAACCTCCATTTGCTCTCTGCTAAAGTGGAGGCATGGCTGCGTAGAAATGGTTACAACTCAAAGAAGGGTTGCACCTTGGAGCACATCCTTGTACCATCCCCACTGGAAAGCATGCCTGCAAAGGCTGAAGCCAAGATTTAGGCCAAAGTGGAACACTGTTCCCACTGACTACACCACACTATGCTGCATAGTGACTACAGGTGTCCTTGCAACAGATTGTACAGATTTGCCCCGGCTCTCTGTTGATCAGATCCTGTGAAAACAATTCCTCACAACTGACCCTAGGCAGTCACATTAGGGTCTCTGATATAGTTTGTATCCTGGCAGCTATGACCAATCAGGATACAGTGGCTGTTGCTCATCCTGACCTTTCTTTTCGGCAGTATTATTGCAAGTGTAGCACAACAAGATTGAGATGTTTTTGAGGTAGCACATAATGGGTCGAAATTTCCTGGCCTCCTATTGACGGGAGTTGACGGCAGGAGCTGGGAAAATTGGTTGCGGGGGGGGGGGGGGGGATTTAGGGGGGTGGGGGGGGGGCGGCAGTGAGCTATGTCAAGACAGCTTCCAGGTGATTTCCCATCACCACAGAAGCAGGCAGTTAAATTAGGGAAATGAAGGCCTCAGTTAGAGACCATTTCATGGCAATGTTGGTATTTTCCTGCTGGAGAGGCCAGTGTGTGCAGTGGCTGCCAGCTTACTTGAGGCAGCCTCCCAATGACAGGCCCTGCCAGTTCCCAACTGGGAATTGAGGCTGACATCGAGGTTGCAACCTAATCTGGACTATATTTCATTTGATTGGTCATTTACATATCGCATTGTTATTTGATTTGATATCCAGTTCCTTTGGGAATACAAACCTCCACCTGCACTAATCATCTAGCAAAGTGAAGTATGTTTATCTTTATCAATAGATACAGATATCTGCATACCACTGGGTTGGCATTGGGCAACTCTTTTGCAGCCTGACTGGCCTGACATTCCTCCACTGATTTTCCTCTTTTTTTCCAAACAGCTGAGATAGGGTGATTCCCACTGAGAAACCTTTTGGGGCCAATGATTGGGCTTTCAGAGGAAAGATACTGTGAATGCAAGGTAAGTTCATATGATTGAAGTCACACTTGGCACAAAAGGACATGGTTGTGCTTTATGAAGGCCAATCATCTCAGCCCAGGACATCACTGTAGAAGTTCCTCTGCACAATGTTTTCGGCCCAAACATCTGCAGCTGCTTCATCAATGGCCTCCCTGCCATCATAAAGTTAGAAGTGAGAATACTCACTGCTGATCTCATTGTTCACAACTCCCCAGGAAGTGAAGCAGTCTTTTCGCCACATGCAGCAAGTCCTGGACAACCTTCAGGCTTGGACTAAGAAGTGGTAAGTAACATTTGTGCCATGCTATCTCCAACAAGAGAGTATAACCACTTCTGCATGATGTTCAACACAAATACCACCACTGAATTCCCCCAGCATCAATATCCTGGTATTCATCATTAACCAGAAACTTATTTGGGCCAATGAACAAATACTGTGGCTACAAGGGCAGGTTAGAGGCTGGCAATTCTGTAGTAAGTAACTTACCATCTGACTCCACAAAGCCTGTCCACCATGTACAAGGCAAAGTCAGGGCTTTGATGGAATACTCTCCACTTGCAGCTCCAACACCCAAGAAGCTTGACAACATCCAAGGCAAAGCAGCCTACTTTATTGGTGCCCTATCCACCACCTTAAATATTCACTCCCTCCACCACAAGTGCACAATGGGAGAACTGTGTACCATAAACAAAATAAACTGTCCTATCTACCACCTTAAGCATTCACTTCATCCACTGCCAGTGCACAATGGGAGAAATGCTACCAAATACAAGATGCACTGCAGCAACATGCCAAGGCTCCTTTGACAGCACCTTCCAAACCCGCAACCTCTACCACCTAGAAGGACATGGGCAGCAGGCACATAGGAACACCACCACCTGGAAGTTTCCCTCCAAGTCACACACCAGTTTGACTTGGAAATATATCACCGTTCCTTCATTGTTGCTGGCCAAAATTGTCGAATTGCCTCCCTAACAGAAATATGAGTGTAACTTCACTCCACCTTCTCTTGGGCAGTGAGGGATGAGCAATAAATGCTGGTCTTGCCAGCACCACCAACAAAAAATTGTGTTTTATCTCTTTCAATCTGCAATTCTCTTATCCAGCTAACCAGCAATTTAATTTTAATCAGTCATCCATCATTCCCAGCTACCAGAGCATGAAGGAAGTCATCAGCTGGTATAGGTGCAATCGGCCATAAATCAATAAACGTTCTTCCGAGCTCTGCCTATTGGCATATCTCCTTTAGAAGATAATAACTGTTATGACAATTGACTGACTTCACAGTCCTGCTCAGCTCCGCCCTTAGTTAAATTATTTCAGTGAGCAAAGTAGAGAAAGTGAGTGTAACAGCAGCTTGTCACTATGGTACCTGGTAAATTCCTCTATGATCAGGTGATGAAGGAAAAGCAGAGCAAATATTGAAGATTTATGTTAAAATATAGGAAATAATAGATAGCAGCATCTTCCAAATCTGCCAATTTCCTGGTGTGCATTCCGAGCAGGCAAGGCACAATGACAGAAATATTGTATTGCTCATGTAAAAGTCAATCCCATGACTTTAGAACTAAAAGGCTGAATTTTTCATTTACCTCAGGGTGGCATAGTGGCACAGTGGTTAGCACTGCTGCCTCACAGTGCCAGGGCCCTGGGCTCAATTCCCAGCTTGGGTCACTGTCTGTGAGAGTCTGCACGTTCTCCCCGTGTCTGTATGGGTTTCCTCTGGGTGCTCCGGTTTCCTCTCAGTCCAAAAGACGTGCAGGTTAGATGCATTGGCCATGCTAAATTCTCCCTCAGTTTACCCGAACAGGCGACGGAGTGTGGTGACTAGGGGATTTTCACAGTAACTTCACTGCAGTGTTAATGTAAGCCTACTTGGACACTAATAAATAAACTTTTAAACTTTAAAAGGCGACAGCTAGTTTTTTTAAGGATCAAATCACATTGTGATTCTTAATTATATATTGATATTACTACAGTTGGTTAAAGGTACAAAGGGAAATCTTTGGAGGTTCCATCTGCCTACGCTAGCAAAACCTCCCAGCCAATTGACAGACTAATGTGTACCACATGATCTATCACAAAGCCTTCAAGAAAGAATAACAAGTGTGCAGCTCAAATTAAAATGAAAGTTGGAGCATTCACTGAGTAAGTTAATAATTGTAAAGAATGGGTTAATGAGGATTGCCAAAATAGTCACACTATCACCAATGGAACCATCCATCTCACTGCCTTAGAGAAGCAAGATAGTCATTCAACATTCAAAGTCAGTGCGAGATGGTGTGCAAGATTCATGAAAAGGCACGATTGAGTACTCTCGTCAGAAAACAAAAAATCTTCTGCTTGAACCCATGAACATACATGAGTGACATGCAGCGGAATCAAGAGCCAGAATCAGATAAGGACACGTTAAAAAAAAAAGTAGGAATGGGACAAGGAACATTAAAAGGAGGTTTTGTACTGGAATGCTCAGAGCATTTGAAATAGAATGGATGAATTAGTTACACAAATAGATGTAAAGGGATATGATATATTACGGAGACCTGCTCCAAGGTGACCAAGGATGGGTGGCACGGTAGCACAGTGGTTAGCACTGCTGCTTCACAGCTCCAGGGACCTGGGTTCGATTCCTGGCTTGGGTCACTGTCTGTGTGGAGTTTGCACATTCTCCTCGTGTCTGCGTGGGTTTCCTCCGGGTGCTCCGGTTTCCTCCCACCGTCCAAAGATGTGCAGGTTAGGTTGATTGGCCATGCTAAAATTGCCCCTTCGAGTCCTGAGATGTCTAGGTTAGAGGGATTAGTGGGTGGGATATGGGTTTAGGGCCTGGGTGGGATTGTGCTCGGTGCAGACTCGATGGGCCGAAGGGCCTCTTTCTGCACTGTAGGGTATCTATCTATCTAAACATTGAGGGCTATTCAATATTTAGGAAGAAAAAAGTGGTAGAGTTGCATTAAAGAAGGTATTGACACAATATTGAGGAAAGATATTAGCACAAATGATGTGGAATCTGCATGGGTCGAGTTAAGAAACACGAGGGGAAATAACATTTGTGGGGTGGTATACAGACCACCAAACTATGGTGGTAATGTGTGGAATAGCATTTGACAGAAAATCTGAGATGCATGCATCTGAAATACACCTGAAGCATAGGAATGTCGTATGGGCCTTAAATCCTTCACCCAGGCTTTATAAAAATAAAGGAGGGTATCAGATATAACCTTTACCATTGTTTTGCTTTTCCTCATGTACATTAATCTACATACATATAAACACGCAAACCTCATGGGGCCCTCCCAACTCACCTTAGTTCATTCAACCAAAATACTCTAAATGTCCCCTCACTGCAGCATCAACTTGGTTGTTAAATGATTGGCGTTTTGCTTCCATGATTCTGATCAGGAAGTCAATTCCATATATTGATCACTCTTCCTGAGACAGCTTCCTGATATGTACCTTTCACGAGCATGAACCTGTGTTGATTTGTCCCACTCATGTATGCTATTTTGAAGTTCCACATTTATTCCTACCATCATGTGAACTGTGGTTTACCTCAGGATATGCACAGTAATATCTTTGCTGAATCATCTGCAGCTGTCATGATTGGTTTTCCTTCTTGAAGGCAACATGGATTTATATTTCCTTGTCTTCTTTCTTGTTGTTAAAACATTATTTTTGGTCTACAATAAATGCTCACTGTCACAAATGTGTAGTTTTGATATATAATAGATTTTGTAAAAAAAAGCTAATCTTGCTTTTAAATGGACACAAGAAGCCTTAAAGATTGCTTCCAAAACTCTCTCCAACTACAATGTTATCAATCTTCTCGATGACTCCAAGTAGATTACAGAATTTTCCGGACATGTGAAGACATTTACCCTAAAAGAGGTAACAGAAACTCACTGACAATGGCTTCCCTGAAGGTATGAATATCTCACCAAACTAGGAAGAATGGGAGCCATTCAGGTTTCTGGTGGACACAATTAAAAGGTTACTTATCTTGGCTAAAAGACAATGGATGGGACCATGCCCCCACCCCTGGGCTAACCCAATACCTAATGTGGAAGTATGATTCAACAGTTTGGGATAGCAGCTATTTTGAGTTTTGAACTTTGTAAACTCTGGCCGAGTACAACCATTTTTGTGCAGAGAACCTAGAAGAGGATAGTTCCGTGTCAATAGCTCTCAGCTGAAATAACTGTGAACAGAATGTGAGAGCTGGATTTCTCTCTGCTGCCTGGAGTCACAGAGGAATTTGTCTAGAAATCATCATGGCTCTGATAAAAAAGGAATCCAGGCAGTATTCAAGTGCTGTGCTGGCAGAACCAGTTTAAAAAAAAAGAGACCTTCATTCGATATCCAAAACTGCTCTACCTTCTGAGTCCACCTGACAAGGCAAACACTGACTAATCTTACTACAAAACCCATGACACCTTCATTCCAGACAGCCAACACATCCGCAGCAAGGACTGAAATGAATCTAATCTTTTTAAGTGTAGCATTAGGGTTTGGTACAGAAAGGGTTGATGTGGTACTGAGCACAGTGTCGCTCACAGCACATGACCCACACCCAGGTTCAGTCTAGAGGTGGACAGAGCTATGGGTACCAGCAAGCATGGACATAGCTCTAAGCATTATTTATAAATATACAGTAAAAGGTTCAAGCTAAGAGTCAATAAAGACTTAAGATTAACAAATGCATGACTATGAAGACTTCTTCAGACTTACCGAACTATAATCAAAATCCTATAACACGATGGCGGCTTGTGGAAAAACCCACGATCTCTCTGAAAATGCAGAGACAAATTAAAATGCTGGTAGACTGAGAAACAAGTCAGCAAAGCAGTCTGACTTGAAAAGAAGCTCCAGAAGCCGAGGTGCAGAGGAACAATCACCAGGAAAAAGGTGCAAAGAAAGTCTTGGAAGCGGGAGGTGAAAATTTAAAATTCTTAACTGCAACGGACAACTCCATAGAATCTCCTCTGGAAGTTCAGTTTCTAATCCCACAGAGATAAAGGTGTGAGCTAAATCTTTAAAACTTTAGATTACATCGAGTCCTGGGAAATCTTTAAATAACAGAGTGCAATTTTTTTTTAAATTACTAAAACTGATCCTCAAGTCAGCTCTGAACATGAGACATCTGAATTCACTCCAAAAATAAAAATATAATTAATTAAATAATCTGGGAGAACCCCCACTTCTAAATTCAGCTGAGACAAAGCAAAAGCCAGGTTTCCACAAATTTGTGACTTTAAAGTAAAACACTGAGCAAGAGAGCCTGGAGTCTGTTGCTCAAGGTAGTCATTGTTGACATTTTTTACAAGCTGAGCATGATCACCATGGTAACATAGTCAGCCAAAACCAGCAAACATGGGAAACCCATTTGTCTCCAAGTGAACAGCAATGTCATTTTGAAATTCCTACATAGATTCGCTTATAAAATTAAAGAAATTCAGAAAGTTCTTAAAGCAGAACATACCCTTTTAAATTTTTAACCATGCATCAGAATTTCAAGCATCCAGGACAATTTGGACTTATCCAAAGGGCCAAAGCTAATGAAAAATTGGGGTTCTAAGGAAGAGAATTTGTAAACTATCAGATTACACTGGTCAAAGTAGAAAGTCAGAAAAAGTCTAGATTAAACCTTTTTTATACTGGCTTGGTGAACTTGTAGATGAAGTAAACTTAATGCAGTGCATCGATGAATCCTCAACCAGTTTCAATGAAATATTAAAAGCCTTTGATGAATATTTTAATCCTCAAGTTGTGGTGCACATAAAGTTTAAAAAGATAGAAAACCCCAGCAAGGCTGCAAAAGGACAAAAGACATTACCCAAGGAAACAACAGTAGGTTGTCAGAAAGGCAAACAACTTTCCATAAGTCCCAAAAATTTGCACATTACAATACATAGACTGCAGCAGTTCAAGGAAGCAAATACCACCACGTTCTCAAGGACAATTAGGGATGGCTAATAAATGTTGGTCTAGCCAGCAACACCAACATCCCATGAATGAATAAACAATATACTTCTCTATTTAGGTACCTAATTGGCCCAAGTGCTCCTCTAACAACCCTTTACTATTGGTATGCCAATAGAAAACTTTTGGGTTCTCTTTTATGTTAGCCTCATGTTTATTGTTGTATTGTTTCTTTGCCCCTCTTACTTCTTTTTTTCACTTTTCCTCTGTATTTTTATATTCAGTCTGATTCTTCTTCGCATTATCAAGCTGACTTCTGTTCTACACTGCCTTTATCTTACTCATTAACTCTTTTCACATCCACAGAGCTCTGAATTTGGTTGGCTTCTCTTTTTCCCATGTTGGAATGTACTTAAACTATGTCCGAAACATCACCTCTCTAAACACTGCCCATTGCTCTATTAAGTTCATACTTTCCAGTCTTTGAATCTAATTTACCCAGCCCAGATCCCTCTTCAATCTGTTGAAATGGGTCCTCCTCCAGTTATTTTTCTCCTCTGCTTCGCCACATTTAATTTTCCATGTTTGTTTGAACCACTTTCATTTGGACTTGCTTCACATTTGTCAGTCAAGTGATGCTTTGAAATATTTCCTTTCATTCAGCAAAGTCTCATAAAATCATAGGATGTCTGAGCCTGGAGTAAAATACTTGATAGTGCGGTTATAAAATGCTGCATTTGTTCATCATTAATGATTAATGACCACAAATCGGCTTTGTTGGATATATTTTGCTCATGTCACAAATCCATTTTCCCAAGAGTGGAAATCCTCAGAGCAGAACCGAACATGTTTGAATAGCCTGTAAGCATGTGCTACTGAATTCTTCAATTGACTCCACTTCGTACTTTACATCCGTAAACTGAGCAAATCACGGACTAAGTTCTTGGGTTAATGATTATATCCATTCATGTTAATCATTTTCCTGGAGACAGCCCGAGGGAGTAGAGTGGACATCACTGTGACTCCAGGCTGTTCTTGTACCACATAACTAACTGATTGGCATCAAGTTCTAGATGAGTTATAGCTTCCCACTGCTCAATGTTGGCAAAACTGATGCTTTTTCTTTTGGCTCGCACCAGCAGCCAATGCAGGTGGCTTTGATTGATTGAACTCCTAGTTTCTCACTCAAGCTGAACTCTGGGCAATCTTAATATTCTGTTGAATCTCATGTGAACCATTTACCCCATCTCACTAAGACTTCAACTCTGATGTATAGTATTATTTACCTCATTCATCAGCTGGTGGGAAAAAGGAAGGAGGTGGCCAGGAAGCATCCATAGCATTGTCATTGTGAGGCCAGGACCATTTTAATTCTACAGAGTTGAAGGAAGGACTGTCAGTTGCATTACCTGAAGAATCCGGCAGGCCACTTATATCCTCTCTATGATTTCTACTGTACTTCCTGATTATATTTAAAGTGGGGATGAGCCTCTATAATTAGGAGTAGAAAAGGCACTTCAGAGAAAAATCAAAAAAAGCTTGAAGGATTCTAATTAACAAATCATAAAATTTGCATATGTTCATTATGATTAATATAAACTTCAATTTGCATTTAAATGCCATAAATGTCAGGTGTGTGGGAATTGTATATTGGTATAGGTTTCTGTACAAACCTTTGTTTAAACAAGTGTCTCCCTTCACCACTTGTAGCATTTGCAATTGTATGCACATTTGTCAAAACATAAGGTTAATAGTGACTTCTATTTCTAATTGCTAGACAGTTTTAAATCTTGCGAGAGCACGTTCGAAGATTTGAAAGTAAAGGTAATAGCGAAGAGGATGTTGCAAAAGTGAGTTTCAAGACTGATCAGATAGTTTCCATAGAAACCACCTCCAAAAACTGCAAAGAATAGCTTTGTATAGAGCTAAGGTATGCAGAGATTTATTTCAATCTGTCAAAGTTAGTGCAATTATGTGACAAGTCTGGGGGAGAATCTATGGGGAGGGCAGAAGCATGAAGCTGGAGGGCATTCCTCTCACTAGTTTGATAGGAATCTCCAAATGTTTGTCTGACAGATAATGGAACCCTTCATCTAACCCAGTGACCCACAAAAAGAGAAAGTAGTTATTTGGTAACACCAACAATTTTATCTCGTTCTCCAGTTCTATTTTTACAGAAGTGAATTCTTTCAGTGTGTTGAGCTGGAGTTGTTCTAATTTACAGGCTAATTTGTTGAGTTGACATTACAAGAGACATTCAACACCAGGCAACGAATAAATGGCAGGATTCCAGTTATTTTCCAACTTTTGCCTGTATTTATTTGCTTTCATATTATTTGCCATCAAAAGGTAATACAGAATGTGAAAATACCAAACATTGGAAATAGAGGCAGGAGGAGGCCTTTATCCCTTCGAGCCTGCTCTGCCATTCATTATGATCCAACTCAATAGCCTGTTCTGACTCCCCCCCTGCCCCCAGCCCGTAACACCACCCCCATATCCTTTGATCCCTTACCTCCCAAGAGCTATATCTAACTCCTTCTTGATAAAATACAACGTTTTGGCCTCAACTACTTTCTGTGGTAGCGAAAGGCTTATCACTCTTTGGGTAAAGAAATTTCTCCCCATCTCAGTCCTAAATGGTCTACCCTAGATTCTCCCGAGTCCTGGACTCCCCCACCAGCGGAAACATCCTTTCTGCATCTACCCTGTCTAGTCCTATTCGAATTTGATAGGTTTCTATGAGATTCCCCCTCATTCTTCTGAACTCCAGTGAAAACAACTCAAACTGACTCAATCTCTCCTCATACATCGGTCGTGCCATCCCAGGAATCAGTCTGATAAACCTTCTCTGAACTCCCTCCACAGCGAGAACATCCTTCCTCAGATAAGGAGTCCCAAGCTGTGTCAGCTGCAAATTTGGAGATATTACATTTAATGCCCTCATCTAAATCATTAATATATATTGTGAATAGCTGGGGTCCTAGCACCAATCCCTGCGGTACCCATTAGTCATTGCCTACCACTTGGAAAAAAAAAACATTTATTTCTACCCTGTGTGTCCTGTCTGCCAACCAGTTTTCTATCCAACTTAATACACTGCCCCCAATCCCATGCGCTTTAATTTGATACATCAATCTCTTTTTGTCAAAAGCCTTCTGGAAGTCCAAATAAGCCATATGCGCTAGATCTGCCTCATCAACTCTGCTCGTTACACCCTCAAAGAATTATCGTTGATTCGTCAAGCTTGAGTTCCATTTTGTAAACCCATGCCGACTCTGTTCGATCCTGCCCTGTTTTCCAGGTTCTCTGGTATGAAATCTTGTATAATGGTCTCTAGAATTTTCCCCATTACAGACATCAGGCGGGTGACCGGTCTATAACTCTCTGTTTTCACTCTACTTCCCTTTTTAAGTAGTGGGGTTACATTAACTAACCTCCAATCTGTAGGAACTGTTCCAGAGTCTATAGAATCTTGGAAGATGACCACCAATACATCCGCTATTTTTAGGGCTACTTCCTTAACTCTGGGATGTAAATTATCATGCCATGGGGATTTATTGGCATTCAATCCCATAAATTTCCCAATGTCATTTCCCTACTAATACTAATTTCCTCCAGGTGCTCTCTCTCACTTAAACTCTGTGCTCTCCAACTTTCTGATATGTTATTTGTGTCCTCCTTTGTAAAGACAGAACTGATGTATTTAGTTGGTCAGCCATTTTTGTTGTTCCACATTATAAATTACCCTGTTTCTGACTGTAAGGGACCTACATTTGTCTTCACCAATCTTTTTCTCTTCACATACTTATAGAGACTTTACAGTCAGTTTTTACGTTCTGTCAAGCTTACTCTCGTACTCCGTTTTCCCCTTCTTAATCAATTCCTGTGTCTTTTTTTGTCCTACGATAAACAAAAGGTACAAATGACATGCCTTATTGTCCTGTGGAAGTTACATGCTACATTGGGACCTAAAGTCAAAAAGATAATGTTAAGGAGGTCTTTGAGTAGACTATTTAAAATGGTACTCCAATCAATGCCATCTCGTTGTGGCATTTAGATGGCGATTCTCCTCAGGGAGAACAAAAGGTTTTTTAGTCAAGTTCACAGTACAATGAGTTAAAAAGATGCCTTATTCCTTCAGCTCAGTGGTCATGTTCCCATTATAGGCTACATTCTTAAATTGAGCAGCAATCAATTTTTCTCTTTGGGCACCTGGTGTTAGAATCAAGTATTGTTGGGCCAGATACAATGTGGTAAGATGCAGAGTAAAGTTCCATCTCAAATATTCCCTAAATCCAATCTTCAAAGTGCATCCCTTACTGCTATACTGTGAATATTTTCATTTCCCACATCAGTTATCCTTGTGGCCAATTTGAGAATGCCAATCTAGTGTCAAGTTATTGACAGTTTTGTCCCATGGGCATCCACTCAATAAAATAATTTACAGAACTCATACAATTATGAGAAAAAGGATACTTTCAATGCTTTCACTGGACTGGATCCAAACCTCAGTCTCAGCTGACAGATCAGGTTTGTATTTCACTCTATCAGCTCGAGTCAGACTCTAACAGGGATCAGGATGGAGTTACTTAATGCACAATGAAGATGGGGGAATTCTCTTCCAATAAATTAGCAATAAAAGTAAGTATAAGAATGACTTAAATGGAAAATGAAACATGTTTAATTTTTGTATACTCCTGATAAAATCAAGTATTTTGGATTGATGCATCTAAAAAGCTTGACTAACTGAATGTATTCCTTCACTGGCTTGTGTGTGAACTGAACAAGCTGAGAATATATCCAAGTGTGAATATCATGAGGTTATTTGCATCACGTTCAGCAGAGAAAAGGTCATGGTACATTGAGGGAGAGGATTATGTGGTAGACTGAATGAAGTTAGAGAGCTGGAGCTGGATGCATTCAGGATCATCTGGGATGCTGAGCACTTTATAGATAAGAGTTTTAATGAGGCGGTCACACCAAAAGTGCAGGCAGAGAGTAGCTGGGTGACCACCAGGAAAGGCAAAGGGAGCAGGCAGAGAGTGCAGGAGTCTCCTGTGGCCATTCCCCTCGTAAACAAGTATACCGTTTTGGATACTATTGGAGGGGATGACTGTTCAGGTGAAAGCAGCAGTAGCCAGGTCTGTGGTACTACGACTGGCTCTGGGGCACAGTGGGAAAGGGTAAAGGTAAACAGGACCGTAGTGATAGGAGACTCGATAGTTAGGGGGACAGACAGGAGATTCTGTGGCCACAAATGGGAGTCTAGGATGGTGTGTTGCCTCCCGGGTGCCAGGGCAAAGAATATCTCGGAGCGGCTGCAGAACAATCTCAAGGGGCAGGGTGAACAGCCAGAAGTCGCTGTGCACATTGGCACAAATGACGCAAGAACAAATAGGGATGAGGTCCTGAGGAGTGATTATAGAGAGCGAGAAAAAAGGTTAAGAAGCAGGGCCTCGAGGGTGGTAATCTCAGGATTACTTCCATGCCACGTGCTAGTGAAGGTAAGAACAAGAGAATATGGCAGATGAATGCGTGGCTAAAGAATTGGTGCAGGGTAGGGATTCAGATTCTTAGATCATTGGGGTCTTCTCTGGGGCAGAGTTGACCTGTTTAAGAGGGACAGGTTGCAATTGAACTGGAGGGAGATCAATATCCTGGGAGGCAGATTTGCTAGTGCTACAAGGGAAGATTCAAACTAGATTGGGAGGGGTGTGGGATCCTCAGCAGCAGAGAAGCAAATAAGGGGCTGAAAGGAGATGCAGTACTCAGCAATGACAAGCTGAATAGACATGATAGGCAGGAGCACGGCAGGGAGCAGGGAAAACCTGTTGGATTAAATTGCATCTATTTCAATGCAAGAGGGCTGACAGCTAAGGCTGATGAACTCAGGGCATGGATAGGTACGTGGGACTGGGATATTATAGCCATAACTGAAACATGGCTAAGGGAGGGACAGGACTGGCAGCTTAATTAATGTTCCAAGGTACAGGTGCTAGAGGTGGAGGAAAGAGAGGAGGGGGAGTTGCATTTTTGATTCAGGAGAGCATCACGACAATAGTCAGAGATGAAATAGTTGAGGGATCATCCAACGAGGCTTTGTGGGTGGGACTAAGAAATAAGGAGGGGATGGTGACCTTATTGACGTTATACTATAGGCCCCAAATAGTCAACGGGAATTAGAAGAACAAATATGCAGTGAGATTGGGGAGACTTTCAGGAGTAATCGGGTTGTCACAGTAGGGGATTTTAATTTTCCTAACGTAGACTGGGACTGCCATAGTGTTAAGGGTTTAGATGGGGTGGAATTTGTTAAATGTGTTCAGGAAAGTTCCCTCAAGCAGTATGTGGAGGGTCCTACTCACGAAAGGGCAAAACTTGATCTACTCTTGGTAAATAGGGCAGGGCAAGTGACTGAGGTGACAGTGGGGGACCACTTTGGGACCAGGGACCATAGTTCTATTAATTTTAAAATACTTACAGAAAGGGACAAAAGTGGTCCACACTTGCAAGTTCTAAATTGGGGCAAGATGAATTTTGATGGAGTTAGACAGGAGCTTGCAGGGGTTGATTGGACTAGCTTGTTTGAGGATAAAGGGACCTTCAGCAAATGGGAGACGTTTAAAAGTGAAAGAGTTCAAGGTCTCTATGTTCCTGTTAGGGTGAAGGGCAAGGCTGGCAGGAGTAGGGAACTCTGGATGACACATTGAGGTTTTGGCCAGGAAAAAGCAGGCATGGCTCAGGTACAAGCAGCTGGAATCAAGGGATTCCCTGAAGGTGTGCAGGGGATACAGGAGTATATTCAAGAAGTAAATTAGGAGGGCAAAAAGGGGGCATGAAGTAGCTTTGGCTTAGAGGATTAAGGTGAATCCAAAGGGATTCTTTATGTATATTAAAGGAAAAAAAAACAAAGATGCATGGAACCGCAGGAGATGGACAAGGTTCTCAATGAATATTTCTCCTCTGTGTTTACTGTGGAGAAAGATATGAAGACTTGGGAACCTGGGAAAGTTAGTGGCGATATATTGGGGACAGTTCGCATTACAGTTGAGGAGGTGATGGACGTATTAAAATGGATGAAGGTGGATAAATCTACTGGCCCTGACCAGGTTATCCAAGAACATTACGTGAGGCTAGAGAAGAAATTGCAGGAGCCCTGGCTGAGGTATTTGCATCACCGTTAGCTACGGGTGCGGTACCAGAAGACTGAAGGGTAGCAAATGCTGTGCCCTTATTTAAGAAGGGCTCCAAAGAAAAACTGGGAATTAGAGACCAATAAGCCCAACATCTGTGGTGGCTAAGTTACAAGAGAGGATTCTGAGGGATAAGATATACAGGCATTTGAAAGACAGGGTTTGATTAAGCATGGCTTTGCGCATGGGAGATCATGCCTTACAAATTTGTTAGTGTTCTTTGATGAAGTGACCAGGAAGATTGATGAGAGCAGGACGGTAGATGTAGTCTATATGAGCTTCAGTAAGGCCTTTGATAAAGTTGCATATGATCGGCTTCTCTGGAAGGTTAGATCACATGGAATCCAGGGAGAGCTGGCAAATTGGATATACAATTGACTTGACGGTAGGAAGCAGAAGAAAATGGTGGAAGGATGCTTGTCGGATTGGAGGCTGTGACTAGTGGTGTGCAGGATGTGGAGATGCCGGCGTTGGACTGGGGTAAACACAGTAAGAAGTCTCACAACACCAGGTTAAAGTCCAACAGGTTATTAACCTGGAGAGAGTGCAGAAGAGATTTACAAGGATGTTGCCAGGACTCAAGGGACTGAGTTATAGGGAGAGATTGGACAGCCTAGGACTTTTTTCTTTGGAGCATAGGAATCTGAGGGGTGATCTTAAAGAGGTGTATAAGATCATGAGAGGCATGGATAGGGTGGATACACTCAGTCTTTTTCCCAAGGTTGGGGAAATCAAGGACCACAGGGTATAGGTTTACATTAAGAGGGGAAAGAATTAGTGGAAGCCTGAGGAGCAAGTTTTTTTATACAGAGGATGGTAAGTGTGTGGAATGAGCTGCCGGAGGAATTGGTTGAGGCCGGGACATTGACAACGTTTAAAAGGCATTTGGACAGATACATGGATAGGAAAGGTTTAGAGGGATATGGGCCAAATGGACTTAGCTTAGATAGGATTTTTGGTCAGCATGGACCAGTTTGGGCTGAAGGGCCTGTCTCTGTGCCGTAGATTCTATGACTGATCAGCTTCTTTATAAAATGCAAAATCAAAATAATGTGAATGCAGGAAATAAAAACTAGAAAATGCTGGATATAATTAGAATGTCAAGTAGAATTTATAGAGAGAAACAAAACGTTTCGGGTTGAACAATCTGTAACTGAACACATAACATTTCAGACAGTGAAAGCCAATCTCCAAAATGTGACATTGCTTCAACTCCCAGCATCTGCTAGAGTTTCAGAGATCAACTTTCTGTTGTATATTTGTACGTGAACTGGGCATTGCTGGCCAGGTCAGCATTTATTGCCCATCCCCTAAATGTCCTTGAGAAGAGAATGGGAGCCGCCTTCTTGAACTGCGGCAGTTTGTGTGGTGAAAGTACTCAGCTATGATGTTGGGTAGGGAGTATCAAGACATTGACCCGACGACAGTGAAGGAAGAGTGATAGATTTCCACATCAAGATGGTGCGTGGCTTGGAAAGGAAATTGCAGGTGTGGTGTTCCCTCGTGCTCCAGGGTACAGCTCGCGGGTTGGGGAGATGTTTCAAACTCTCTGACACTGCTAGAGATTAAATTCAAAACACACTGTGAAACTATACTTATAAATTATTATTGATGATGTTATCACACAAATCCTTAATATCAGATTTCTCCATCCACTGTGTTAACAAAAGTGTTAACTTGTTTATTCAAAATGGATTAGAACTCACACTCAATTAGCCGAAAGAAGAACCTGATGGGAATATTAATACAATTGGCAACAGAATCTCCTACCCTGCTGAGTAAACACACGTGCCTACTCACCATTAGACTGTCAAGCAACAAGGACATGTTATTATATCAACCCTTTTGGAGGTTTGCATGTATTCCCCACTTATAAAGACAGCTAGAAATCATGCAAGTTAAAAAATGTTCCCTTTGTTGCATTAGTCCTAGCTTCAGATGTTATCTGTCTACCTATTTGTTATTATGCAGATACGCAAAACACATTTGCATGTGCAGATAGTGATGGCAGTTTTTAGTGAATTGTTGAAATATTTGAAATAGATTGTAGCGTCTTGGGCTATATTACTGCAGTGCACACAACACACTATCTTGTTTGAGTGATATTATCATTCAAAATTATAACCAACTGAGGAAGAGTTGTACAGTAACTACAATTAAAATACATAAACATATATACTTCCTGGTGTTATTTTATCTTTACAGGTGATGTAATAGCTACAATATAGGACTGTCAAACAGCATAACAGAAGATTGTGCCCACAGTATAGACCAATGCTAATTCTTACCCATTTACACAATGATGACACACAATATCCACTCAGCTGCTTACCTCCAAAAAGAAAAGTTAGCTTATAATACTCAAAATGGGAACGATTCTCCCACTTCCCAGCGCCATTAGTAGATTGCACTGGTCCCAGAGAATAGCTTGCGGGCCTAAAAATCCATTTCATACCTGCGCCAAACAGTATGAGTGTCTCCTGGCCCCTTCCTAATGGCACGAACCAGATGGCGCCCAGAAAGGACGCAAGTCCAATTAGCCTATTTAAACTAGCATTTAAAATTCATAGCCTGTTCAAATCCCAGTGCATGGAATTCGCTGGCCTTTGGGCAGAGCGCAATAACAACGAGAATCACTATTGGTCCCCAGGTGCACAGAGAATCTGGCAGCGGGGCAGTGCCCGATATAGATCGGGACGCCACCTATAAAGGGCATCTCAGTCTGTGCAGAGAATAAACTCAAACCACACCGGTCTCTACAAGCAATGTAGCACACACTGCCCACTGCCCCACTGCCCCCCCCCCCCACCCTCAAACAAGCATTGGAGTGCATCCCCAACACACAGACATCTCCTCCCCCAACCTCACCACACATAAGAGGATCCATCCCCTGCCCGAATGGGCCCCACAGAGGGCCCTTCCTGGCACTGTAAGGTTAGCACTGCCAGAGTGCCAAGGGGCAATGCCAGGGCATTGCCCAGACTTGTCCCTCACCAGCCGAGGACTTTATTTACCTGTGTGTGCCAGCATGGTCATCATTACTGGTTTTTAAAAACTAAAACAGGTAGTGATTCGCACCAGCATGACGTCACGCTGGCTGGGTGGGAAGATGTGTTGAGGGTGAAAGTAGTGGTGTCAAAATCACTAATTATATGATAATCTATGTTAAAATCTGATAATCAGGCTTGCGCTGTTCCTGGGAATGAACCTGATTTCATCATTGGAGGGAGCAGGGAAGATCCCGAACTGAAATCTCGCCAGCGCATATCACGTTTTTAGCCTCTTGCAAGATTTAGAGGCCATTATGGGATTTACGTCCACAGCTAGCATGGTCAATATATCGCAGCCAGAGAGAGAGAGATCAAGAAGGGAGATGGGGCATCAATGGGGGTGGGGGGGGCGGTGGTGTGGTGGAGGGGGAGGACAGGGGCAACACCTTCTTGAACAGCCTCAGTCTTTGCAAGCAACGCTACTGGTAGATATTGCTTGTTTTTAGAGATAGCTCTGTGATAGTTAGTGTGAGGAGCCACAAATGACTCCCATGCTGCCCAACTGCAAACATGATGATTCAGGTCAGTACCTATGGAAGTTGTAATGCCGACCAACATGTCTGCTAATTTCAGAGAACTGATAACTTGTGTTAGGACTGGTTCCAGTGAGGAATTCATTGTACTGAGTGGAAAAAGCACCAAATTTGCTGTAAACAAACAGCCACTCCCTGTGAACTGACTTATGACATATCCACACAATATCTGGTAATGAAGAATTGCTAAAGTCAAATAATACATCCTTGTCACAACCCCTCGTGTCCTTGTTTTTCGATAAAAGAATAATCACTCTGTCAGACTGTAATCTTCAAATCATGCTTGTTAAAAATAAAGTCAAAAAACAAACGATCAATACAGCAGGTTACAGTGTGTGATTTGCAATCCCTTGGTTTGCAAAAAATATCTAAGAACATCATGTTTCTCCTCTGTTATCCATCTCAGTGGGACTGCAGCATATTCAAAATCCTTCATGGCTCTACCCACCTTACATTTGTAACCTCCTTCAGCCCTTCGACCATCCCAGAAGTCTTGGCTGCTCCAATGGCAGCGCAGCATGAGACACTGAGGATTCAGAGTGACAAGGGATGAGTGCTAAGTTGAGGAATAGTTACAGGTAGGAGGATATCTCTGGTCAGTCTTCCTCAAGCTACAATCTAGATTAATGGTTAGACTCTGACTTAGGACCTCAAAACTAGTTAGAAAGCTAGTTAAGAAGACTAGTTTAATAAATCTGCCTGGCAGTGGCAGTTCTGTCAATCAACTGAATTACTGGAACATGTCACAAAGGCAATGTAATAATGGTGGGGGACTTTAAACTTCATATAGACTGGATCAAAAAGTTGGCAAGGATTGGTCTTGAAAATGAGATGAGGCAGCAGTGCTAACTACTGTGTCACTGTGCCGGGGCGGCACGGTGGTTAGCACTGCTGCCTCACAGAACCAGAGACCTGGGTTTGATTCCTGGCTTGGGTCACTGTCTGTGTGAAATTTGCATGTTCTCCCCATGTCTGCATGGGTTTCCTCCGGGTGCTCCGGTTTCCTCCCACAGTCCAAAGATGTGCGAGTTAGGTGGTTTGGCCATGCTAAATTGCCCCTTAGTGTCAGGGGGAATAGCTAGGGCAAATGCATAGGGTTATGGGGATAAGGCCTGGGTGGGATTGTGGTTGGTGCAGACTCGATGGGCCGAATGGCCTCCTTCTGCACAGTAGGGATTCTATGGATTGTTTTTGTGGCAGTTTCCTGGAGCAATACATTGTGGAACCAATGAGGAAGAAAGCAATTTAAGATCTAGCATTGTATAATGAGGCATGGTTAATGAGTAATCTCACAGTAAAAGATTCGCTGGGAACGACTAATCATAATACAATTAAATTCTATGCTAAGCTTGAAAGGGACGTACACCAATGAGAGACCATCATCTTAAACTTAAAGCCAATTACATAGGTATGAGGGGAGAATTGGCTCAGGTTGAATAGCTGGAGAGACTGAAATGTTTCCCATAAATAAACAGAGAGAAACAACAATTCAAAATGTTCAACAAAATTACATTCCATTGAAAAAGAAAACCTCAGCAAGAAAGATCCATATGCAGTGTACTCAGAAGTCATAGAGGTTTACAGCATGGAAACAGGCCCTTCGTCTCAACTTGTCCATGCTGCCCCTTTTTTAAAAATCCTTAAACTAATCCCAATTGCCCACGTTTGGCCCATATCCCTCTGTACCCATTTTACACATGTAACTGTCTAAACGCTTTTTAAAATACAAAATTGTACCTGCCTCTACTACTACCTCTGGCAGCTTGTTCCAGACACTCACCACCCTCAGTGTGAAAAAATTGCCTCCTGGACACTTTTGTATCTCTCCCCTCTCACCTTAAACCAATGCCCTCTAGTTTTAGACTCCCCTACATTTGGGAAAAGATATTGACTATCCAGCTGATCTATGCCCCTCATTATCTTATAGATCTCTATAAGATCACCCCTGAGTCTCCTACGCTCCAGAGAAAAAAGGCCCAGTCTATCCAGCCTCTCCTTATAACTCAAACCATCAAGTCCTGGTAGCATCCTAGTAATTTTTTCTGCACTCTTTCTAGTTTAATAATATCTTTTCTATAATAGGGTGACCAGAACTGTATTCCAAGTGTGGCTTTACCAATGTCTTGTGCAACTTCAACAAGACGTCCCAACTCTGTATTTAATGTTCTGACCAATGAAACCAAGCATGCCAAATGCCTTCTTCAACACTCTGTCCACCCGTGTCTCCACTTTCAAGGAGCTATGAACATGTACCCCTAGATCTCTTTGTTTTATAACTTTTCCCAACACCCTACCATTAACTGAGTAATTCCTGCCCTGGTTCGACCGACCAAAATGCATCACCTCGCATTTATCTAAACTAAACTCCATCTGCCATTTGTCAGCCCACTGGCCCAATTGATCAAGATCCCGTTGCAATCCCAAATAACCTTCTTCACTGTCCACTATGCCACCAATCTTGGTGTCATCTGCAAACTTACTAACCATGCCTCCTATATTCTCATCCAAATCATTAATATAAATGACAAATAGCAGTGGACTCAGCACCAATCCCTGAGGCACACCACTGGTCACAGACCTCCAGTTTGAAAAACAACGCTCTACAACCACCCTCTGTCTTCTGTCATCAAGCCAATTTTGTATCCAGTTGCTACCTCACCCTGGATCCCGTGAGATTTAACATTATGCAACAACCTACCATGCGGTACTTTTTCAAAGACCTTGCTAAAGTCCATGTAGACAACATCAACTGCACTGCTCTCATCTAACTTCTTGGTTACCCCTTCAAAAAACTCAATCAAATTTATGAGACATGATTTTCCACTCACAAAGCCATGCCTCCTGTCCCTAATCAGTCCTTGCGTCTCTAAATGCCTGTAGATCCTGTCTCTCAAAATACCTTCTAACAACTTACCCACTAGAGATGTGAGGCTCACTGGCCTGTAGTTCCCAGGCTTTTCCCTGCAGCCCTTTTTAAACAAAGGCTCAACATTCGCCACTCTCCAATCTTCAGGCACCTCACCTGCGACTATCGATGATTTAAATATCTCTGCTAGGGGACCTGAAATTTCCTCCCTCGACTCCCACAAAGTCCTGGGATACACTTCATCAGGTCCCGGGGATTTAACTACCTTGATGCGCTTTAAGACTTCCAGCACCTCCTTTGCTGTAATATGTACACTCCTCAAGACATCACTATTTATTTCCCCCAAGTTCCCTAACATCCATGCTTTTCTCAACAGTAAATACTGATGAGAAATATTCATTTATTAAAGATTAAAGATAGTGTCTGATTTTTCAAAAGAGACTTCAACGGTTGCAAAGAATAGTAGAAAGTTCATGTTCATAGAATCTCTACAGTGCAGAAAGATGCCATTCGGTCTGCACTGACATTAATCCCACCCAGGCCCTATCCTTATAACCCCACGTAATCCCCCTTACACTAAGGGGCCATCCCACCCCGACTTGTTCCCTGTAACCCCAAGTGTTTACACTACTAACCCCTCTAACCTACACATCTTGGGACATTAAGGGGCAATTTAGCATGGCCAATCCACCTGCACATCTTTGGAGTGTGGAAGGAAACCAAAGCACCCGGAAGAAACCCACGCAGACACGGGGAGAACGTGCAAACTCCACACAGATAGTGACCCGAGGCCGGAATTGAACCCGGGTCCCTGGCGCTATGAGGCAGAAGTACTAACCACTGTGCCACCGTGCAGCCCAAAGTCTAAGGATTGAGAGTGTTTAAGAATCCAGCAAAGGACGGCACGGTAGCACAGTGGTTAGCACTGCTGCTTCACAGTTCCAGGGACCTGGGTTCGATTCCCGGCTTGGGTCACTGTCTGTGTGGCGTTTGCACATTCTCCTCGTGTCTGCGTGGGTTTCCTCCGGGTGCTCGGTTTCCTCCCACAGTCCAAAGATGTGCGGGTTAGGTTGATTGGCCATGCTAAAATTGCCCCTTAGTGTCCTGGGATGTGTAGATTAGAGGGATTAACGGATAAAATATGTAGGGATATGGGGGTAGGGCCTGGGTGGGATTGTGGTCGGTGCAGACTCGATGGGCCGAATGGCCTCTTTCTGCACTGTAGGGTTTCTATGACTTCTATGACTATCAAAAATTTGATTAAAAGATGAGAAATTGAATATGAGTACAAGCTAGCCAGGAATATGAAACCAGATTGTAAGAGTTTCTACAAGTATATAAAAAGGAAGAGAATAGCTAAATTAAACACCGATCCCTTAGAAGCAGAGACAGGAGAACTTACCAGTTCCAAAGAATAGTTATATTAGACTCAAAATATCAACTCTTAATTCTCTATCCACAGATGCTGCCCAAGCTGCTGAGTTTATTCAGCATTTCTTGTTTTTATTACAGGTGAAATTATCATGTGTAACAAAGGAATGGCAGAGACATTGAACAAAAACTTCATGCGCTGTCTTCACAGTAGAAGTTGTATACAAGTGCTAAAAAGTGAGGGAATTAAGAAAATATTACTGGAGACACAAGTTACCAGAATCTGATGGCCCACATCCGAGGATTCAAAAAGAGATAGCTGCTCTGGCTATGATTTTTCAACATTCCCTAGATTCTGGAGTGGAAGAGGTTGCTGAACTGGTGCAATTTCTGGGACCTTGCCAGTCCCACCTCTTACTATGTCAGAATAAATGATGAGCTGGTACAATAGTTGCTCACCTTCTCCCATGAGAATTTCTCCTTATTAGAAAAGCGGTGCAGATTCAGCAGAACTAGATTTCAACACACATTGTACCGCAATTCGCCAACTGCGGCATACACCATGTCCCATGCTCTCGCTAAGATTTTGAGACCTTTATATTTAAATTTCCAGCATCTGCCAGTTGTTCAATGTCCCATTCTAATGGATGTCGTGTTATTACAGAGCACAGCAACAATTATCGATATTTTGCCTTTCTGAAATAAAACGAGATCATCCTGTATTCTTATTCTGCTGAGGGCAACGGTCCATTCATTGCTAAAATAACATACTTTTGCAGCTGTTCCATTGTTCTAATGTCAATTCCCATTTATTAGCTTCTTCTCTAACAGTCAATATGGAAAATCAGTGAGCCAAGCTCATCAGTGTCCCTACCTCCCTGAGTGCCGCTCCCCCCCCCCCATCTTTGCACAGTACAGCTGAGAGGAAAATTAAAATATTAACTTGCTCACACTTGTGAAAGAATGCTGCTTGTTCCTGTAGCTAGTCTAAAAATGTTAGCCAACATCATGTGTGGCACTGTGCCAATGCAAAAAAATATACCACCTGTGCTTGGGATCAGATTCCAACTGACGGTTTTCAACAGAATCATGATGCATCTGCTTAGCAACAGAAATAGATATTTTTACCACATTGTGAGGGAATAAGTAATATCCTATGGAAATGTCCAACTATTAATAAGCAAGTGAAGAGAGAGTCTGATTATTTCACAGAGGATAGAAAGTTGGCCACTAAAGTTGCACAATGGGTCAGTGTGTTGCTGTTCTGACCTGCTGTACCACTGACCGACTATTTCTCATTTGCAACGGTTACTCAGGCCACTCTTGAAGACCTCAGATCAGATAAAGAGCATCAAGAATCATCTGAGAGTAGATGAATAGTCAGACTTTCAGCTGGAGAATGATTCAAAAGGACTGAATATTTTTAATAATTTGAAAATAGAATTAAAACATTCGGAAAAACCTGTGTGAATACACTTCTGTAGATTAAGGAAGGGCAGTGTTGCCCATTCTTTTAATTCTGGAAGATTACTATATTCCCCAGAATATGAGAACACTCATTTTAAACTAGATTGTCTGTAACAAGGATACATTTACATACTTTTGCCTTGAGAAATTACTCTCAAGATATCAATAGAGTAGGCTGCTTCAACGACTTCAATGTTATCAGGCCCATGTAAAATAGATAGTCCTGTACAACCTTAATTAAACTAATAAAATCTCCTTTTAAAAGATTATTTCATGGGCTGTGAGCAGGGCTGCATTTGTTGCTCATCCCTAATTTGATTTGATTTGATTTATTATTGTCACATGTATTAACATACAGTGAAAAGTATTGTTTCTTGCGCGCTATACAGACAAAACGTCATAGAGAAAGAAACGAAAGAGTGCAGAATGTAGTGTCATAGCTAGGGCGTAGAGAAATATCAACTTAATGCAAGGTAAGTTCATTCAAGTGTCTGACCGCAGCAGGGAAGAAGCTGTTCTTGAGTCGGTTGGTGCGTGACCTCAGACTTTTGTATCTTTTTCCCGACAGAAGAAGGTGGAAGAGAGAACGTCCGGGGTGCGTGGGGTCCTTAATTATGCTGGCTGCTTTGCCAAGGTAGCGGGAAGTGTAGACAGAATCAATGGATGGGAGGCTGATTTGCATGATGGATTGGGCTACATTCACGACCTTTTGTAGTTTCTTGCTGTCTTGGGCAAAGCAGGAGCCTTACCAAGCTGTTATATAACCAGAAAGAATGCTTTATATGGTGCATCTGTAAAAGTTGGTGAGAGTCATAGCCGACATGCCAAATTTCCTTAGTCTTCTATGAAAATAGAGGCGTTGGCGGGCTTTCTTAACTATAGTGTCAGCATGGGGGAACCAGGACAGGTTGTTGGTGATCTGGACACCTAAAAACTTGAAGCTCTCTACCCTTTCTACTTCATCCCTGTTGATTTAGATAGGGGCGTGTTCTCCTTTGCACTTCCTGCAGTCGATGACAATTTCCTTCATTTTGTTGACATTGAGGAAGAGATTATTGTTGCTGCAGCAGTTCACCAGATTCTCTATCTCATTCCTGTACTCTGTCTCGTCATTGCTTGAGATCCGACCTACTACGGTGGTGTCGTCAGCAAACTTGAAAATCGAATTGGAGGGGAATTTGGCCACACAGTCATACGTATATAAGGAGTATAGTCGGGGGCTGAGAACACAGCTTTGTGGGGCACCTGTGTTGAGGATGATCGTGGAGGAGGTGTTGTTGCCTATCCTTACTGATTGTGGTCTGTGAGTTAGGAAGTTCAGGATCCAGTCGCAGAGGGAGGTGCCGAGGCCTAGGCCATGGAGTTTGGAGATGAATTTCGTGGGAATAATAGTGTTGAAGGCTAAGCTATAGTCAATAAATAGGAGTCTGACATCGGTGTCCTTGTTATCTAGGTGTTCCAGGGTTGCCCTTGGGAAAGGTGGAGGTGAACTACCTTCTTGAACCTCTGCAATCCACGTGGTGTGGGTACATGTACAATGCTTTCAGATCCAGAGACAATGAAGGAACGTGATACAGTTCCAAATCAGGATGGTTTCTGGCCTGGAAGCGAACTTGTAGGCAAACCTGGAGGTAGTGGTGTTCCCATGCATCTGTTACCCTTGAACCTGGTGGTAGAGTTTTATTTTTCAGAGTTTTGGAAGGTGATGTCGAAGGAGCCTTGGTGAGTTGCTGAGGCGCATCTTGTAGGCGGTACACAGGACTGCCATTGTGCATCAGTGGTGGAGGGAGTGAATGTTTAGGGTGGTGTATGAGGTGCCAATCAACCAGGCTGCTTTGTCATACATATTATATAACATACATGATGAATAGCACAATGAGAAGCTAGATAAGTATGTAAGTTAGAAAGGTGTAGAAATGTGCGCGGTGGCACAGTGGTTAGCACTGTTGCCTCACAGCGCTGGGACCTGGGTTCGATTCCAGCCTCAGATCACTGTCTGTGTGGAGTTTGCACATTCTCCCCGTGTTTGTGTGGGTTTCTTTCAGGTGCTCCGGTTTCCTCCCACAGTGCAAAGATGTGCGGGTTAGGTTGATTTGGCCATGCTAAGTTGCTCCTTAATGTCAGGAGGATTAGCAGGGTAAATACATGGGGTTAGGGCCTGGGTGGGATAGTGCTGGTTCAAAGGGCCAAATGGCGTCCTTCTGCACTATAGGGGTTCTATGATTCTATATGTTGATATAATGAAATGTAGGAAGATGGGAAGAGACTTGTGTGGAGCATAAGCACAATTGGCCCAAATGGTCTGTTGCTTTGCTGTTAAATTCTTTGTATTTCTCTGCAATGGCTGGACAGTCTTAACTATTTTTTGAAAGCAAAAGATGATAGATACTGAAAATCAGAAATATAAACAGAAAATGCTGTAAATATTCATCAATTCAGGTCTCGAGCTCAAATGAAAGGTCATCAACTTCAATTGCCTCTGCTTCTCTCTGCACTGATGTAGCTTGATCTGCATTTTCTGTTTTTACACCTTGAAGATTTTATGTTCACTTCAGTCTATGTATTATCAATATTTCATCATTGAAATAAATTACAGATTAAAAGATGAATAAGGGATTATAATTCTCCCTGCTTTAATGTGTAACTTTTTCCTAATTAAGTAAAAGTTGCGTAAATTTCCAAAGCACAATAATAATACAATTTCTACATATGTTTCATTCTCACCTGATCAGTCCTGCATTTTTCCAGGCCTGTTGGGATGACAAGACACTACTGAGTCCATTTAACCATTGACTTACACAGTACCTGTAAAAATGTTCTCATGAGACTGGTGGAGAGGAACCTAGGGGTGCACACTCTTCAATCTATCCACACTGAAGATGTAGAGGACGCGTGCAATATAAATTTCCAACACATACTTTTTAAATTATACCATTAGATTTGGCAGATTGCTGATGGTACAATGCCAATGACTACTCACACCAATAAAGGCAACAATCTTAGTTCCTTTATAGGAAAGAGAATGTTATCAACACAACGCAAACACCACCGAACAACTGGAGGCCACCTGACGTGGTATCAACAGCAAAAAGTAAGAATTAAACTAAAAGCTTACGAAATGCTAGTGCAATATTAACACTGACAAGGGCAAGCTAAAATGCATAGTATGGCTATGGTTTAGACTGTGCAGTAATATTGTCCACTTCTTACAGCAATGTAGCTCAGTTTGTATGCTGCTGCACTGAACATCTATAATGCTAATTTTTCTCAATTAAAATGGACGTGAAAATGCAGACATTTGTCTGCTCACTCCACTACAATTTTACAAGCTGTCATTCCAGAATATTACATTGTTGATCCCCACCACATGAAATCATTTCCAATTTGTATAGAATTCTTGATCCCTGCACAAGATATTCCCTCAATTCTTCAATTATCAGGATTCAGCAGCACTAAAAGCAATCAACACATTGACAATATTTCACTGAGGGATCGCATTCTTTTTAAAAGCTCCAATCACTTTTGGTTAAAGTTTAGTATACTCAGTTGTGACAATTTTGGGAACTCTGCTTACAATCTGATCTGATCCCACACCAATTTCTCATGAATGTACCTCTAAATTGTATCACTCTTGTAGCTCCCTTAGATAATGAGCAAACTGAAGATTGAGGGAAAATGTGGCAATAAAACTACAGCTGATTTTATAACATAGGATATCATTACTGTATTTTCTGCTAACACACTGGTAGGGAATGCACTTTATACTAAAAGCACTTCTTTCTATCCTACCCTCTCTCCCTTAAGAATGTTCCATTCTGGACAGCCTGAGAATGGTTGTGGTTGTGATGATACAAATAGTTTCAATCGACTATTAATACTTGTTTTCTTTCAAAAAACCTGATCCAAACATAATCCTAAAGTGAAAATGGCTTAATTAGGGTTAATTTATGTACTGCAAGTCCAATTGCTTTTAATTTGCATTTTAATTACTATGTGACCTTATAGCTACTGCACACTCTTTGCAATGTTATGCCTTAGATTAGTGCATGTACTATTATCCACTTCATAACTGCTAACCAGCCCTGAAGAACTCACCTTTCTATCAATGAATGCAATTGTGACATCTCCTACTTTGGATGAATTTACTGATCTGGAGTACTGACAGAAATTTGGCACATTTCGAATTCCTTTCCCTTCATTAAAATCTTCCCACCCAATTACACATTGTCACCTGCCTTGCTCAAACTGCTGCAGTGGTGGTGTACTTTGAATCACCAAGTCCCACTTATCCATCCACACTGACGCCTTTGCTTCCTTTGAGCACCTCACGTTTAAAATTCTTACAATTTAAAACCATATCTCTTAAATCTTCAGCTGATTTTGCGTGATAAAATTCCCCTTTCTCCCCTCATTAACCTTTGCAGTAGAACTCCTGATCCGTGGTACTTCAGCTTATGTTTATACACTCTTCTTCTCCTCCCCCCCCAATCATTCCACTCTTTTATCCTCACTCCAAGTCAACAACCACCCACACACAATACAACTCTTACCCACACCATCAACCTCATCAACTCTAAAAGCACCGCTGCCACACAGCACCAGGAACCTGGGTTCGATTCCCGGTTTGGGTCACTATCTGTGTGGAGTTTGCACATTCTCCCCATGTCTGTGTGGGTTTCCTCCCACAGTCTGAAAGACGTGCAGATTAGGTGCATTGGCCATGCTAAATTCTCCCTCAGTGTACCCGAACAGGCACTGGAGTGTGGCGACTAGGGGATTTTCACAGTAACTTCATTGAAGTGTTAATGTAAGCCTACGTGTGACTATTAATTAAACTTTACTTTTGGTAAATGAAAATTTTGCATTCTGCCTGATTAAGTTAACCACCATATCATTTCCCCCTACATCGGATTCCTAAACCTGTTAATTCTGCTTCTTTTTCCACAGATGCTGCCTGCCTTCTCAGTATACCCAGCACTTTGTTTTATTTCAGATTTTCAGCATCTGCAGTATTTTGCTTTTAGGCTGTTCGATCACCTCTCCTCCTTTGTCCAAGAATTAAACTAAAAGCTTACGAAATGCTAGTGCAATATTTCGTAAGTTCGCATAGTTCCATATCGACCCTTCCCAATGGAACAAATGCATCATCCCCCAAAAATCTACCCTGGTGTCTTTCCTCTTCATGCTGCCCCTTGGTGACATCAATGGTAGGCATGGATCACCTTATTTATTCCTTGCTAAGCTACATTGAGCCCCAATTCATTAAATTTTAAAACCCTTGTCTGCATCTTCAAGTCCCTTTGTGGCCTCACGCTATCCTAACTTTACAGCCTCCCTGCGGCAAGTTTCCTCTCAGCCCTTCTGCTCTGTGCTGTTATGTTTCCATATCCTTCATCTAACAATAGTGGTACAGTTTACAGCCATCTCAACCCTTACTGTCAGGAACTGCCTCCCTAAATATCTCTCTGCTCCTCCACTTCTCCCTCCACCTTTAAAAACTTGCTCAAAATTCATTGTTCTAAACCAAGCTTCAGTCTTCCTAATATTTTTATGTATGATTCACTCTTAACATATTTCTCTGAATTGTAAAAAAACTCAAATTTTTGACATTAAAGCCACTTCATAAATGCAAATCACTTCAATTGTTTTTATTTTTTTCTCCTTTGGTCCATCATGCCACACAGAAAGGGGACCAGCTTCTGAGCTTTTCCTTGTGTCAGCTCTGTAATTGGTTGCTAGAAGCTTCACAAAGCTTCTGAGTTGACCACCATTGCCCACCTGCTTCCACTACGGTGCTTTCCTGCTTACTGTGAAGGAAATCACAGTGAGAAATCCAAACTGACACCCTTTCAGGCGCAAACAGTGGTGCAGCTGTGCAAAGTTTAAGTTTATTTATTAATGTCACAAGTAGGTTTATGACATGCAATGAAGTTACTGTGAAAATCTGTGAAATTACTGTGAAAAGTGAAATTACTGTGAAAAGTGCAATTTGGCAATCTTACTGTAGAATGAATTCCAGAGTGTGGGTCCTAGACAACAAAAAGCATGGCTGTCAATCTTGGCATAAAAAATGGGGGATTCACAAATGCTCTCAGGGCAGATTCACTGGATCACAGTCACAGAAGGCTTCATTGTGACTTTGACTAGGGCTGTTTTGGAGGGAACCTCATTAAACATTTGGAAGAAAGGTCAAATTTGGAAGTTGTGGGACAGATAGGCATGAAAATGGGAGCTGACAACCGATTTAAAGTTTTTGCGAAGTAAATGGACGTTGGGGATGGCAATGTAGTTTAAAAGGGCCAGAGGTCTGAGGTCATTTTTGATGAGTGTGTTGATGCTGGCAAATTTGAAAGAAAGGATACCACCGGATAAGAGGAAACCATTTACACTGATAACTTGTTTTGATGAACTTAGTTCAAATCTTTTTTTAAAAAAATCACTCTGCATTTAAGAAGTCATTAAAAATCCAATTATGTAAATGAGATTGCAATTATACATTTTTTGTAAAGAAAATTGTCCACTTGAACATCCAATTCATTGGTTAATTAGTTCAATTTAGTGCATTTACCATTTCTAGTGTCACAGCAAATTACTAAGATTCAAGATTTAAGATAAATTTCCTAACGTCAAGCGCTCAGCTACAAATTAGTGTATTTTGTCTTCCAATGGGCCACAATCTTAAATTGTCAATTTGAGAATTTTTTATAAGTGAATATTGTTAATTTATTTTTAAATAACCATAATTAAATCCAACATCAGCCACCTGAACAGAAATTGTTAAAAAATGTCAAAAGGTCTCCACTTGAGAGATTCTTCTGTTCAAGCAGTTTATACATAGATATAATTTTTTTTTAAAAGAAGAAAGCTTATATTTGTTAGCTAATGCAAGATTTTTTAAACTGTCTGGTAATCTTTAAGCAACTTTAACAATTTAGAATTGTTCAGTGAAAACACTTAGAGAATACTGGGATATCAATATATTAGCTTGTTTTCTGACTTTGTAAGTAATTGCATGATATCTTGCCTAGTGTTAATGAGGGGGCTATGTCGATTTGAGTGATATTGATTTGTCAACAGTAAAATAAGGGCAACTTCATTTTTTTCCTGCTCGATCTTTGTGCTCCCATTTCTTCAGCACTATTTTAAGTTTATTTGTTATATTCAGCCATATGTATTAAATTCTGCATGAAAACAATTTGTGTGAAAATATAATTTGCAATGATGGTTGGCGGTGTGATCAATATCTTATTTAACTTAACAGTTTAACTCAAAGTAGGAGATGTTAGAATCTGTAACCATTGAACAGCATCCAGTAAAGGGAATAAAAGTGAAGGAAAACGTGTGTCAAAAGCAGGAGGCCATTTAAGGAGTACTTAAAGCCTCTTCAAAGCAATCAAAGTTTGCTCTAAAGGTATATTATGATGCTCTGTATCATGCAGCTAGGAGTGTCATTAGAGAAATGAAACTCAATCAGTCAGACATTCCACTTAATGCTTTTTGCAAGACTGTTGACCTTGTGTCTTGTATAGCTCTCATAAAGAAACCAGAAGCAATAGGAAATCACAAATTTTACACAGAATGGATACTCCAGATCTCAGATTATTGTTGTCTGTCACCTATGATGCCACTCAAACTACATTAATAAAAGATTGATAGACTCAAAATATTGCAGATGCTGGAAATCTGTAATAAAAACAAAGTGCTGGAAACACTATCAGCTCTGGTGGCATCTGTGGAGAGAGATGTTTCAAAAAGGACATGACTCTTTCAGAACTCTTCCGAACATGATTCAGGTCTGCAGTGTTGAAGGATTGACTGGATGACAAGGTAAAACCTTGCATTACTTATCAGTCAGGTTCAAGGTTGTCCATCACCTGACCTATTTGACCCCTACTTCAATGATGTATTAAATCTGAAAGTAATTGGCATTCCTTTTTGAAGATGATATTGTGTTGTTGATAAATGTATCAGCTTGGCTTTATATTGGATTGCACAATTCATCAAGCTACTGATGAGGAGTTCCTAGTACATGACAACCAGCTACCAGGAATCAAACTCAAATTTATCAACTTTACAATAACCAATCACTGGTTACCTTCCTTGGGGAAAGGAAGTTATGTAAGTTCTCTTTGTAATCAAGGTGTCCCTAGATTGAATCACCCGTGGTATATTTGTCTATTCAATAATCAAGACAGCTAGGTGTCTGGTACTCCTGGGGACCGTTTATAATCCATCAGTTAGGTTAATACGTTGACCAAACATTTGGGGTTGGAATTTCTCTCAATCAGCAGTGGAAAATCCAGCAGGCCAGATCCCTAATCTGTGGCAATGAAAAGCTAGACAATGTTCTATTTTAGTTTGTGTATAATTGCACATTGTGTTGCGATTAAGACTAGCTTCAATTTTATTCAACAGCATCCTCATCATCATATGATGGAGATAATCATGGTGGACAATATCAAAATTGTGAACCTGCACTTTTGAATGTGCAGAAATTCCCTTCGGTTTGCTTTTAGGAGATGGAGTAATAGTGCACAATTCAGCATCACCTATTCTTCACCGTTACCAAGAGAACAGTATTGGCAGTGTTATAAAAACAGCACCACACATGTTCACGACTTACATCCTAAAAATAATAGCAACTTGGATTTAAGGCACTTAATTAATATGGAAAAGATTATAAAATATTTATAATGTAATACCTTTGCTATATACCACTACAAATAACCTTATTCCACCACCTGCTCAACACATAATTCTTTCCAAATGGGTGAGTCATAATGTTATAGTTACAAAAGTTGCAGCACAGCTTAACTCAAAGGGCAAATAAATTGCTGCGTATGCAGTGAATTCTCTTAAAACAGTAGTGTCTGCAACTATAAAACTTGGTGACTTAAATATTTACAGTCACAAACAAATTAAAGATATTTTTTGAAAAGTGTAGCCTTGGATGCAGTTAAAAGTAAAAGTAAAATTTATTAAGCAGATCATAGTTGTATAATTCACAAAAGATCAAACAGGCCTTCGGAGAGTTTCTTTGCTCCCATTGTTCATGGTAAAAAAAAACTTTGATTGTGTTAATGTCTTTGAAACGATGCAGGTTTTGCTTTTTCCCTGAAACTTGCAGAGAAACAAAACCCAGCTCCAATCAGGTCATGGAATATCATTTTAGTTTGAATCATACAGCATGACTGCAGGGATCTAAGGTCCATCAACAACTACAATGGCATTTAGTGTCAAAATAAACTTCAAAAATGAAATGGAACCAATTTTACGATCTCCAACTAATTCATCCGATGTTTTTCAATAAAGTCTAGGCAACATGGCAAAGCAATTTTAAAAAGATAACAGAAATATATATAAAGCCACAATAATGAATTTATATCTACAGCAGTAAAAACATAACATTCTGGAACAGTGGGTATGCTAAAATTTTAGAAACTAAAAATACAGATTTAATATTTTGAATATAGACTTCATCAGAACCAAAGGATCTACACCCACATTTTAAACATTTTTTCTCTTTTCATGTGTTAAACTAGTAGTTATCTATTTCCAGCATAAATGGGTTATATTACAGACTTTTAGATATTATGATCTATATTTATAGAACTGTGGCATGGTGCCACAGTGGTTAGCACTGCTGCCTCACAGCTCCAGGGACCCGGGTTCAATTCTGGTCTTGGTTTACTGTTTGTGTGGAATTTGCACGTTCTCCCCGTGTCTGCATGGGTTTGCTCTGGGTGCTCCTGTTTCCTTCCACAATCTAAAGACGTGCAGGTTAGGTGGATTGGCCATACTAAATTGCCCTTAGTCTCCCAAGATGTATAGGTTAAATGATTAGTGGGGGTAAATGTGTAGGGTTACGGGGATAGGGGAAGATGCCCTTTTGGAGAATTGGTGCACACTTGATGGGCCAAATGGCCTTTTTGGCACTGTAGGGATTCTATATGATATTGGAATAGTGTAGATTAGAGGGGCTTTAGATTGGTTCCACTGGTTGGCGCAACATCGAGGGCCGAAGGGCCTGTACTGCGCTGTAATGTTCTATGTTCTATAATTCTATGTAGAAATATTGCAAGAGCTTTGCAATAGATCAGCAATGCTTGCTTGGAATATTGTGTCCAGTTCTGGTCATTCTGCTACAAAGAAAAGTATGAATAGGCACTGATAAGGGTACTACGAACAGCAAGCTGATCCCTAATGTAAAGATTACTTTGAGGATATATCAGATAGATTCAATTTAGAAAGAAGGCAATTAAGGGGGAAGAGTTACTAAAGTGATTGTTGCAATCCCTATAGAGACCAATAACTTTTAACAAGCCATTTGAATTTCCAGTAATTGACTGGCAGCATCACACAGCAAGATTGAGACTTCTAGTGTAATAAACAAATTAAAAGCAATACTGACTAAACATGGCAATTTATACTCTACACTACAGAAAAGATCCACCTGTGTATTTTAACGCAAGCAAAAATACAATGTCATGGTTATTTTTTACTCTGTCCCTTAAGTGGACACTTTATTTTCTTGGAACAGCCCAAAGCAATACCCTGCTCCCGATGGTCTCCTTCCATTTTCCTTATTCAGCCATGTAACTTCTCATACCAGGACTGACTTTGACTGTGAGGATTACACTGGAAATCCCTGCTCTAGCCCAAGCTAGGTGAATTTTCCAGCCTCCTTTAACTCCTCAAGAAAACACTCTCTTGAATCAGAGCATGAACTTCTACCTACACTCTATGTGGCGAAGTATTTTCTCTGCTTCGGTTGCAGGTCGAGCATCCCCTATCTCCTGGCCTTTGCCTCCAGATGGCTACTAACTCTTTGGGTTTGTAAGGTTCAGGAAATACTTGATAAAGTTCTGTAAGCTGGGTTGCTATGGATTCTTCCCTTCCCAAAGCCCATCTCCATGGCAACATGAATTACATGGCTTTATTTCCAGATAGAAATGTCAATTAGCTAACAGCTAGACATTCCAGTTTCGAACAAAATAGACAATTTAATGTATAACCATTTATAAAGCCAGACATTCCTAACATTCCTTTTAGACCTGAAGATTTGCAGTCTACCTACAGTCAACACAGATGCTTTTGCCAATGTATAAAGTTGTGAACATCTGTCACCTTCTGAGCAAGTCTCCTGACTTAGGCCCCTCTTTTCCCCCATTGCAACTAAGCCACCTAGGCTTGCTCTCAGACAGTATACAGAGCAGGTCATATGGTCCCTTCATTTCACCTTAAATATAATTTTACCATCCTCATATTTATAACATGTGAGTTAAGTAAAACATGGAATTTGAAATAAGCCAAGAATGTAGAATCAAACGGGGGGGGGCAGGGGAGGGGGGCAGGGGCGGGGGGGGCGGGGAGGGGGGGCAGGGGAGGGGCGGGCAGGGGAGGGGAGGGCAGGGGAGGGGAGGGCAGGGGAAGGGGGGCAGGGGAGGGGGGGAGAAGGAAGGGAGGGAGTAACATGCAAGTAAAAGACACATTAATGGCTTGGGTGAAGAAACAGAGTATTATATATCCATGTTTTAATAGAATGATATCGCACAGAAGGCGGCTGTTCAGCCAATTGTGCCTGTGCCGGCTCTTTGAAAATGCTATTGAATTTGTCCCACGCTCTTTTCCCAAACTCCTACATAATTTCCTGCTTCAACCATTTGTCCAATATTCTTTTAGAAGTTACTATTGGTTCTGCTTCCACCATTCTTCCAGGCCATGCAGTTCAGATCTTGACAATTCACTTAAAAAAATTGTTGCCCAATGTCACTTCTGGATCTTTTATCAATTACCTTATAGCTACGTCGTTTTTGCCAAAGAAACAGCTCTTCATAATTTACTCTATCAAAACCCCTTATGATTTTTAATACATGTGCCAAATAACTCCTTGACATTGTGACACGAGTGTATCTTTAAGAAATGTATTTTTTTTAAATCATGTTCTCTGCAGTTGTAAGCAGGCCTTTTGGTTTCATTGTTGTTGCCGAACTGTCTGTCTTTTTATTGCTGTTTCAATGGCTTAAATGGGGTTCTGTTTATTTCTAATCTGGGCCTGAGGTACTTTCTGGGATTTGTTTTATGACCCTGCATTGTTAGGAGGAAGACTGGTTGGCAGGTCATGTGTTTTGGACAGTTTTGTTTTCTTTGTAGTGAATTCAAGGTTTCATTTTCAGTTTGGCTGCTGGCTGCTGTTTTAGTTTAGAAGGGGTGTGGACATCAGACTGAAAAGCAGTGTTTCTCTCTCTCTGTCTCCCTGGTATTGGAAATTCTGCTGGATAGCTGGAACCAAGGCTTCTTGCCTTCCTGGAGTGAAAATTCTGCTGCTGGTGGTTTTGCTAGTTATTACTTAGAGTCTCTCTCTCTCTTTGCGTGGTATTTTGGAAGCTGTTCTGACTTCAAGCTTGTGTGTGCATGTCTCAAGAGAACTGCAGCATTGAAGCAAAGGACTAAGTTCCAGCATCACGTGAGCATTTATATTTGCTGTGTTAAACCTGTGGCAAGGGTTTTGTTTATTGGGAAGTTTGTTTGATTGGAACATTGCATATATTTGTCAAGGGTTATGCAATTTCATGGTTGTTTTTTTTCATCTTTGTAATTGGTAAAAGTTATTGCCAGTTTTCTTTCCATACATGTTAACTGTATTCTTAAATAAACTTTGCTTGATAAAAGTTCCCTAGTGGGTGAGTTGAATCATACCTGAAGTGAATCATCTCTAGCCAAATTCAAATTGCAAAACTTATGATCCAGGCGGACTCTATCAAGCACTTTGGAGTTTGCGACAGTCCCAGCCACTTTCTAATGGCATAAACCAGATTATGCCCAGATAGAGTGCGAGGCCGATTTGTATGAGGTTGACTGGATCGCAGTCTCATTAGTGAGTTTGGCATGTGATCGTACCCCTTCCCGGAATGTTCCCAGCTCTCTGGCAGGAGGTCACTACTGGAGACCTGGCGTGATGGCCACACCGGGGGACAAGGAGGCCATGAAAGTCCCTGGGTGGCTGAGGGCATGGTCAGGTGGTGCCCATCAGGCTGTGCCCACCTGGCACATCAGCAGTGACCACCAGGCATCCTGACGTGCCAGTTAGGCACCCCAGCAGTGCAAGTTGGGCACCCCGGCAGTGTGCCGGGACAAGCACCAAAGGTGTGGGCAGTGGAGGGGGTGGATCACGTCGGGGATCATGATGGGGGGCCACGTCAGGGACAGTGATGGGGGGATCTGTCGAGAGGGCCCCGATACTGGCGACCCGTGATGTGGAGGGCTGGAGGAACATGCCACCGATGAGGTTTGGGGGGAGGGAGGGAGTGTCTCAGTGCACTGGTAAATTAGGGCATCCTTGCAAAACAGCACCTGAATGCTCTGAAGCCAGGCTCACTGGCATGTTTAGGCCCTTCCCCCTCTGCCACTTCTTCCAATTAAATTTCGTCTGACTTTTCTGATGCTCCATGTGCTGGGAAAAACCTATAGTACAATGTCTCTTTAAGAACAAAACACACGAGGGAGTACATTGAAATAGGATTAGTTAGTTTCCTGATTATGATATCACTAGGTTCCAATAAATTCTCATGAGGATGAACAGCTAAGAAGCAAAGGGTAAATAAAAAGTTTAGTGCAATGGGGTTTAGGTTTCAGTTTGCATTTTCCGGCTGCCAGTTCAGAACACTGAGAATTCATGGAAAAGAAAACAAGCAAAGCTGGCTCGATATGTGAGGTAATGCATGTTGGAAGGTCTAATACAGATAGGAAATATACAGTAAATGGCAGAACCCTTAGGAGTATTGATAGGCAAAGGGATCTGGGTGTACAGGTACACAGATCACTGAAAGTGGCAATGCAGGTGGAGAAGGTAGTCAAGAAGGCATACGGCATGCTTGCCTTCATCAGCCGGAGTATTGAGTTTAAAAATTGGCAAGCCATGTTGCAGCTTTATAGAACCTTAGTGAGGCCGCACTTGGAATATAGTGTTCAATTCTGGTTGCCACACTACCAGAAGGATGTGGAGGCCTTAGAGAGGGTACAGAAAAGATTTACCAGGATGTTGCCTGGTATGGAGAGCATTAGCTATGAGGAGAGGTTGGAGAAACTTGGTTTGTTCTCACTGGAGCGACGGAGGTTGAGGGGAGACCTGATAGAAGTCTACAAGATTATGAGAGGCATGGACAGAGTGGATAGTCAGAAGCTTTTTCCCAGGGTGGAAGAGTCAATTACTAGGGGGCATAGGTTTAAGGTGCGAGGGGCAAGTTTTAAAGGAGATGTACGAGGCAGATATTTTACACAGAGAGTGGTGGGTGCCTGGAACTCATTGCCGGGGGAGGTAGTGGAAGCGGATACGGTAGTGACTTTTAAGGGGCATCTTGACAAGTACATGAATGAGATGGGAATAGAGGGATATGGTCCCCGGAAGCGTAGGGGGTTTTAGTTAAGTCAGGTAGCATGGTCGGTGCAGGCTTGGAGGGCCGAAGGGCCTGTTCCTGTGCTGTAATTTTCTTTGTTCTTTGTTATATGGAACAGTTTTTGTTTGGCAGTCTTCAAACAGCTCCTGGTTTCAAAGCAAGTCTCTGAGATTAGGGCAGAAACTCTGTAATTGTAACGGTAATACAGTTGGAAAGGACAGAACAGTGAAGACAGGAAAAGTGCGGGATTATGGAAAATTGGACAGTATCCGTTGCTACTGTTAAAATAGTGCCAGAGAAGTAGTGCTGGTCAGAGAAGAGCGTCTTTGGGGCTTCACTGCCATCAGGACTATCATGACGAGAGTGAGAGAAATTTTGTAGACCTGCATATTGTCCGTATTAATCATGTCTGGGGACTTTGGAAGAATACAGTTGCTGGTAAATGTGATGCAAGGGCTGATGGGTTGGATGGGAAGTACAGGTCATTAATATATATATATTTAAAAAACAGTGGCCTTATACTGACCCCTGGGGAACCTCACTGCATACTTTCTTCCAGTCTGAAAAAAAAACCATTCATCACTACTCTGCTTTCTATTACACAGTGAAGGTAGTGGTGTAAAGGTATTGTCACTGGACTATTAATCCGAGACCCAGGGTAATGCTCTGATGATCTGGGTTCAAATCCACCATGGCAGATGGTGAAATCTGAATTCAATAAAAACCTGGAATTTGAGGTTCAATTATGACAATGAAACCATTGTTGATTGTTGGAAAAACCCTTCTGGTTCACTAATGTCCTTTAGGGAAGGAAATCTGCCTTCCTTACCAAGTGATTCCAGATCCACAGCAACCTGGTTGACTTTTAAACGCTGTCTAAAATGACAAAAGCTAAATGCTGGCCCAGCCTCTTTTACAGAGACATTGGCAACATTTTTTTTAATTCAAGGTAGATGCAAATTACTCATTCAGTACCTTAATTACACTCTCTGCCTCTACAAGGTCTCCTTTTTGGCCTCTAATCAGCCCATCTAATCAGCTAAGCTATATAAAACCTTGGTTAGGCCACATTTAGAGTTTTGCATGCAGTTTTGGTCACCACATTATCAGAAGGACGTGGAAGCTTTGGAGAAAGCGCAAAAAAGGTTCACCAGGATGTTGCCTAGTCTCAAGGGTGTTGGCTCTGCGAACAGGTTGAATAAACTAGGATTGTTTTCACTGGAAAGATGGAGGCTGAGGGGAGACCTGATAGGGGTCTACAAAACTGAGGGCATAGACAAGGTGGATAGTCAGAGGCTTTTTCCAAGAGTGGAAGTGTCAATTACATCGGGGTACAGGTTCAAGGTGAGAGGGGAAAGTTTAGGGAAGATGTGCAGGGGAAGTTTTTCAAACAGCGAGTGGTGGGTGCCTGGAACGCACTGCCAGCAGATGTGATGGAAGCAGGCACATTAGCAACTGGATGGGTACATGAATAGGGAGGAAATAGAGGGATACGGACTGAGTAAGGGCAGAAGGTTTTTTTTTAGTTAGGGCATCATGATCGGCACAGGCTTGGAGGGCCGAAGGGCCCGTTACTTGCTGTACTTTTCTTTGTTTGTTCATCCTTCTTTTGATGACATTTTTACCATTTATATGTGATGCGCGTTATCACACACGAGGCTTGAGATGCTCAAGGAAATAAAGGCTTTTATTTACTATTACAACGAAGCTACCATGTATAGTACACGATCCCAGACTGAGGGGTCCCAGACAGAGCAGTGACCTTTATACCTCTCCCAGGAGGCGGAGCCCGACTGGGATGTACCATAATAACTATAATACAGGTGTAACAGCCCAACCCTAACAGCAACAAGTAGAACAACCCATCCCTAACCCCAACAGCAACATATATACATACTCGTAGTACTGGCCAGACCCTGGCTCAGTACTACCTACTGGGAACCAACGATGGTTCACCACAATATGGTAATAAAATACTTCTGAGCTGTCTTACCCTTACACACCGTCTACCTTCTCATTTCCTTTGAAGTTCTCCTCTTGTTCTTGCTGTACTTTGCTTGGTTCTAAACTGCAGATGATCACTAAATTACGAGACTTTGTCAGTTGTGTGGAAGGGAACAAAATGTTACCAAGGAGTGGAAGAAAAGTATTTTGTTTAGTTGAATTTTGATTGTTGATTTCTTCACCATCACTATTTCTTGATTCAATTTTTCTTTGATGTTGTTCCTCATGCAATTTCCCATTCTTTCTTTCTCATAATCCAGCTCCATTCCTAATGTATTCATTGATGTATACACATTTAGACCTTTTGAATAGTTTACTGCTAGAAACAATCAAAATCGATGCTGCATATCATTGTCCATGAAAAAGCTTCAGATGTGAAACTGTCAAATTAAACAAAATCGGCAACTTCAGCCGATCACTTCTGTTCCCCTCAGCTATGTACTCCTTGAGGTTGAACACTATTTGTAGGAACTGAGGGAATGTGCTTTGGGTGTGGGACTTCAATGTCCAGAACAGACTCAGCAGTATCACCACTAACTGAATTCACAAGTCCTGAGGGTTATTCCTGCCAGATTCGGCCTGCACCCGATGGTGAGGTAACCAACACATGACAGAGTAACTTACTTCACTCCATACTCACCAAATATGTTGATGACTTTGGTTTTCTAATGTCATTGTGACTTAGTGGGGTTGAAATTAATCTTTGGTGATATCGTAAAATGGGCTTTAGTAACATCATGCCTTTCCCAGTGTTCTTTTCCTTCAACTTCAATGAAAACATTACTTCTGAACAAAATTCAGCATCACTACCTTCTCCAAATAAGTAACTTTGAAAGTTGTGGAGCAGACTTACACTAATTGATAATGGTATCACAAAAAACTCAAATGATTCATGGTATTTAGGAAGAAGTCACAACTATTTTTCCTTTAAAAGATTTTGTAGTGTGACACACATTATTGCTTTGATAGTTCTGGGCATGAACATCCTTAGGGATTCTCCTGCTTTGCCATCCTAACTTCAATGGGTATTTGGTGAAAGCATTGCTTACTCATTTAGACAGGGTTTCCACTGATTACCTGCCATTAACCTGTTTGTTTTAAAATAAGTTGGAGCTGCCCTGGCATCACTGTTTTACAGAACAAATACATAAATAAAGAAAGGAATCAGGATATCGACAGACTCACTTAGAGATACACGAGATAAACTTACTGTACTGTCAATGAGGTGATAAAAATAGTAAATAGTTACTTTGCTTTGGTATCTATCAGGGACTCATAAAGTTGAAATGACATTAGAAGAGGAGATCAAAATTCATACAATGGATTTTAAACGCGAAAGCAGGAGATCCTTGATAAACTAATCAAATTTAGAGAGGATAAAATCCCTGATCCGTATGGATTGCGTCAGCAACTAATAAACAAGTTAGCGAAGAGATAGCGAAAACATGGTTATACACACACACACGCACGCACTTACATTCATTGGAAAAGGAATATTACCAGTCATCTGATGTTATTCTTGTATTTAAAAGGGAACGGATCAAACTATAGATCAGTGAGCTCAGTGCCACTGGCAGAAAAGAGAGTGGAATCTTTACCCACAGTTGTAGTAAAGAAACATCTAGAAACCAAAAACACAATAACAATTGTCAGCATGGATTTCAAAAGGGAAGCTCGTATTTTACAAACCTTAACTGAATCTTTGAAGAAGTAACAGGAGGATGTAAGTAATATGTCACAGGAATATGTGACATAACACAGATGATGTAATATATTTGTATTTTCAAGAGGCTTTCAATAAGGTACTATTTCATAGACTCATGCCTAAGGTCAGATCATATTGAGTCAGGGAACAGGTAGCAGAATGGTGGCAACCTGGCTACAAAAAAGAAAACAAAACAAAGTATGGGTTAAGGGTAGCTGCTCAGACTGGAAAAAGGATAATAATGCAGAGATTACTTTTGGGAGCACTGTTGTTTACAATTTGCACCAATGATTTGGAATGAAAACAGAAAATGCTGGAAAAACACAGCAGGTCTGGCAGAACCTGTGGAGTGAAATGGAGTTAATATTTTGAGTCCAAGTTACCCTTCTACAGAACAATGATTTGGACTTGGGAATTAGAAGAAGAATTTTAATTTTTTTGGATACACCAAATTGCGAGGTGTAGTAATAGAAGCAATGTGACAAAAGACATAAATAAATGTTGTTAAAAATTCAAGTACAGGGTGTGGGTGTCACTGGCTAGGCCAGCAGTTACTGTCCATCCTAGCCCTTCAGAAGGTCGTGGTGAACTGCCTTCTTAAAGTGCTGCAGTCTCTGAGGTGTAGGTACACCCACAGTGCAGTTAGGGAGAGAATTCCAGGATTTTGACCGAAGGACAGTGAAGGAACGGCAATATGTTTCCAAGTCAGGATGGTGAGTGACTTGGAGAGGAACCTCGAGGTGATGGTGCTACCAGGTAGATGCTGCTCTTGTCCTTCTAGATGGTAGTGGTTGTGGGTTTGGAAGGTGTTGCCTAAGGAATCTTGGTAAATTCCTGCAGTGCATCTTGTAGATAGTACATAAGGTTGCCACTGTTCATCGGTGATGGAGGACTGAATGTTTGTGGAAGGGATTCTAATCAAGCACGCTGCTTTGTACTGGATGGTGTCAAGCTTCTTGAGTGTTGTTGGAGTTGCACTCATCCAGAAAAGTGGGATGTATTCTTTTACATTCCTGACTTTTGCTTTGTAGATGGTGGACAGGCTTTGAAGGTCAGGAGGAGAATTGCTCACTGCAGGATTCCTAGCCTTTGACCTGCTCCGGTAGCCACCATATTTATATGGCGAGTCCAATTCAGTTTCTAGTCAATGGTACCCCCCAGGATTTTGATAGTGAGGGATTCAGTGAGGGTAATGCCACTGAATGTCAAGGATCAATGGCTAGATCCTCTCTTGTTGGAGATGGTTATTGCCTGGCACTCATGTGGCACAAATGCTACTTGCCACTGTCAGCTAAAGCCCCGATATTGTTCAGATCTTGCTGCATTTGGACATGAACTGTTTCAATATCTGAGGAGTTGCAAATGGTGTCGAACATTGTGCAATCATCAGTGAACAACCCAATTTCTGACCTTGTGGTGGAAAGAAGGTCATTGATGAAGCAGTTGAAGATGGTTGGGCCTAGGACACTACCCTGAGGAACCCCTGCAGTGATGTCCTGAAACTGAGCTTATTGACTTCCACCATCACACCATTTTCCTTTGTGCTAGGTATGACTCCAACCATCAGAGGGGTTTCCTCTGATTCCCATTGATTCCACTTTTGCCAGGGCTCCTTGATGTCACACTCGGTCGAATGCTACCTTGATGTCAAGGGCTGTCACTCTCACCTCACCTCTAGCATTCAGCTCTTTTGTCTATGTTTGAACCAAGGGTGTAATGAGGTCAGGAGCTGAGTGATCATGGAAGAACTCAAACTGAGTGAACGCAAGCAGAATACTGCTGAGTAAATGCCACCTGACAGCACTGTTAGTGATCCCTTCCATCACTTTGCTGATGATCGAGAATAGATTAATGGTACTGGCCAGGTTGGATTTGGCCTGTTTCTTGTGTATGGGACATACCTGGGCAATTTTGCACATTCCTGTGCTGATGCCAGTGTTGTAACTGTACTGGAACAGTTTGGCTAGGAGTGCGGCAAGTTCTGGAGCACAAATCTTCAGGACTTTTGCCGGAATATTGTTAGGGCCCATAGCCTTTGCAGTATCTAGTGCCTTTAGCCATTTCTTGATATCACGTGGAGCGAATCGAATTGGCTGAAGACTGACATCTGTTATGCTGGGGACTTCCGGAGGTGACAGAGGTGGATCATCCATTCTGGCTGAAGATTGTTGTGAGTGCTTCAGCCCCATTTTTTGCACAGATGTGCTGGGCTCTTCCACTGAGTTGTTTAATTGTCCACTATCATTCACGGCTAGATGTGGTAGGAGTGTAGAACTTAGATCTGATCTGTTGGTTGTGGGATTGCTTAGCTCTTCTATCATGGGGTGACACAGTGGTACAGTGGTTAACACTTCGATTCACAGCACCAGGGACCCAGGTTCAATTCCAGCCTTGGGTGACTGTCCGTGTGGAGTTTTCACATTCTCCCTGGATCTGCTCCGATTTCCTCCTGCTCCAAAGATGTGCGGGTTAGGTTGATTGACCTTGCTAAATTGCCCCTTAGTGCCGGGGTGATTAGTGGGGTAGATACGTGGGGCTACTGTCAGCGCATACCCAATGGGCCGAATGGACTTCTTCTGCACTGTGGTATTCTATGATCAATTGCTGTTTATGCTGTTTGGTAAGCAAGTAGTCCTGTGTTGTACCTTCACCAAGTTGACTTTTAAGAATGCCTAGTCTTTCATGGCATCAGTTGGCATGGCAAGAAATTGTACAAGACATTGGTAAGGCCACACTTGGAATACTGTGTACAGTTCTGGTCACCGTATTATAGAAAGGATATTATTAAACTAGAAAGAGTGCAGAAAGGATTTATTAGGATGCTACGGGGTCTTGATGGTTTGAGTTATAAGGAGAGGCTGGATAGACTGGGACTTTTTTCTCTGGAGCGTAGGAGGCTTAGAGATTATCTTATAGAGGTCTATAAAATCATGAGGGGCATAGATCAGCTGGATAGTCAATATCTTTTCCCAAAGGTAGGGGAGTCTAAAACTAGAGGGCATAGGTTTAAGGTGAGAGGGGAGAGATACAAAAGGGTCCAGAGGGGCAATTTTTTCACAAAGAGGGTGGTGAGTGTCTGGAACAAGCTGCCAGAGACAGTAGTAGAGGCAGGTACAATTTTGTCTTTTAAAAAACATTTAGACAATTACATGGGTAAAATTGGTATCGAGGGATATGGATCAAACGTGGACAATTGGGACTAGCTTAGGGGTTAAAAAAAAGGGGCGCCATGGACAAGTTGGGCCGAAGGGCCTGTTTCCATGCTGTAAACCTCTATGACTCTATGGGGTCCAGTGTCAATGTTGAGGACTACCCAGGGCGATTGTATACCATTGTGCTGCCGCTACCTCTGCTGGGTCTATCTTGCCAGTGAGACAGGATATACCCAGGAATAGTGATGGTTGCATCTGGGACATTATCTGCAAAGTATGATTCCATGAGAATGACTATGTCAGGCTGTTGTTTTACACAAGTTTGGCACAAGTTCTCAGATGTTAGTGAAAAAGACTTTGCATGGTGAACAGGTCGCAATTAACTACAACGGAATGGCTTGCTATGCCATTTCAGAGGGCATTTAAGAGTCAACCACATTTCTGTGAGTCTAGAGTCACATGTAGGCCAGACCAGGTAAGGATGGCAGGTCCTAAAGGACATTAATGAGCCTAGTGGATTTTTATGAGAATCATTAGACTTTGAATTCCATTGAGTTTAACTTCCACCATCCCCACGGCGTTGGGATTCGAACCCAAATCCCCAGAGGATTCCCCTGGGTCTCTGGATTATTAGTCCAGTGACAATATTACTGTGCCATCGTCTCCCCTATTAAGTTAATAAACTTGTAGAATGGGCATGTTACTGGCAAATGAATCTCAATGCAGACAGGTAAGAATTTTGGCAGCAAGAATACTGCTTGAATAATAAGTCTAAATGAGGGAGAGGAGCAAAAAAGATTTAGGGTTACATATACATAAGGACATTAGGAATTAGGAACAGAAGTAGACTCAAAAATCAGGAAAAAAGTTAAAAAGTTAAAAAAAGTTAAAAAGAAAAAAGTTAAAAGGAAGGAGAACTCAGGAGATGTTATTAATGGAAGCGTTAGAATTCAAAAAGGTACAAAAACTAGCATAAGGGCACTTTATCTGAATACTTGTAGCATTCGAAACAAGGTAAATGAGTTGACGGCACAAATCATTGCGAACGAGTATGATTTGGTGGCCATTACATAGACATGGTTGCAGAATGGTCATGACTTGGAGTTAAATATCCAGGGGTATCAAACTGTTCGGAGGGACCGACAGGAAGGTAAGGGAGGTGGTGTAGCTCTGATATTTAAGGATGACATCAGGGCGATAGTGAGAGATGATATAGGTTCTGTGGAAAAAAAGGTTGAATCCATTTGGGTGGAAATTAGAAATAGTAAGGAGAAAAAGTCACTGATAGGACTATTATTTAAATGGTAAAAAATTGCAGCATGCTACTATGTAGAGGGACCTGGATGTCCTTGTGCAAGAATCACAAGGAGTTGGTTTGCAGGTGCAGCAGGTAATTAAGAAGGCAAATGGAATTTTGTCCTTCATTGCTAGAGGGATGGAGCTTAAAAACAGCGAGGTTATGTTGCAGCTGTATAAGGTGCTGGTGAGGCCACACCTGGAGTACTGTGCACAGTTTTGGTCTCCTTACTTGAGAAAGGATATACTGGCACTGGAGGGGGTACAGAGGAGATTCACTAGGTTGATTCCGGAGTTGAGAGGTTGGCTTATGAGGAGAGACTGAGTAGACTGGGGCTATATTCATTGGAATTCAGAAGAATGAGGGGAGATCTTATAGAAACATATAAGATTATGAAGGGAATAAATAAGATAGAAGCATGGAAGTTGTTTCCACTGGTGGGTGAAACTACAACTGGAGGGCATGGCCTCAAAATAAGGGGGAGCAGATTTAGGACTGAATTGAGGAGGAACTTCTTCACATGAACAGTTGTGAATCTGTGGAATTCCCTGCCCAGTTAAGCAGTTGAGGCTACCTCATTGAATGTTTTTAAGGCAAGGATAGATAAATTTTTGAACAGTAAAGGAATTAAGGGTTATGGTGAGCGGTCAGGTAAGTGGAGCTGAGCCCACGAAAAGATCAGCCATGATCTTATTGAATGGCGGAGCAGGCTCGAGGGGCCAGATGGCCTACTCCTGCTCCTAGTTCTTATGTTCTTAGACAAATTCAGCCCTTTGAGCCTGCTCCGCCATTCAATCAGATCATGGCTGATCTCTCCCTGGTCTCAGATCCACCTCCCCACCTGTTCCCCATATCCCCTTATCCGTTTTTTAAAATTAGAAATATATCTATCGCCTCCTTGAAACCATTCAACGATTCAGACTCCATCACACTATGGAGCAGCGTGTTCCACAAATTCACCACCCTTTGTGAGAAGTAGTTCCTCCTCATCTGAGTTTTAAATCTTCCGCCTCTCAATCTATACTTGTGACCTCTTGTTCTAGATTGCCCCACAAGAGGAAATATTTAGTCATTTACTTTATCAATCTCTTTTAAAATTTTATATACCTCAATCAGATCCTCTCTCATCCATCTAAACTCCAGTGAGTATAAGACAAACTGTTTTAATCTCTCCTCACAAGTCTACACTTCCATCCCCGGAATCAATCTGGTGAACATCCTCTGAACTGCCTCCAATGCCACCACATCCTTCCTCAAATAAGGAGCCCAAAACTGGACACAATACTCCAGACCTGGTCTCACCAACACCCTATACAATTGTAACATCACTTTTCTACTTCTATACTCCAGTCCCTTTGCAACAAATGCCAACATCCCATTTGCCTTTTTTATTACATGCTGCACCTGCATACCGACTTTCTGCGATTCATGAACAAAGACACCCAGATCCCTTTGCCCGGATACATTTTGAATCTGCTTTCCACTTAGGTCATAATTTGTCTTTCTATTTTTTTCGCCAAAATAACCTCACACTTATACACAAAGCATATAAGTGTCAATGCAAAAAAGATTGCATTTCTATAGCACTTTTCATGGCCTCTGAAAGCTACAAAGTGGCTTAAATTGAAGTATTTTTGAAGTATAGTCACTGTTGTAATAAAAGAAATGGAGCAACCTACTTGTGCAAGCAGCATGCTCCTATAAAAAGAAACGTGATGGTCACCAGATAAGCTGTTTTAGTGATGTCATTGAGGGATAAATATTGCCAGGACACGAGGGATACCTCCCCGGTTCATCTTCGAATCCATGATATAGGATCTTTTCCATCCACCCGATGGAAAAGATCCTATATCTTTGGTTTAACATTTTATCCAAAAGATGACTGTGTCGCACTCCCTCACTACTGCACTAGAGCCTTGATTTTTTTATTCAAGTCCTGGAGTGGAAACGGAATCCACAATCTAATTCAGAGACATGAGTGCTACAAACTGAGCTATGAGTAACACTATAATAATGCCATTTTAAACAAAAACTCAGGCACTGGAGTTCATTTCTAAAGGGATAGAAATAAAAAGCAGAGTAGTTTTATTTTGGATAATACTTATATAACTTAGAGAACCGTACATAGTTTTGGTCTGCATATTCAGTCCACACTTGGAGAATTGTACCCTGTTCTGGTCTCCATACTGTTGAAAAAGTGTAATGGAATTGGCAAAAGTGCAGAAAGATTTCATATGGCTGATACCAGAGGATATAATTATCAGGGAAGGTTGAAAAGGTTGGGACTCTTTTCTCAAAAAGAGAGATGATGGAGGGACGATATGATCTTTTAGACTACCTCCCCTTAACCATAAATGACAATCCACTTACGATATGGCTTCAAGTTATGGATCAATGGGTGGCTGGATTTTACATGGACTATTATTCTTTATCATAGAAGGTAAATTCACTAACTCAGAGCACCAATCAGGGGCTGCAATTTGGTGAATCATTACTACATTTCTATAGATTAATCTAGAATCATAGAATCCTTACAATACAGGAGGAGGCCATTCAGCCCATTGAATCTTACGACCCTCCAACAGAACATCTTAACCAGACCCTATCCCCGTAAGCCCGCATATATACTCCACTAATCCCCCTAACCTACACATCATTGGACACTAAGGAGCAATTTGCCATGGCCAATCCACCTAACCTGCACATCTTTGGACTATGGGAGGAAAGCGGAGCACCCGGAGGAAACCCACGCAGACACAGGGAGAATGTGAAGACTCCACACAGTCACCCAAGGCCAGAATCGAACCCGGGTCCCTGGCGCTGAGGCAACAATGCTAACCACTGTGCCACCCGCTAACCACTGTGCCACCCTCTGACCTTAGCTCTATTCTCTGTTCCCTGAGATTATATACTTAAAGAATGACAAATTTAGCTCTTTATTCTAATTAAAGTGAAATTGATAATCTCTTGAGATTTCTATTTTTTTAAAATCAGGTTGTCAGATAAAATACCACATACAAGCATTGTGACATTTAGAAAGCAAAATGCTTCCGTGATTAAAATAATCAGTGCACAAAATCAAAGCGCATACAGCATAACCACTGTCATTTCTTCATTTTTCTTGTGAAATAAGTGTAAAGCAGAGCTGTATTTAGAGGACTGTTTGTAAGCTGTATGGCTTCCACCCACTCCACCTTTCACTAGCAACACAGCCAGGCAAGTAATTGGCCCTGAAACAGAAACATTCCACCATGATTCATATTCAACTGTAACAAAGTGGAACTTAATAAGGTACTGCTTCAGTCATCAACATTTTACCATGTTCTAATTAGGTTTTTCCCATCGATATTGTGTAGATTAAGAATTAGGATGGACCATGTAATGCATATAAAACTAAAAGGCAAAAATCAAACATTTTTAAAGACAGGAAAAAAAAGTAGCTTCTCCACATGTTGTAACATGAAATGTTCCAGTTTGAAAAACTGATTTGTTTGCAAATTTAGATCTATGAATATTATGATAGAACTGAGAAGCTGCAGTAAGCCACATGCACAGCAAACACCATTTAGCATAGCTTGTTATTTGTCACTAACTGACTATACAATCAAAAATAAGTGACTTGTGTTGTAATGGACTTCAAAAGTGTTAAAGCAGAAAGATATGTACTCAGCAAGCAGAGTTATGTTAATTTTTCTGATATATGATCGGTTCAAAAACGTAAAACTGGCCTTGAATATCTCGCACATGATATTATGAATGGAGCTTGGAATTTCAAACTCCTTGATTGGAAGAAATTGCTATCAGCATCTACATTGATGTTTTTGCAAACTGAGGAAAATTGATTGTTTTGATTTGCAACATTTTATTTTAAGTTGAGGCTTTACTTGCATCATAAAATGCTGCCCAGCACATTTTAGTACAACAACAAATAATTTTAGTAAAGTCTGGTACACAGAGTGCATGTCACATGGTGAGCTACTGTACGTTTATGATTTGCTAATTGTAAAGACCTCAGAAAATGATTCACTACATTTCTTTTAAATTCATTCAAGGGATGTGCAGCAGGCTTCAGAATTTATTGCCCATCCCTAATTGCCCTCGAGAAGGTGGTGGTGAGCTGCCTTCTTGAGCTTCTCCTGTCCATGTGGTGTAGGTATACCCACAATGCTGTTAGGAAGGGAGTTCCAGGATTTCTTCACTAACAGTGAAGGAACGGCATTATATTTCCAAGGGAGGATGGTTTGGAGGGGAACTTCCAGATAAGACTCCCAAATATCTGCTGCCCTTGTCCCTCTAGATGGTAGTGGTCATGAGTCTGGAATGCCCTGCCTAAGGAGCTTTGGTGAGTTCCTGCAGTACATCTAGTAGATGGTACACACTGTTGCTACTGTAGCACTGGTGGTAGAGGGAGTGAACGTTTGTGGATAGGGTGCCAGTCAAGCAGGCTATTTTGGATGGTGTCAAGCTTCTGAGTTGTTGGAGCTGCACTCACCGAATTCCATCACACTGCTGACTTGTGCCACAGGATTGGGTGAGTAACTCACTGTTGGTAAACGTCTTCCTGGAGTAATTCTTCATTCAGTTGCTGTACTTTCTAAGGCAATGGAGTAGCTCCATTCTCTGCCACTACATCAATTACCATTTTCCCCATGTTCATTTAACATTTAGGAAAGTAATTTCAAATCACCTGGCAAAAATGTCACTGTTTAATCCCACTGCTACTTTTGTTTCCCCATTTCAGATTGTCCAGTTTTTGGATGTGTTCAAGAAACATTGTGTGTGTGACAAAGGGGAATTTTGCATCGAATTTGACCCGTCATCTTCTCCCTGCTGCTGCTGTGATTCTTTGAGCACAGAATACAAAAATGTGTTATTTCCTACTCCTGTTCTCTCTCACACCATGAATTTAAAAACATGCCACATTTCATCCCATTCAGTCTTAAATTTGCAGCAACATTTTTTCCTCCTCATTGCTATTTTGTTTGCCTGTTTACCAGCGTTTCTTTTTGAAGGAAATGTATTTGTAAAAGATAAAAGCTGTGGGAGGAAAGTGAAGGACACTGTAACAATGCATCAATATGGACTGTTTGCCCAAAATGAATTACACAGTGAAATTGTGAATATTGGCAAACTGAATCGTAATGAAAATCTTAAAAAATACACAGCAGTTTTTAATTAACGTCTAACACAGATAAAGTAATGATTTGCATAGAGAAGCTTTGCTGAAAAGTTCTAGCCCCTTTACGAAACGTTAATTTATCTTTCATGACATGCACCGGAATTCTATGCCCTGCCCGCCAGATTTGGAGTGGGTGAGGGTGGACAATGGAAATGTCCGTTGACGTCGGGCAGGATTTTCCGGTCTTGGGTTGAGCAAGGCCGTAAAATCCCACCCACGATATTTTTTGTACAAAATAAATATGAAAGACTTATATGTGTTACGATTATGAGGTTGAGATTATGATGTTTTGGGATTGTCTTTAAATTTAAAATAAAATGGAGAGTCATGTCACCTGTTCCGAAGACTGCTAAAGCCTAAAGTGGTTAGGGAGGTTCAGATTATGTTTCTGGGCAATGGTGTTAATGGTTGGGGACAATTGCAGCAGTCCCTGAGGTTCCAGTGGGTCTGAGTCTCCCCAGAAGGGAGCTGAAAGTTTTGGGTCGCGATCTTACCAGCCGTTCACGACACGCTCCCGCTGCAATAAAATCAGGGAATTTGGCATCAGTCAAATCTCTGTTCAATGCAGTAGGATGGGAAAATCCCACTGGCATGAACGGCCGTAACATTCCAACCTTGGTTTGTAGAAAATCTAGGCATTATAAAACCTATATCTCTGAAAGAGAATGGAAATCATTGAATCCCTCTAGTGCAGAAAGAGGCCATTCAGCCCATTGAGTCTGCACCAACTCTCTGACAGAGAGTCTTGCCCTCTCCTCTACCCTATCCATGTTGCCATGGCTACAAAAACAGAAAATGCTGGAAAATCTCAACAGGTCTAACAGCATCTGTGGGAAGAAAATAGAGCCAATGTTTTGAGTCTAGGGGACCCTTTGTCAGTGCTTTTATTTTACCATAGCTAATCCATCTAACCCGTTCAGCTTTGAACACTAAGGGGTAATTTTACCAAGGCCAATCCACTTAACCTATAATGCCAATTATGTCCAGTAATCGAAAGCATAGCCAGTTTTTGAAAAGTGTGACTGAGGGTAACAAATTGTGAAGAAATGGTAAACAGATGGCCTTTTCCAACTAAAATACCTCTTGCAGAATTCTGTGCTAGGTGAAGATTCTGGGCAGTTTGTTTGAGACATGGCAATAGAATAGATGCAGAATGTGCAATTAAAATATTCTGCACGAGCTTCTGGGTGCGAGAAAAGTTAACTAATCAACAAGAGTCTAATGAGATGACACATTGGAGTGTAAACTTTTTAGCCCCAGTCATCTGGTGTATAGTGTTTTCTAAAGTTTAAAGTTTATTTAATAGTCACAAGTAGGTTTACATTGACACTACCAGGAAGTTGTGAAAATCCCCCAGTTGCCACACTCCGGTGCCTATTTGGGTACACTGAGGGAGAATTTAGCATGGCCAATGTACCTAACCTGCACATCTTTCGGACTGTGGGAGGAAACCGGAGCACCCGGAGAAAACCCATGCAGACATGGGGAGAACGTGCAGACTCCGCACAGTCACCCAAGTTGGGAATCGAACCTGGGTCCCTGGCGCTGGGAGACAGCAGTGCTGACCACTGTGCCACTATGCCGCACTGGTCACTGCATCCTATATAATTGTAATTCCACAGCATGAAATGGCCTGAGAAGAAATACAAGTATGTAACTCTGCTCCTGTGATCCCACCCTTAATTATCAGATGCATATATTCAATTAAACATTCAGGAAAGCAATTCTGTTCTCTTGGCAGCCTTGATCTGGGAATGCTGTTTTCAAGGATAAGTTCAGAAAATGTTATCCGGACAACAGAAAGGTGCACTGCCTTACATCTGCTGCACTCTTACTCAAAATTATAATATTGTGATTTCTGTAAATTGTCTACATCTGTCAGTCTTTGGATTACCTTTAAATGAACTGTCAAATATTCTCCTGTTCTTTGTCAAAAATGGTTCTGTCAAAGTCTACCCCACTGTTTTGTTTCAAATACAGAGTGCTGGTTGTTTACATGCTAATGAGGTGCTATTGAGAGAAAGTGAGAATATACCTATATATGCTTGCTAGTTATTGATGGAAATTGGCATCTGAGGAGAATGAATATTTAGGTACACTCCTGTAAGATATATGTCGGATTAGGATTTGGTTTAATCTCATAAGATTTTTTTATTTCTTTTTCACTGATAAATAGCTTGTGGACTTCCATTGCAGCTGAAAATAATAATAGTTAATTTGCACATTCCCAGAGCCCTTCAGGGTACGAATAACATTTTGCAAGAAAAAGCTTAGTCAACAAGGAGGAGTCTTTTGGCAATAAGGAATAAGGGATAAGTGCTCTTCCAAATAAGAGAGTAGTCCATATCACAAAAGACAGTGGTCGACAGATTTGTCAGGAAAACTGAAAACCAGCTTTTATCACACCATAATGGTCGGGAGTTTTCGGCATTTGTGGTGATCACAACTGTGAAATTGACAATACTACTAGCATATACACAGATACAGTTAAATGGAGGAATCAGGAAGATGCTGTTGGTAATTCCCTACTCCTCCACAGGGTGCACTATTGAAGACCTTGAAGGTGACAATCTTCTCAAAAGGGCTAAAGTGTCGAAAATCTCCCATTTTATACTGTAATATCATTGTTAAATGCCTCCAATCTGAAAAAGTTATATCACGTTAAGTTGTGACTGGGTTTTTTAACAATGTACCAAGGCATGACTATTGCTCTCAAGGTTTTTACATTAGTGTAATGTCATTTTTTTCTATTATGATTAAAATTCCATTTATTATGAATGTTTAAAAGAATGTTTATGATATTTCAGCTTCTACTATGCATGCTCTAATCTTTATTTCACTCTGTGTAAAATTGAACAAAAGTGAAAGACATTCCGTTCATTTTACTTCCTGGTTTACTGTCTGAGAACTCTTCAATGTACTGGGCTGCTTAGCTTGCTGTTACTCAGCATTGCAGGCCTCCCAGATTTGGCCCCAGATTCAAAGTAATGTCAGGAGATTACTTGATTTCAGGTGGCTTTCTTCAAGGTCAGTAGCGACTGCTGTTGTTTCATCACTGGCCTCAAAATCCAAGCCAATGAATCATCAAGGTTACTAGGATGAATGGAAGTGACTAAAGCCTTATAAACTCCTTTGGTATCAATATTCCTTTTTCAGTTTCACCTACTTCTTTATTAGATGATGTAGTCATGTAGTATCATTTCCTTATGTATTTGTATTTTAGGGTTTCCTTCGTTAGATAGATATGTGCGTTTAATATATATATATATAAAATTAAATCATTAAATTTAGAATTTATAAATAAAATGCTTCTGTTAATGTATCTTCCATATGCCAGTTCCAAAAAGTAAATTCTAACTACTTGGCACAAGGTAACTTATTGGGAATGAACTTCACATCTGCAATCCCTTTTAAAAAATCAATTATAAGCAATTTGCACTCTTCAATCCTTGTTTAAAATGAATGCTAACACATCAGGATACTGACTTCCAATGGTACAACAAGGGGAATACACACAAAATAATTATGCAGTTCAAAGCTAATCATTATATTACAAATGGTTTAATTCACATTCCAATGTTTTTTGCCAAGCTAATGCAGTTCCTCACATGATCATCTGTTTTAATTAAATATAGATTGGAACTTCTTATCACAGAGCACCCCAGTTGCATTAAAAACACGTACCAGTTCATAGAGGTGATTAACTCATTAATTGTACTCCATAATGCCATACTTTTTATAATAGACTTTGAAAGTCTGTACACAAATGTAGAAACAGAGATATGTTGGTTGTCTGAAATAATTTTAACAAATTTCCTCAGCCTGACAGATCAGATGAAGCTATAATCTGAACAAAAAATGATTTTCGGTTCAAGAACAAATTTTATTTTTAAGTCAAAGGCACAACCTATGGGTAAGAAACTTGCCCCAACCTATGCAAACATATATATGGCAGAGTGGGAAGAGAATGTGTTTTAAGAGCGTGTCCCAGGTGCTCTCTGTGTGTCACTACAGATATTTGGATAACATTTGGGTTATCTAGACTCAGACAGAAACAGAATTAGAGGGATTCATAAATATCATCAATAATCACGTTCATTAAACCTAAAACCACAAAACCACAAAGAAAGTGTTAAATTCCTAAACACTGCAGTATTTAAATTGGCACAAGATAGCAAAAAAAGTTTATTTTTAAATATCTGACACACACACATGCATACAAACAGACATGTACAAACACTCACATCACTCCTTCGAAATGATGGGGCTCTAAATTAATTTGAACTGGATACCACAAAGAAAAAGAAACAAGAGATAGTGAATTGCAAAATTAGCAACACAGCTAACAAATGGTTTGAATCAAGTATAAGGTATACAGTTTTCAGTCAAGCTTAAAACTGAAAATGCCCATAAAAGTCCACGAGCTCACAGGTTTCGTAATCCCTATGATTAACAGAAGAAACCATATTTTACATCCCTGAATCATGGGAATTACCATCAGTTCGGATGTTACTGTTCTAATCATTTGAGTTTTTTGTCTGAGGAGTGATCGGCAAAAGAGGGTGATCGGCAAACGGGGGGGAGGGGGGTGTGGTATGTTAGCGGGCTGATCGGCAAAGGTGGGCATGTAGGGGGGTGGTGATCGCTAAGGAGGGCATATGTGGGGAAGTGATCAGCCAATTGGGGGGGTGTGCAGGGGGGCTGATCGGCAAAGGGGAGAGGCTGCAAGGGGGTGGGCTGCGGATGGGGTTGTGGTGGGAGATTCATTGGGAGGGTCCCGATGCCCCAGTGCTAACCTGTGTTGCTATGGGGAGAGGGGTGGGCTTCCCCAGTGAGCTTAGGCTCTGCCTCTCCTGTCGGTGTGAATCTCCCAACTGCCAGAGTGTGGGAAGATTGCGCTGGGTAGCTCACTGAAAAAAAGAGTGAAACACTCCAGTTTTCAGACTATTTTGACACTTGGAATTTTTTGGGAATATTGCAGCCTCTGTCTTTGGAGGAGCAACAAGAGGAGGAGAGACAGAATCTTTGATTGGAGGAGCAGCATCTCACAGGCTCTGTCTCTCCCATATACAGGGTGACTTTTCCCTCATTGGTCACCCCCATGATTGATTATTCGTGGCCATTTTGGCAGCTTTCAGGGCAAATTTGCTTGCTCCCCATGTGTAAATTCTAACCCTGATTGTGGGATTTTAGGTGGACACATTTTGACAGTTTTGCCTTTTGCGCCAACCCATGGGTCTTTGGTCCAACTACAGAAAAACTGTTACCATTGTTCGAACTATAACCTAAATCTGCCCGTGCTACACCTGCTTTGTGTGTTAATTTTTTATGCTGAATACAGAGTAAAATGTACTATTTCTTCATATCCATCACCTTGATGGGCATAAAAAAATATAAATTAAAATAATTGGTTGAAAAAATTAGGAATAAAACTCATCACCTGTCTATTAGGAGTCACATAACTTTTCAACAAGCAGCATGATGAGAAGCTCATACTGTGAGATTTCAGTAGGTTCTTCGTGTAAAAATAAATTACAGATTGAGAAAGTGTGTGACAAATAGCCACTATCCATGCTAATCTTTTTTGTACATGCACCATCTGGAGCCTTGTACTGGAAGAAAGTAATCTGCAAGATTTACTAACAAAATGGTAGAGGTTAAGTGTATACATGTTCTGGAATGGTTATTCTTCGAGGTTTCTAAATATTAATCTTCTTGGCTTATAACAACATATTACTGCATTAAATCGATCCTATAAACTTAGCAGCCACGTTCGCTCGTGTTGCTTGACCTTCGACAGCTTCCACATTCCAAGTCATGCATCTGATGGTCCACCAGCATTGTCTATTCGTACAACTATCAAAGATCAGTAGATATATTATCCACGTAAACAAAAGGATTGCCATTTCTTCTGGGTCTCTATACTGTTATATTGAAAAGTCTTATTGTTCAGTGGGGAATTTACTGAACAGGCTAGCTGAGCTAGCCTGTTCAGTGGGTGGCACGGTAGCACAGTGGTTAGCATGGCTGTTTCACAGCTCCAGGGACCTGGGTTCGATTCCCGGCTTGGGTCACTGTCTGTGTGGAGTTTACATGTTCTCCTCGTGTCTGCGTGGGTTTCCTCCGGGTGCTCGGGTTTCCTCCCACGGTCCAAAGATGTGCGGGTTAGGTTGATTGGCCATGCTAAAATTGCCCCTTAGTGTCCTGAGATGCATAGGTTAGAGGGATTAGCGGGTAAATATGTAGGGATATGGGGGTAGGGCCTGGGTGGGATTGTGGTCGGTGCAGACTCGATGGGCCAAATAGCCTCTTTCTGCACTGTCAAGTTTCTATGATTTCTATGAGTACAGGAGTTTGCACCAAAATTGATCTGCTGGAGAGTGCACTACGATAATACAAAATGCTTTGCCATAACAGCATAGATTTTTTTTAAAGCTCAGACCATACATGTATGTCATGGCCACAAAGGATAGCTGAAGTATTTGCTCACCATATATGTGAAACCAGATGGTGTGTTTTGGATGATATCACCATGGGGTAGCATGTAGATGAGAAATAGAAGGGAGGGCGGCAATAATAAATCATTGAGGAACTTCAGAGGGGAGAGAGCAAGAGAGAATGTGAAGTCATTGCAGGCCATTCTCTGGCTCTGACTGGAAAGCTAAGGATATACTTAAACATGAGTGTGAAGTTGTCCATTTTGGCAGAAAAAATAGAAAAGCAAATTATTACCTAAATGGAAACAGATTCAAAATGCATCCGGGCAGAGGGATAGAGTCATGGATGTTTACAGCATGGAAACAGGCCCTTTGGCCCAACTTGTCCATGCCGCCCTTTGTTTTTAAAACCCCTAATCTAATCCCAATTGCCCACATTTGGCCCATATCCCTCTATACCCATTGTACCCATGCAACTATCTAAATGCTTTTTAAAAGATAAAATTGTACCCGCCTCTACTACTACCTCTGGCAGCTTGTTCCAGACACTCATCACCCTCTGTATGAAAAAATTGCCCCTCTGGACACTTTTGTATCTCTCCCCTCTCACCTTAAACCTATGCCCTCTAGTTTTAGACTCCCCTACCTTTGGGAAAAGATATTGACTATCTACCTTATCTATGCCCCACATTATTTTATAGACCTCTATAAGGTCACCCCTCAGCCTCCTACGCTCCAGAGAAAAAAGTCCCAGTCTATTCAGCCTCTCCTTATAACTCAATCCATCAAGTCCCGGTAGCATCCTAGTAAATCTTTTCTGCCCTCTTTCTAGTTTAATAATATCCTTTCTATAATAGGGTGACCAGAATTGCACACAGTATTTCAACTGTGGCCTTACCAATGTCTTGTACAACTTCAACAAGACATTCCAACTCCTGTATTCAATGTTCTGACCGATGAAACTAAGCATGCCGAATGCCTTCTTCACCACTTTGTCCAACTGTGACTCCACTTTCAAGGAGCTATGAACATGTCCCCGAGATCTCTTTCTTCTGTAACTCTCCCCAACGCCCTACCATTAATTGAGTAAGTCCTGCCCTGGTTCAATCTACCTTGCATTTATCTAAATTAAACTCCATCTCCATTCGTCAGTCCACTGGACCAATTGATCAAGATCCCATTGCAATTGGAGATAACTTTCTTCACTGTCCACTATGCCACCAATCTTGGTGTCATCTGCAAACTTACTAACCTTGCCCTCTATATTCTCATCCAAATCATTAATATAAATGACAAATAACAGTGGGCCCAGCACTGATCCCTGGTCACAGGCCTCCAGTTTGAAAAACAACTCTCTACAACTACCCTCTGGTTTCTGTCAAGAAGCCAATTTTGTATCCATTTAGATACCTCACCCTGGATCCCGTGAGATTTAACTTTATGCAACAAGCTACCATGCGGTACCTTGTCAAAGGTCTTGCTAAAGTCCATGTAGACAACATCAACTGCACTGCCCTCATCTACCTTCTTGGTTACCCCTTCAAAAAACTCAATCAAATTTGTGAGACATGATTTTCCACTCACAAAGCCATGCTGACTGTCCCTAATCTGTCCTGGATCTGGTCTCTATGTTCATGAATCGCAGAGAGTCGGTATGCAGGTGCAGCATGTAATAAAAAAGGCAAATGGAATGTTAGCATTTATTGCAAAAGGACTGGAGTATAAAAGTAGAGAAGTGTTGTTGCAAATGTGTAGGGTATTGGTGAGACCACATCTGAAGTATTGTGTCCAGTTTTGGTCTTCTTACTTGAGGAAGGATTTGGTAGCATTGGAGGCAGTTCAGAGGAGGTTCACCAGATTGATTCCGGGGATGAAAGGGTTGATGTACGAGGAGAGATTAAACAGTTTGAGCTTGTACTTGCTGGAGTTTAGAAGGATGAGAGGGGATCTGATCGAGGTATATAAAATTTTAAAAGGGATTGATAAAGTAAATGTAGACCAAATATTTCCTCTTATGGGGCAATCTCAAACATGCGGTCACAGGTATAGTTGAAAGGCGATAGATTTAAAACTGAGATGAGGAGGAATTACTTCTTGCAGAGGGTGGTAAATTTGTGGAACTCGCTACCCCATAGTGCGATGGAGTCTAAAATGTTGAATGGTTTCAAGGAGGTGATAGATATATTTCTAATAAAAAAGGGATAAGGGGATATGGGGAACAGATGGGGAGCTGGATTTGAGGCCAGGGAGAGATCAGCCATGATCTGATTGAATGGCAGAGCAGGCTCGAAGGGCTGAATTTGCCTGCTTCTGCTCCTAATTCTTATGTTCCTATATTCTCAATGACTGAACATTCACAGGCACTAGTAATGTAGTGGCCCAGGATGATGCTCTGGGGACCCAGGCTCAAATCCCACCATGGCAAATGGTGAAATTTGAATTCAATAAAAAATCTAAAATTAAAAGTTTAATGATGACCGTGAAACCATTGTCGACTGCTGTAAAAACCCGTCTGGTTCACGAATGCCCTTTAGGGAATGAAATCTGCCATCTTTACCTGCTCTGGTCCACGTGTGACTCCAGACACACAGCAATGTGGTTGACTCTGAATTGCCCTGAGGGATGGGCAATAAATGCTGGCCCAGCCAATGACATCCACATCCCATTAAAAAAAATTTAAAATCTTGTCAGGGTTCAGAATTCCAAAGATTCTCAAGCCTTTGAGTGAAAGAAATCTCTCTCCAGTTGAGCTCCAGCTGTTATCCTATGACCCTGAGTTCTAGCCTCTCCAGCCAGGAAAATAGTTTGACCACATCTACCCTGTCAAGTACTCCAAGAATTGCATGTGTTTCAAGAGATCCCTTCTCATTCTTCTAATCTCTAGAGGACAGGGGTTAATCTTACTTGATTTTTCCTCACAGGACCGACCTCTCATCACAGGAATCAAGTTAGTGAACCTTCATTGCGCTGCTTCCAAGGCAAGTATATTTCTTTGGAATAAGTGAACCGAAAGTGCACACAGTGCTCCAGGTATGGTCTCCCCAAAGCTCTATCTATTTGCAGCGAGACACCCTTATTGCAATATTTCAAGCCCCTTGCAGTAAAGGCTAACATGGCATTTTCTTGCCTATTTCTTGCAGCCCCTGCATGTTAACTTACTGTGATTCATGTAAAATGACACACAAGTCACTCTTAAAAGCAATATTAGCCAGTCTACTATCTTTCAGAAAATATTTTGCTTATCCGTTCTTCCCACCAAAGTGGATAATTTCACACTTGTCCATATTATACTCCATCTTCCACCTTTTCTGTAGAATGAACTGGAAAAGGCGAATTGTCCTCAGCTGCATCTAGCTTGTGATCTATTATAGCTACTCTTCAGTAAGAAACTCATTTGTACAATAGAGTACTGACAGGGAGCATTAGTATGTAGTTGTTCTTAAATGGAATGCATAAAGTCAATGGATAAGTTGGGAATTCGATAAGAGTGGGAGATTTGTGAAGGGCAGGAGGAGGTACTGTTTTCTGCCTTAAATATTTATAGTAATTCATGTTATAATAAATAATTAATTTGATCTACATTTACCTATAATCTATATTAGGTAATTAGTTAAAAACAAGAAGCTAATTTGATTCTAAACACACAGATTTTAATTATATAACCATTTTTGCAGTAAGTGCCTGCATCTCAATGATCATCAGCTCAGGGTTGTTGAACTTATGTTTGAGGTGCAGATGTTGTGGGTCATCAGGGAGGGGGAAGAGTTACCTGGACACTTTGATCCAGGAAGCAGTCACGTCCTTAGGCTCGGAAGGATTGCAGACCTGTTTAGTCGTCATTGGTAGGGAGGTGCTACTGAGAGTCAGGCAGGTAAAGGGACCCTAAGTGTAGGGTTGGAGGAGCCTCAGCCTTTTCTCTTATCCAACAGGTACCTGGTTCTTGCAGACTGTGTGGATGAGCGCGGAGTCTGTTAAAAGGACCGAGCAAACTGGACACAGCACCATTTAAGTAGGTGGAGTGAAAAGGAATGCAGTAGTGATAGTGAACAGTGTAGTTAGGTGAATAGATATTGTTCTCTGCAGCTGTAACTGGAAATTCTGAAGAACGTGAGTCATTATAAAAACAGCATTTCCCTCCCTCCTTCCCGAAATTTCCCACTCTAACTGAATTTCCAATTTATCCATTTAGTTTATGCACTCCATTTCTGGTCACTTTGTACAACCACACATTAATGCTCTCTATCAGTATTCTATTGTACAAGGGGGCGTCTTACTGGAGAGCAAGTGTTACCAGTATGGTGCCATGGTTGAGAACATCTCCTTATGGTTGAATTTTTACGGCCCCAGAAGGCAGGGGGAGCTGGTAAGATCATCAGGAGTTAGGATGGATTGGCTCCCCAATGTGGTCCCAGTGTTGGGGAACTGTACTGACAGCAGGACCAGAGGTGGATAGGCTGCCTGTCCAAAGGAAGCAGGCAGTCAGTTTCCATAACCAAAGGTTCAATTCGGAACCATTTACAGTGCCGATGGCATTTTGCCAGTGGTGGACCAACCACCTGCCATGTGAAGTGGCCTCCAGGTAAATGTAGGCAGCTTCCCATTGGGACCCCTGGGGAGAAGGTCTTATGCAGCAAAGAAAAGGAAGGCTGCTCCTGCAGCCCCAGGTATATTTTCATAGGTCCTTCCCCTCCCGCACTTGGTCTTTTGATTATTTTAAATGTTGTCCTCACCAGCGTGTTGTCAGCCTCAGGTCTTCTGCCTGTGTCAGCAGTGACCATCAAAACCGATGGTCCTCTGATTGGGCCAGCAACTCTTGGGGATAGATGGCTGTCCAGTGGAAGTCATTTATTTGGCTGTTGCCAGTAATATTCAAGGAGAAGCCAACTGCCTGCCGGCCTTCAGATATTGGTACATCTTGCAAAATCTTAACTTTGGAGGATCCAGTTGTTATAATTCATGTAGGATACAATGATGTAGGTAGAATGAGGAGAGATTCTGCTGAGCGAGCTTGAACACTTATGGTCAAAATTAGTATGCAGAACCTCAAAGGTAATAATCCCTGGATTACAAACAGCCATGTGAAAATTGGCATTGTGTCAAATAGATCAAAGAGTTGGATGCATGGCTCAAAGAGTGATGAGGGAGCCTGGGGTTCTGATTCTTGGGGCATTGGCACCAACACTGGGGAGAGAGAGAATTGTTCTGTTGGGATGGACTCCACAGGCTGGGAACAGCATGTCAGTAAATTGAATAACTCGGGTTGTAGTCATGGCTTTAAATAAAAAAGGTGGGAAAAGGGTTCAGGTGAGGGGAGGTTTATAAATATAAATAGAAGTCAAGGCCATAGAGCACTGTAGTGTAAAGATAAGCAGAGTGTGAAAGAAAGGGACAGATCACAATGGTAATACGAATTGAATACATTTAACACAGGGATGGACAGAGTTTTGATATCCCAGAGAATCCATTAATGTGAAGAATGGGTGGGAAAGTGAAGTTGAAGCCCAAGCGCATCCGCAGTCATATCAAATGGTGGAAAAGGCTCAATGGGCCACAGGGTTTACTCCTGATGCTATTTGTTTTGTTCTTGTGCAACAGCACATCAGTGAATAAGGTCAAACCAAGGAAAATGATAAAATGTTGAAATTAGAGATGGAGCAGGCTCGAAGGGATGAATGGCCTACTGCTGTTGCTAGTTTCTATGTTTATCACAATGTGTGAAACATTCTTAACAAAATAAATAAATTAATGGCACAAGTGGAGGTAAATGAGTATTGTCCATTTGCCATTATGGAGCCACAGTTGCACGGTCACCGAGGTTGGAAACTATTCCAGTGCACTACATGTTTCAAAAAGAAAGATCAAAGTGAAAAGCAAAATAAATAGTCCTGATAATAAAGGCTGATATAAGTGAGGAAGCATCTTGGTTTGGAAGAGCAGGAAGTGGACTCAGAATGGGTGGCATTATGAAACAACAAGGTGTAGTTCATAGGCCTCTAACAGTAACTAGAGTATTAATCAAGAAATGAGAGATAAAAATGTAGAGAGAAATAGAGTTAACATTTCAGGTCTGTAATCTTTTAGCAGAACTGGGAAAAGTTAGAGACATAATAGATTTTTAGCAAGGGATAGATGGACAAGGACAATTGTGGTCGGTGCAGACTCGATGGGCCGAATGGCCTCTTTCTGTACTGTAGGGTTTCTATGATTTCTATGATTTCTATGAAAAGGAAGGCCTGTTATACGGTGAAAGTCAGGTGAGAGTGAATGACAGAAGAATTAGTGTTCCAGAGCTAAAAGGAATGGTGTTGGAGCAAGAAAGAAAACAAAATAATAAAAGTTGTCTCCAGGATAGCTTTGGGCTGCTGACCAAAAAGAAAAAACAAAGCGAGCAAAGACGAGGAAATAAAATGGAGCAGAAATTATTGTCTGAAATTGTTGAACTCAAAAGTCCAGAAGTGCCTAATTGAAAGATGAAGCGTTGAGCGTGAGAGCACTGTGCGTAGTTCCCCAGAAGTTTTGGTTTCCAATCTCACTTTCCCTATAGCAACTGGAAGGTTAATTTCCCTGCTTCAGTTAGGGTCTGTCTCAAAAAATACAAGCCTTGATGTGGGCATTGCTGGCAAGACCAGCATTTGTTGGCCATCTCTAATTGCCCTTGAGAAAGCGGTGGTGGGGATGAGCTGCCTTCTTGAACCGCTGCAGTCCATCTGGTGCAGGTACACCCACAGTGCTGCTGGGAAGGAAGCTCCAGGATTTTGATCTCGGGACGGTGAAGGAATGGCCTTGCCCTTCGCGGTGGTAGGGGTCAGAGGTTTGTCGTCGAATGAGACTTGGTGAGATGCTGCAGTGTATCGCGTATATAGTACACACTGATGGCTGTGTACATCTGTGGCGGTGGGAGTGAATGTTTAAGTTGGTGGATGGACTGTCAGTCAAGGTTGAGAAATAAAGTTCTGGAAATGACAGCAGTTATCACCTGGTTTGAAGTTTAAACATATCACATACCAGAATACCACTATCGGTTTCTAATTTCTGTTTTTAATACTTTAGCAAAATTAAATTCCTAACAACATTGCCTCCAAGAAAAAAAATCCTTCTTTGAAGACTGAGGCAAACGAGAAAGAATCTTTGTTGCTTTCCTACCACACAGCAATAAATTAGAAAGAATAAAATAAAGCCCAAGCCAAAAAGCATGGAGGAGGGGGGGGAAGGGCGGGAGTTCACAAAGCCAAGTTCTGCATGAATACTGAACAAATGCTTTGAATGCGAATGTGATAATTCGGCATCCTGGGGTTCTTCTCTGTACAGCAACAGCATGCTCTATTATTTACGAGTAATTCTTTATTTCACAAGTATTTGCATGAACAGGCACACAGACATAACGAATACTGACATGTTGTACCCTGTCTGACCTGACACTGTTGTCCTGTCCAGATGTACACCTCACGCTGTTTCTAGCTGCAGTGAAGCTAATGAGATTCTGAAGGTCATAAATTGGTAATGAAAAAGCAGGCACACTTATGCCTTCTGACTCAGTATTCAGACACAATCTTCCTCTTTATTGTGCCTTTATTTTTTCAGCTGAACAGATGCAATGCAGAAATCTGTTTCTCTCCATGGCTGCTGCCTGACCTGCTGTGAATTTCCACCGTTTGCTGTTTTTATTTCAGCTCCCCAGCATTTGGTGCATTAATTTTAGATTTCCAGCTTCCATAGGATTTTGCTTTTGTGTTAGTTTTCAATTCACTGCCATCGCTCTTCCAGGAATGCCCATCTTGAAGAAGTTTCACTCTCTCCAGTGAAATTTCCATTTGTCTCTTTGAATCTGTTCATCATTGCTTTTTATTTCACTTCTCATGTTTTTTTTTATTCGTGGGACATGAGTGTTGCTGGCTAGGCCAGCATTTATCATCATCCCTAATTGCCTTTGAGAAGGTGGTGGTGAGCTGTCTTCTGAAAGCACTGCAGTGCATGTGATATTTACCAAAGTCTGCTTTCACAGTCATATCTCCTTCCTTAGCAATCGTCTCCAGCTTCAACTTATTCCACATGGTTTCCATATGAAATCATACCCTTTGTACCTGCTGTTCTCGCCACATTAATTCTGATAAAAGATCACCGCCTATTTTAGGGCGGCACGGTGGCACAGTGGTTAGCACTGCTGCCTCACAGCTCCAGGGACTTGGGTTCAATTCCCGGCTTGGGCCACTATCTGTGTGGAGTTTGCACGTTCTCCCTGTGTCTGCGTGGATTTCCTCCGGGTGTTCCGGTTTCCTCCCACAATCCAAAGATATGCGGGTTAGGTGCATTAGCCATGCTAAATTGCCCCTTGGTGTCCTGGGATGCATAGGTTAGAGGGATTAGCAGGGTGAATATGTGGGGTTATGGGGATAAGGCCTAGGTGGGATTGTTGTCGGTGCAGACTCGACGGGTGAATGGCCTCCTTCTGCACTGTAGGGTTTCTATCATCTTTCTATGAACTGAAACATTAATTCTGTTTCTCTCTTTACAAATTCTGCAAATTTTGCTGAATATTTCCAATGTTTCTATTTCAGAAACCTTTGTTGTTCACTCACACTATTGGTACACAGCATAACTACTTCTTAATCCGTGGCTGAGTTTCAAACACCACATCTGGTCCATCATTGTGTGCTTAATTCTGCCTCCTGAATAGTGTCCATTTACATACTACCTCATCCTTACCATCCCTGAAACCCTCATACAAATCTTCGCCACTTCGAAGTTCGACTCCATCAGTCTTTGTCTCCGCAATCTTCCCAGCTTCATCATACTTAAACTTTCATTCATTGTGAACTTAGTGTCGGGTAGAATGTAATAACATTCTATATGCCTATCACATTATTTTTGACAACCTCAAATGGCTTCCTGTATCCCAGTATTTAATATTGATATACAGCCTTTAAAATAGAAAACAAAATCCCAAGGCACCTTACAAAGGTGCAATGAGAAATGGACAGCAACCTAATGAATAGGGCTATTCAGAGAATTGAGAGTCTCTTTTGGTTGTAAAGGGGGCTTAGAAGAGGAGGGGAGGTGGAGAGGTAGTAACGTTTAGGGAAGGAATTCCAGAGGCCAAGACATAGGTACCAATGGTCAGGTAAGGGAAGGGGCAGATACACACAAAAGTAAGAGGAAAAACAGTTAATGGGTGGGAGCACAGGCAAGAAAATGTTACAGAAATATGGAGTTGAGAGTCCATGAAGGAATTTGACACAAGGGTGAGAATTTCAAATTTGAGCATTGAGAAAGGGGTGCCAAAGTCTGTCAGCGAGGTGATGGTATGCATGGATGCACAAAAAAATTTTGGATTAAATAGTCAATGATTGACAAAGGATGAAGGATGGTCAGGATAGCAATGGAATTGCCATGTCTGGAAGTGACAAAAACAGGGATGAGGGTTTCAGTGCCAGATAGGCTGAGATAAAGGCAAATGTGATCATCCTCAGCCCTATATCCCAATCTGTGCGCTTTGCACCTTCATCAGTTTTGCACCGTTAGATTAACCGTGTGTTCTGTTCTGTTCCTGCTCAACTCGTGACTCAACCTTTAGCCAGCGTGCATGTATTATTTTCAGTTCAGTCATCATGCATCTACACGCTAGAACACATCCACCACTGCCTGAAATTCATTCCCCAAATCCATTTATCTTTCTACATCTCTCCTTTCCGGCAAAAATCTCTTCAAAACCTAACTCTAACTTCACTTTTGACCAGAACTACTACTTCTTCTGTCTCCATCGTTATCCTATATAAAAAGCACCTTGAGCTTGTTGTTCGTGTTAAAATATGTAAGTTGCTGCAGATGATAAAATGTTAGAATTTATGAGGCAATAAATTGCCTTCATGCTGAATAAATGATGAGACAATATCAATTTAAATCATTTATGATCAAACAGAGGTCTGTAACTTGACAAATGCACTTAAAATCGGAATTGTTAAAAATGACCAGGTGGCATTAAATCAGAAGCACAATTCTAAATTTAATACAAAACAACATTCAAAACTAGAAACAATTGATCAACTGACACCTCTCAATCAATCAAACACCAGGATTTTCTAATCATTCCACGAGGGCTACAAACAACTTTATTGAACCGGAAACGCAAGGATTACGTTCCAAAACCGTTAAATGATTTTTTTAAATGAATTTATTATTTTGAAGTTTAAGATTTTCATTTCTTCTCATATCTGGTCCAGAAAATAAATAGTAAAGCTACAACTGTCAAATCATTATGACCTTGATTATATTGTACAAATATTTCATATGTAAAATGGCAGATAAAGGTACTTCATAATATCTAATGAATGTTAATATCTTTCACAATAATTTCAAGATTCTGACTTTGAATTTAGGAAAAATAAGGAATTAGACTGTCATTTATTGTGCCTGATTAGGTGTAGAAGTATGTATTAAGGAGAAATGGGCAGGGAAGATTATATACCCATAAAATGTGCTTGGAATATTTTAATCTATTTAAATGATGACAGAAAATCAAGTTCTGTTATGGGTGTGCAATTCAATCTTCCCAGCATTTGTTCTTGCACTCTTTCTAGGTGGCTCTTTACACCCAAGCACAACAGAGGGTAATTTGCCCCTAACATTAACAAATATCATTCCTACCCATCCCTTTTTCCATTTAATACAATTGTATTATACATCAGAGACACCAAGAGCTTTCTCAACACCAGCTGTAGCTGGTCATAAATGACTTGGCTTGGAACTTTGTCATTTCTTTCACTGTGGAAGCCTTTTATTATCCAGTAAACTTGGCAATTCTAATATATCATTCATATTACTTTCCTTATAGAACTCTCATGCCTCTTAAAAATATAAACCAAAATAAGGGCCTGTTCAATCGCAAATATTTTGACAAAACTGAAGTACTGAAAATCTCTTTGAAGAGAACGATATCCTGGAAAGAAGCTGATTTTTGCAAAATCTTTACAAATGGAGTCCTGAGGGCTCAGAATGGTTCAGCTCATTAAATCAAGACAACAATTTTTGTTTAAATAATTCCTAAATCAGGTCAGGGCTGAAGCTTGGTCGAGAGGAGCAACAAGAAATTGTACCACTATTGTTCAAGACTAGCTGAACTTAACAAAATTACATATTTTTCATCATAAATAAGAGTAACACTTTATATTATCTAATTTATTGAACAATCAGCAAATAAACCTATTTATTCAGCTTTGCTGATTCAAATTGTTTTCCTGCATGAATAGGTCTGTGAGACAATTTTAAACAAAGACCCAACACATTTCAGAATCTGTAACAACTCAAATTATATACTGCCTGTGTTTTTTTTCTTGGTATCAATTGCAGGTTAAATTCTTGTGAAACATCTGTGGTTACACTGCTATTTTAATCACACACAGGATTTTATCACACAGTGAATGAATGCATGCATCATTATGGTTGCTGATGTGTGCTATGACAACCACCTTTGGCTAAACAGAACTATCCTGCCGGCTCTAAATAAAACATAAATATAATTTAAAAAGGTGGCATTGAGTACAGCAGTTTACAATATTATCTGATCCTTCAATGAAAAGAGTGCCTTGTATTCATTTCTGGGTATCCGCTCTTTTTGCACTTAAATGGAGTTTAAGGTTGTGAGGTTGGAAAGGAATTAAAATTGGAAGCCCATCTCTCATCACTAACAATAAGGTTCATCATGGAAATTAATTATCGCACGATTGTTCGCAGATTCAAAGGTTCACCACATGCATGAAAATTCAGGCCAGAATTTCGGAAGAGATGGGCATGGATTTGAATTGTCATAACATGTTCAACAATCAGAGAGAGAACAAAAGAGGTTGGAGATAGGATGATAGTTGAAAGAGGATATTAAAGTTGAGGACAGAGGAGAAGATTTGAAGATTTAACAGTTTGAGAATTAGATCCCAAACAAAAAAGTCACTAAAGGTGTTCATGAGCATTGGGCTGAGAAAAAGTACTTGTGTGCTGAGAAACCGGGCAAGTAAAGGATCAATCTTGCAGCAGTTGGGTCTCATGGAGGCCATGAGCTGGTGAGGACTGGGAGTGGGGAGAAAGTGCCAACATGATACAAAATCATTGCAGAAGTGTGGTGATAGTTAAGAGGGGCAGAGTCATCAGGCAGGGGACAAAGAGGAGGCTTAGGCAACCAAATGGAGAGCAAGTGGAGAGTCTCAATCTTCAAAACGAAAACAGATCCATGCACTTGTCACACAATGTTTTAACTGAAAGTGGGGAAGGGAAGAATAGAGTCTGAAGTTATCCTTATCCTCCAGAATAATCTTGGGATTTGGGGGAGGAATTGGGATATATCAGTGGTGGGTAGGTGAGGTACTTTCCACTCATTGGACAACTTAAGTGTTCAAGGTTCTTCATCAAGTCTTCTCTATTCATTATATTTCCATCAGGTTTGCATTATTTACATTTAAGGTAAATTTCCAAATACTTAGCTCGCAGAATTACTCTACCCATTTCTTGTATTTTGTTGTTGTCAGGGTAATGAACCTAAAATGTCAGAAAACTAATCCTGTGAGAGTTGTGTGTCTGTAAAATCTTGGTGTTTTTCTTTGCTATAGTAGCAACAGCCAAGTCAAATTCTGCCTAGAGCTTTTCTTCTAATTTTATCTACAATTTATACAGAATGTGTGATGTTATTTTTTCAAATATTTTGGATATCCTTAAGGAAACTTTATACCACATTTTAGTTGAGGTCCTGGAATGCAAGAAATGTTTAAACGTGTTTTGAAGACATATTGTTGGCATCTATATTATTATGCCTTTGTATATTTTCCAATAACCGCACATTTTCCTAAATATAGCTGTGCACAAAAAAATTAAGTCAATAATGTTATCAACCACACAGCTACTGAGTCCTGAACCGCCAGTACCCTGCATGTACAGCACATGTTGCCATCTGACCATTGCACAAGTTAAAGTTCAGTCTTTTAATTGGGATTTCTGTTAAGGCCGGATAAATCTCACCTGCGACAAGCATGTGCATATCCCAGCTGTGCAAGCTGTCCTGCTGACTTATTAGTTGGCAATCAAGAGCAGGCTTAGAAGAAAAAAATGCTATGTGGATTGGAAGAGGTAAAAAGAACAGATAAATTAGCTTACTGAGTGCAGTTGGTAACAGTGCCACTTGGTACATCAGTGGGATAAAACAATTGTTAATAATCTTACAGAAGCATTTTGATAAGCTTTTGTACAATATATGGCAGCAAAAGAAATTTGGAGTTAATTTTGGGATCTCCACTTCTCCACCTCAAAGGTCTCTGTTGTTACTTCAAAAGCAAGCAAGACCGAACCAGGGGGATACAGCAGAATCAGGGCTTAAAATATAATGGTTTCACCCTCAAGACATTTCAGGAAAACATCTTTTATTTCAATATTTTCAAAAGTGGCTACCCTCCTGGTTGGAATCACAATGCCAGTGCTGTTTCTGAAGCTGTGGGTGGAAGGACATGCATCATATTCCCCTTTTAGTTGACAAACAGGTTAAAAACCCACTTTTTGGCATTAATAATGGCCCGCTGATCAAATGGAAAAACTGTGCATTTGCTAAATGAGGATTTCATACAAGTGTAGATTTTCCAAGATCTCTTTGGTTCCTGCTGCAAGTTCCAATCTGAAAATTGTGAACAAGATGGCTGCGATTTTTTGTCACTTTATTTCATCTGATGGGGAATTCAGAAAGCTAAATTGGTGCAAATCAAATCATAGAAAATCATAGAATCCTACAGTACAGAAAGAGGCCATTCGGCCCATCGAGTCTGCACCGACCACAATCCCACCCAGGCCCTACCCCCATATCCCTACATATTTACCTGCTAATCCCTCTAACCTACGCATCTCAGGACACTAAGGACAATTTTTTTTAGCCAATCAACCTAACCCACACATCTTTGGACTGTGGGAGGAAACCGGAGCACCCGGAGGAAACCCAAGCAGACACGAGGAGAATGTGCAAACTCCACACAGACAGTGACCTAAGCCGGGAATCGAACCCAGGTCCCTGGAGCTGTGAAGCAGCAGTGCTAACCACTGTGCTACCGTAATCGCATTAAATCTGCCAGTTATGTAAACCCGCTACTGAGAATTATGGAAATGGACAACCGTGGTACACCAGCATGAACAGAATGAATTTTCATTCACATGTCTTTCACAACATTGCAAGGCACTTAATCATCAATTAAGTACTTTTAAAAAATAAGTGCAGTCTCTGTTATAATGTTGAGAAATTAAGCAGCCAATTAACACAAGTGAGGTCCTAAGAACAGCTTGAAAATAAATGACCAGATAATCTGTGTTAATAGCTGCTGGCTGAGGTACAGATATTGGCCAGTACATCAGGAGAACTTACCTGCTTTAGGAATAGTACCATGGAGTATTTCACATCTATCAGAGATGGGTCAGGCATTGGAGAGGTTGGGTCTTGGAGTGGGGGTGTAGTGTCGGATTAGGCCTTGGGAAGGAGTTGTGTCCAGCTTTGGGGGGGGGGGGGGGGGGGAGAGCATGTGGGGGGAGGAGAGAGAGAAGATGGTGGGGGCAGATAGGGTTGTGCCTCTGTGTGTGTATGTGGGGGGGGGGGGGGCGGAGGGGGAGAGGTGGTAGGATAGGTTGGCGAGTTCTGTGGGTTTGGGGGAAGGGTTCCAACACGACTCTGCTCTCTGGTCTGTGTGGAACTATACCAAATGCTTTCTGGAAGTCCGCGTACACCGCATCAACAGCATCACCTTCATCAGCCCTCTCTGTTACCTCTACAACAAACTCTGGAAAGTTAGTTAAACATAACTTTCCCTTAAGAAATTCATGCTGTCTTTCCTTAATTAATTCACATTTGTCCACATATTATTTTTGTCCCGGATTATTATTTATTACAAGTTTCCCCACCACTAAAGTGGACTGGCCCGTAGTTCCTGGGCTTATCTTTACATCCTTTTTCAAACAAAGGTGTAATATTTGCAAATCGCCAGTACTCTGCCACCAACGCTGAGTCTAAGGAAGACAAGAAAATTATGCCAGTGCCTCTTCAGTTTTCACTCTAACATCCTTGGATGCATCTCATCCTGTCCTGGTGCTTTATCAGTACAGACATCATATACAATACCTCTTCCTTATTGATTTTAAATCCTTCTAGTGTTTGAATTAACTCCTTTTTCACCGTGGCCTGGGAATTATTTTCTTCCTTGGTAAAGACAGATGCAAAGTATTTATTTAATGCTTCAGCAATGTCCGCTGCCTCCATGTGTAAATCCCCTTTTTGGTCCAAAACCAGCCCTATTCCTCCTTTTACCATCCTCTTACTATTTTTATGCCTATAGAAGACTTTGGCATTCCCTTTTAAAGCATTCCTTTAAAGGAAAGCAGCATCATACTTAATGAAAGTAGAGTTGTTTTTCTGTAGACAGTGCCTTCATATTCTCACTCTACTACAGTGTTTCTTCCATACGAGATCTTAGGATCATAGAAACATGAATAGGTCATTCAGCTTATTGAGGCCAATCCAGCATTCAGCTGGATCATGAATTATCTGTACTACTTCTCCATTTACCTGCCTTAGCCCCAAACCCCTTGGAAACTTTACCTAACAAATATCAATCTCATTCTTAAAAGCCCATTGTTTCAGTATTCACAGTCTTTTGAGGGAATGAATTTCAGGTTACTATCAGGAAAAAGTGCTTCCTGATTTATCTCCTAAATGGCCATCTCGAATTTAAAATTATGCCTTCTTCTCCACTCTCCCATCAGAGGAAATGAGGTCGCATAAAATCTGCCAGTTATGTAAACCCATTACTAAGAATGACTGAAATGGACAACCATGGTACACCAGCAACAACAGAAAGAATTCTCATTCACGTCTTTCACAGCAGCGCAAGGCACTTCACCATCAATTAAGTACTTTTTTAAAAAAGCCTGTGTTATAATGTTGAGCGCTAAAGTTGGGATAGTTGAAGCAAGAATGGGTGCAAGAATTGTGATGTGGAATTATCCTGTGCCTGTTGCTTCCAATGTTCATGCCTGCATCCTGCTTGCCAATTAATATGGGGCAGAACACTCCCACGGTCCTGCCAGTGGGTCAACGGCGAGTGGGACGAGCAGGAGTCCAAAAATCGGTTTCACTCGAGTGAATTTCCCATGGGATCTTCTGCCATGGTGGATTGGGAAACCCACTGAAGACTGGCGTGAACTTGATTTGCATCCCACGGATGGGGTGCAGATGAAGGCCTGATTGGGATCTTGTGGGAACACAGACTGGTCCAGAACATTTCTGGAACACCCTGGGGTGCAGAAGTCAGTAATCACCTCAACAATGCCTGGGGATGTCTCCAGAGTTTGGGATGGAGGCCGCCAGCAACCCTGGATTCCTGATCCAGGACAAACAAGGGTAGATGGAAAACAGGATACTGCCTTTGCTGGCAGCCCTCCTCTAATCTCGCAGCTGGCCCTACTCTGCGGCATCTCTGCTCATTCCCTCAATCTGTATTCCAAGTGGAATGTCTACTACTGCACCCAGGTCCGGAAGCAACTAGTTTGTGCAGAAGTCATTAAGTCAGGACTAATTCCCTCAGCACCTGCCACAAAAGGTCATTGACCTGAAACATTTTTAAAAAAATCTCCCTTGAAGCTGCTTGACCTACTGAGTATTTCCCAGATTATCTGTTTTAATTTCACTCACTGTAAGACTTTTGGAAATTTAAAGAACTCTAGAAAGCATCAGACGGATGAATAATTGTCACCACTGCCGGGGGAAATTAATCAGCAACTAACCTGAAATGATTTGATGATGTCTGTAAGTGGCGGGCTGTTTTTTCTGCTTCCGAACACAAATTGAGCAGTGTGTGATTAAGGAGCATTGAGCTCCAAAATGGCACCACTGGCATCAAATCAGTATGCCTACTCTGTATACATCTAGCTAAAGTGCACTGTCTGCACTTAACACCTTCACCAATTGGCATCCAGCACAACTTACGTCAGAAAAGTGTGAGCGCATCAGGGACACCATTTTCAACATCTAAGGTCACTTGTAGCACCCAGAAAATGGGTGTTACAAATTCAAATTTACACTGTCTGAATCTATTCCATTGTATTCTTCTATCATTTTAAAACATAAAATCACTCAATCAATCTGAATACTCAAGGGAATACAAACCAAGTGATAAATTCATCTGCAATCCCTGCACTTTTTACACATATATGCAAAAGTTTTCTTCTAGTATTAAATCTAAATTAAACCCCAAGGCTTTTTACTCTTATGTGAGGAATAAAAGAATGACCAGGGTGAGGTTAGGGCCGGTCAAGGACAGTGGTGGGAACTTGTGTATGGAATCAGTAGAGATAGGCGAGGTGATGAATGAATACTTTTCTTCAGTGTTCACCAAGGAGAGGGGCCATGTTTTTCAGGAAGAGAAGGTGTTACAGGCTAATAGGCTGGAGGAAATAGATGTTCGGAGGGAGGATGTCTTGGCAGTTTTGAATAAACTGAAGGTCGATAAGTCCCCTGGGCCTGATGAAATGTATCCGAGGATTCTTTGGGAGGCGAGGGATGAGATTGCAGAGCCTTTGGCTTTGATCTTTGGGTCCTCACTGTCCACGGGGATGGTGCCAGAGGACTGGAGAGTGGCAAATGTTGTTCCTCTGTTTAAGAAAGGGAATAGAAATGACCCTGGTAATTATAGACCGGTTAGTCTGACTTCGGTGGTTGGTAAATTGATGGAAAAGGTCCTTAGGGATGGGATTTACGACCATTTAGAAAGATGCGGATTAATCCGGGATAGTCAGCACGGATTTGTGAAGGGCAAATCGTGCCTCACAAATTTGATAGAATTTTTTGAGGAGGTAACTAGGTGTGTTGATGTAGGTAGGGCGGTTGATGTCATATACATGGATTTTAGTAAGGCGTTTGATAAGGTCCCCCATGGTCGGCTTATGATGAAAGTAAGGAGGTGTGGGATAGAGGGAAAGTTGGCCGATTGGATAGGTAACTGGCTATCTGATCGAAGACAGAGGGTGGTGGTGGATGGAAAATTTTCGGACTGGAGGCAGGTTGCTAGCGGAGTGCCGCAGGGATCGGTGCTTGGTCCTCTGCTCTTTGTGATTTTTATTAATGACTTAGAGGAGGGGGCTGAAGGGTGGATCAGTAAATTTGCTGATGACACCAAGATTGGTGGAGTAGTGGATGAGGTGGAGGGCTGTTGTAGGCTGCAAAGAGACATAGAGAGGATGCAAAGCTGGGCTGAAAAATGGCAAATGGAGTTTAACCCTGATAAATGTGAGGTGATTCATTTTGGTAGGACAAATTTAAATGTGAATTACAGGGTCAAAGGTAGGGTTCTGAAGACTGTGGAGGAACAGAGAGATCTTGGGGTCCATATCCACAGATCTCTAAAGGTTGCCACTCAAGTGGATAGAGCTGTGAAGAAGGCCTATAGTGTGTTAGCTTTTATTAACAGGGGGTTGGAGTTTAAGAGCCGTGGGGTTATGCTGCAACTGTACAGGACCTTGGTGAGACCGCATTTGGAATATTGCGTGCAGTTCTGGCCACCTCACTATAAGAAGGATGTGGAAGCGCTGGAAAGAGTGCAGAGGAGATTTACCAGGATGCTGCCTGCTTTGGAGTGTCGGTCTTATGAGGAAAGGTTGAGGGAGCTGGGGCTGTTCTCTCTGGAGCGGAGGAGATTGAGGGGAGACTTAATAGAGGTTTATAAAATGATGAAGGGGATAGATCGAGTGAACGTTCAAAGACTATTTCCTCGGGTGGATGGAGCTATTACAAGGGGGCATAACTATAGGGTTCATGGTGGGAGATATAGGAAGGATATCAGAGGTAGGTTCTTCACGCAGAGAGTGGTTGGGGTGTGGAATGGACTGCCTGCAGTGATAGTGGAGTCAGACACTTTAGGATCATTTAAGCGGTTATTGGATAGGCACATGGAGCACACCAGGATGGTAGGGAGTGGGATAGCTTGATCTTGGTTTCAGATGAAGGTCGGCACAACATCGTGGGCCGAAGGGCCTGTTCTGTGCTGTACTGTTCTATGTTCTATGTTCTATGATTTCAAAATTGCATTGAATTTTCACTGTGTCGTCATACTTTTTACAGATCCTTCCTGAAGCTTATATCTGTTGCTGTTAAAAATGTTTATCTAGTTTAATGGATGGTTTTGAAATTATACTGACCTTTATGCTTTTACAACAGGATAAGCAATTCAGAAAATACAAAAAAAGCGTGGTCTTAGGTAGTAAAATGGAGATATGGAGAAATTTAGTGGAGGGTGGGGGCCCGTCTGGTTTCAAGATGGAGGGGGAAGTGATTGTCTAAAGCTGTTGAACTCAATGTTAGTCCCGAAGGCTGTGTTGTAATCCCTGGAACATTGCAGCAGTCCAAGAATAGACACGTGGGCATGAGAATAAGATGCTGAGCTGAAATGGCACGCAACCAGAAGGTTGGGGTCATCCTTGTGGATGGAACAAAGATGGTCTGCAGAGCGGTTATCCAGTCTCTCTTTGGTTTCCCCAATATAGAGGAGGCCACCTTGGGAGCAGCGAAAACTGCAGACCAAGTTGAAGGAGATGCAAGTGAAAGGCTGCTTCAACTGAAAGGAGCGTTTGGGCCCTTGAACAGTGAGGAGGGGGGAGGTAAAGGGACAGGTGTGGAGGATGATCCGTTGAATATGGAGGTTGCTGGGGTGAAAACTGAAGAAGGACCCTGTCATGGTTCTGGGAGGGAGGGGAAGCAGTAAAGGCAGAGGTATGGGAGATGAGTTGGACATGGTTGAGTGCTCTGTCAACCACAGTGCGGGGGAATCCTTAGTTGAGGAAAAAGACCGACGTGTCCAAAGCGCTATTTTCGAAAGTGGCATCATCAGAACAGATGTAGTGGGAACGGAAAAACTGTAAGAATGGAATGGAATAGAGTCCTTACAGGGGGCGGGGTGTGAGAAGCTGTAGTCGTGGTAGCTATGGAAATTGGTGGGTTTCTAATGAATATTAGTGGTCAGTCTATCATCAGAAATGGAGACGGAGCAGTCAAGGAAGGGAAAGGAAGTGTTGAAAATAGACCACATGAAGCAGAGAAGGGAGGAAATTGGAAGCAAAATTGATAAATATTTCAAGGTCCAGACAGGAGCATGAAGTGGTAGCAATACAGTCATTGATGTGACAGAGGAAGAGTTGATGGAGGGGGCCTGAGTAAGACTGGAACAAGGAGTGTTCCACATACCCCACAAAGAGACAGGCATAACTGGGATCCATGTGGGTATCCATAGTCACACCTTTTATTTGCAGGAAATGAGATAAATCAAAGGAGAAATTATTTAGTGACAGGACAAGTTCAGCTCGGCAGAGGAGAGTGGTGGTGGATGGGGATTGTTCGAGCCTTATTGAGACAAGGAGGCGGTTCGGGCTGGGAAACTGAAATTTTTTGATGTGATGTAGGGCATCGGAGGAATCACGAATGTACGTGGGAAGGGAGTGAACAAGAGGAGTGAGGCTGGTGTCAAGGTAGGAAGAGACGAGTCCAGTGAGGCAGGGACAGGCTGATACAAAGGCTGAAACCCTACCACTTCGCTCATCCCGGAATCTGAGCGGACAAGGCTCCCAGAACAGAAATCGCCATTGGCCTCAGGCAGGATTTTACATCTCGCCTGAGCGAGGCCATAAAATCCCGCCAAATGGGTCTAGCTGGGCATTCCTATTTGGGGATTTTGCGAAGGAGATTGAAGAGGGCTGTGCTGGGTTGGGAAACTGAGGTTGAAAGCTGGCTGGTGGGCGGGGGCGGGGAGAGAAAGAGATATCCCCAGAGCCTATGAGGTCAGTGACAGTCCTGGAAACTATAACTTGATGTTTCCTGATGGAGTCATGGTCAAGTGGCAGATAGAAGGATGTGTTTGAGATTGGCGCTCAGCCTCTGCGAGGTAAAGGTCAGGTCGCTGGATAACAACAGCAACACCCTTGTTAGCAGGTTTGATGACCAAGTCAGGGTAGGATTTGAGAGACCAGAGTGCAGCCAGTTCTGAAGGAGACAGGTCGGAGTGGCTGGGGGAGGCAGAGAAATTGAGGCGGCCAAGGCCACGCTGACAGTTCTCAATGAAACGATCAAGAGCAGGTCAAGGGCCAGAGGGTGGAGTCCAGGTAGAGGGAGAAGACGAGAGGCGGGTGAAAGGATCCATTGAACTGAGGGAAGACTCCTGCCCAAAGAAGTGAAGTAAGAAGTCTCACAACACCATGCTGGTGTTGTGAGACTTCTTACTGTGCTTACCCCAGTCCAACGCCGGCATCTCCACATCAAAGAAGTGAACACAGAGATAGAGGCAAGGGAAGAAGAATTAAGCATTGTGTCGAGCTGTGTCACATAATATATCTGTGCTCAAACACCTACAAATATCTCAATTATCATCCTCTGTGATGCTTAAGTTTCCTTGTTTTCTGATCTTTAAATCCTCATTTTCATTTCATTTAATCCTGTCCCTAACAAACAATATCTACAGTAAGCATTCACCAAGTCTAACAGCTTAAATGCTGTCCTGTGAATGTCTAGTTCTTATTGGTGGGATTGCAATACTCAAAACAGTTTACAGTATAGCACTGTTCTGAATATAGATACTCATTGAAAAAATAAATAAAAGTTCTGGAGCTGCAGCTCCGATTGTCTCCATCTCTCCAGGTATTATCTTTTACCACTTCTGCATGAGCTGTATTTAATTTGGGAGTTTGAAGCATTTAATCTCTTTCACTGCTGTGCTGATATTCTCCTGTTCTTTGAACTCACTAATGGAGTTCAATTTTTAATAATTGCCCTCATCTCCCTGCCCTGCCTACACGATTTGCATGAATTATTTATGCCTGGCCTTTAACAAGGCTTTAACCAGCAAATACTTCAGTTTCACTAACTTTCCTGACTATTTATGGATAGCAGCAGTCTAGCATTAAAGACAAATGAATAATCCATTATTATTTTACACTAGTTATGCGCAGCAACCATCATTAAAATTAGTAACCTAGGGAACATATGTTCCAATGTTTCTCCACTCATTTTATTTTCCAATATTCATAGAATCCCTACAGTGCAAGGGGCAGCAATTCGGCCCATCAAGTCTGCACTGACTCAGCATCTTACCCAGGTCCACACACCCCACCCACCTGCCTGATCCCTGTAATCCACCTTACCTACACATCTTGGGACAATAAGGGGCAATTTAGCATTGTCAATCCACCTAACCATCACATCTTTGGACTGTGGGAGAGAATGGGAGCACCCAGAGGAAACTAACGCAGAAATGGAGAGATGTGCAAACTCCACACAGACAGTTACCCAAGGCTGGAATCGAAACCGGGTCCCTAGCGCTGTGAGACACCAGTGCCACCGTGCCACCCTACTGCAGAATTGAAAAATTGTGAGAGTTAGCTGCCAGGTATCCTCGCCCCAGGTTTGAAAATAACAAGAGCATAATATTATCAAAAAAGACTTCTAACTTAAAAGCATTTTTTAAAAGTTTACTTGGTCGTATGAACATATGAATAATGACAGGAAAAGACCAACTAGGTCAAACTAACCTATCTCACAGAATTGTAATACCTTGTGTATCACAATATATGCACCCTCCACTTCACCCCTGATCATGTGATCTTCTGGGAGAAATGTAAAACCAGACAGAAACTGAGGCAAATTCAGAGGAAAAGAATCTGAGAAGTTTATCTTTGACCATACCTACTGCTGATGTGATCTTAACCAGTCCAAGCAATCTCCCTGATCCTGATAATACTGTGCAGTGTCTAACCTTTTGCAAGGGGTGATCTCCAACTCAGTTAGATACAAGCTCCTGACTTAAGAAATTCAGTGAACAGCCATACACCACAAAAGCTGTCAGTTTGTTCCACCAGGAGCTTGGAAAACAAACAGTCTCCAAAACATCTAACCTGGATATGAACATTAAAAACTTATACCACTTAAACTCTTGATGCGCTTAAACCTATTTCATTGAAACAAACAGTTAACCCTTATGCAATATATATACCCTGTATCAGTTTGCCCTTAAGTCTCTATAAGGCTTGAGGTCAACCCATTTTCTTTTAAGTTTTTTTGGAATCCCATTTTAACCCATGTTTTCTTTTGATCGAATTTTTGAGTATTGCTGAAAAAAAGACACGTCAAAGCTTTTCATCTTGCACTCATCAGGACATTTCACAAGAACATCAGAATAATGGGAAAACAGTGACGCTAGGTATATAGACCATACATCCCACTGACTGGCAACGGATTGCATCAAACAGTATGTTCCAGCTGCAGTTCGCAATGGGCAAGGTACAGACTGTACACACTCAGTCCGTACTTGCAAAACTCAAAACACAGGGCATGATTTTCTGCAGTGTGTTTTGTGGCAGCAGAGGTGGCCCATCATTGGCAGGTGCCATATCTTCTGATCTTGCCGCTGTAAATGGGGTTTCCGGTTGTTTACAGCCTCCGCCACTAGAGTTGCAGATGGCAGGAACAGCCGGAAAATCCTGCCCACAGCGTCCATCATTAGATGTGATTTCACGATTGAACATTTGCTGAATAATCCTCAGTGTGCTAAGAACTATGCTGACAACGTATTTAAGATTGTCAACTGGGCTCGCAGTGTGGCACATTTGCATGTATTGGAAGCTACATATATTAATACATACAGCTCTGTTTTTAACAGACGGAAAGAACAGGTACACACATTGCCCCTGTTTCAGCTAAACAAAATGAGTGACAGCCATTCGCTGATTCATTCCCCAGTGCAATGCCTTGTCAAATCAGGGTTAAGCTGCCTGGTTTAAATTTCAAACGTTGGCAGTAATCTGCCAATTTCTGTAGTTAAGAACCCCCCTGCTGTTAAATGTGAGGGTGCTCCAAAGCCCCAAAGGGTAATTGGAACACTGGTGTATATTTTCAATTTGGCATAATGTGAGAAAGATATGCAAACCAGGGAGGAATAGTCCAGTCTTGTTGAGATCAATTAAAAAAGAATATTTCTTAAGTTCAAAAGAAACATATGACAACAGTACACTGAATTACATTAATGGCTATATGCCCGCAATATCTCAAGAAGTTACCCTTTGTTCCCAACTACTGACATTTCCTGAACTCTGTCCCTTTTCTCCCAATCAACATCCAATATTAAGTAACTCTACGGACTAAATCAAGAATATAGTTACCACCCCCACAGGTTATTTTACAGGTTTGGGAAACCTGTCTTCAGTATTTAGCGGAGAGATTCTTCTTGGTTCAAGCTCTGATTTTGAGAGCAGCCTTTCAGCAACAGCTTGGTTTCAGGAGAGCCTGCTTTCTGCGGCTGGGTGTGGCTATGACAGTAGCTGTTTCTCTACCTTTTTCTCCAGTTACCTTGCCACAGATTGATTGTTTCTTCGCTTTGATGTTACCTACCCTGTCCAGGCTTTCACTTATCTCTTCACTTTAGTCAGCTCTTCCATACACCATTGTTTTCCCCGAGTCACTTAGGTAAACACTAATTCACATCTCAAAAACACCCCTTCGGACAACTGTACTTATCGGTTCCCCCTTTATCCCATTTCTTTATCATATTTTAAATCTCAATTCCATTTTTAAAATCTTGATTTCCCTCAATTCTCAACACCTTCAACTGGTGCATTTGCCATGGCAAATACCTCCACCAGAGTCCACTTGCCCACCAACCAACATTCTTTTCACATGCAGTATAACTTGTTGTTCTTCACCTTTTATTGGTATTGTTGAGTCCTGATGAGTGCAAGATGAAAAGCTTTGACGTGTCTTTTTTATTAATGCTTGTACAGTAAGTTGCTTTAGATATGATACTCATACTTGCAAACAACACTCAGATGTCCTGTGTGCAAGAATGGACAAAGAGTGGTGAAACAGAGGAAGATTGCATGACTGAAGAAATTGAGAAAAGAAAATGCGTAGAGGTTGAAGATGTTCCAACACAGAACAGACCATACATGGCAAATAACAAACAGAAATGAGCCCTCTGACAAAAAGAATGAAGTTTGAAGCTGGCTTCAAGCTAACAGTCGTAACATTTGTTAAGTTGTCAAATAACTGTGTTGCAGGAAGGAAATCTGGTATTAGTAAAAAAAAACTGGTGTGAGAATAGAAGGAGGAGGAATCTGTCTGATGAAGATGCCCAAATATTCCATGAGAATGGGGACCAGCCACTCACCTGATCTGGAGATGTTTCAAAATAGGCCCTCGAAAACTGTCATGATGCTGACATTGTCATCAGGAATGTACTGTGAATATACACACTTATGTAAGTCAAACCAAATCCTGAATCCAGCAAAGGTCTCAGAGAAACAACTAGTTGATGTAACTGTTTTAGGGAATGAAAATGTCACGTGTTGTAGCAGAAGACTAAGATTGCTCATAAAACTGCTCGTAAAATGCAGAATATCCAATTCACTGGATAGGGAGGAAGATGCTTGGTTGTGGAGGGATGATTCTGGAACTGGAAGTGCTAAATCTTATCATGATGCCATACCCAAAGTGACTTGGAATGAATTTAATGAACTCTTTGCGTCAGATGCCAAAGGCAATGGCCGAAAATTTCCGGCCCTTCCCACCAGCAGGACCTTCTGATTCCGCCGATGATGATCCCCCAACGATGTATTCCCCGGCAGCGGAGGTTGCGGTGCACGCCGAGCCCTGTAGACACTGGCAGGACCGGAAGATCCCACCTCTAGCCTATGGCAGGCTGCCTCTGCTGCTGGAAAATGCAAGCGGGGAGGCTGGAAAATCCCACCCAATGAATTTGATGTTGTTAAAACATTTTGATTGCAGTTAAAGTATCCTTATTGAATTCATTCATTCAATAACATGTGTTACATTGATTTAATTTGAAATATCAGTTTGTTTCTCACGCTCGTGGCTCACATTTTAAATTTGGCATTGAAAGAATTGTTCGAGGTTTCACAAGTCGATTCATACGCCATGCTCTACGGAAATTGCCAATCATGGGACCTTTCAGTGATGCCTACATGACAACAATCACTGGCCGTCAAATAAATTTATTCTATGTGAAATACAATGACCATTACAAAGATGAAGAGTATTTTAATATTTAAAAAAGGTAAAGTCACCAAAATTCCAGGTGACCAAAGGCTGCTGTCTCTCCTTTGATGGAGAGAGCTGACTGGTGGTGATTTAACCTAAGAATCACCACACCTCAGGCGAGGGGCAAGGTTGAGAGGGCAGAGCCTTCATGAATAACCTCGGCTGGTACACGAATTGAACTCATGCTGTTGGCATCATTCTGAATCACGAACCAGCTATCTGGCCAACTGAACTAACCTACCTCCCATTTTAATATTATCCTAGTACTAAAGTCACATCCAGGAGTATTGCTTTCATCTGCAACTATCTTTACATTCTAGTTGTAATTGTTGTAAACATTAAAGACCTAATTCGCAATGAATTAGAAGTTTTATTGCAATTATCCTGCAATTGGCACCAGTAAAGCAGATATATTGTGGATTGCAGTAACTCCATTATTCAGTGAGCATCTGCAGACTTTTGTTGCACTTTTACAAATGATATAATTGGCCTCTTATTGCATCCCATGACTACAAGCAAAGTAAAGTCACGTGTTGTTTTGGAAATCAACAGAATAGCTAATGCAGCAGAAGAATACAAAAAAGGGGACGGTGGCAAGTCAGCTCTGAAAAAACTACTTCCTACAAAGGTGACTAGTACTAAAGTGAACTTTCCAGATGGATCAAGCTCAGGTTCACGGGAGACCATGAAAAATAAACGGCAACAAAATACTTTCTCAAACAAAGAAAACCTCTCAAATCATGAGAGTTCCCCACACATTCAAAGCGGAATGTTCTGATGTAGAAACAGTTTTATTTCTTATTCAGTTGGGTATCATTGTGCCCAAGAAAATAATTTATTTATTTGAGTTCTGGTAAGGCAGGGTTTTTGGTATTCTCTTTTCTTTTGGGATGGGGGAGGGGTGGAACAGAGGACTGAATGACACCTTTTGGCTTGATTTATCTACGTTAAGTGTAGTGTGGTCATACTTACAGAGGTGCAGTCAGTGCTGATACAATGGTGAAGTTGACTGAAGACGATCAGCTGCACAATACTGGCCTTCATTCAAATTATTGGGGCAATTGCGATGCTGTCCACTTTCTACACATTTCCAATATGCTTTATGAATAGTTTGGAAGCTTCAGTAATTAGAAACAAGCTTTTCACAAACATTTCAAGAGCATGTCTAACATAAGGTGGTATAATTGAGCAGTTAGTTCCAGCTCCAATGCACTGCCCTACAAAGTGGTGGAATGGTTTGAGATTCTCCGGCCCCTGTAATGGGCTGAGAGGCAGGAAAGAAACAGCGCTTTTCTGCTCCTGCTGAATTTAATGGCAGAATCAGACATACAAGGATCAGGAAGGCAGGTGAAATGGACATCCAGTTGTGGGAAGGGAAACAAGTATCCCTTTACTATTTTCTGGGAAAAAAATAATATTTATATTGTGTGAATGCTGTGGTGCCTTTATGCTTTACAGCATTGAAGAACAAACAGATAGGTGAATAAAACTGGCAATCTTCAAGTGCAACTAGTGGTTAGGTCCCCCCCCCCCCCCTCAAACAGTACAGTCTGGACATGACATAGATTTGTTCCATTCCATTCTGAAGATGCCAAACTTTCAGATAATAACACAGTTCAATATTGTGTTGGGGTTGCAGGGGCACTTTTAACCCTACCCACCTGCATGCATGCAGTGAGGTGGTTTACCAGACAACATCTCAGTCACTTCCTTCAATTTTAACCTGCTCTTCTGACCAGGTGGCAGGTGTGAGAAAATAAAACCAATGGGATCTCTTCTTTAACTATCCAGATTGGACTCTGATGGTCTTTTCAGGACTACCATTTTAATCAGTAGATTGAGTGGGGATGTAGTTGTGTTTTTCCACCAGGTTAAACTAGTGGGAAGAATTGGGACCTGAAGAGGCCAAAAGAGGTGATTTTTAAAAAAAAACTTTATTTTACTTTCGTCATGGAGTTGGAGTGCTGCACTGTACCCCACAAATAATATCTAGGCCTCCTCGTCCAAATCACAAGGCCCTCCCAAAACAATCTCCCCATGACTGGTATGAGAATGGTCAAGTCCTGGATTTGGGCTTGAATTCAGAAGCTTTGCAGCCACATACATTACCACTATGCCAAGAAGGCACATGTAATGCCTAAAAGTACATTTTGTGGATCAATCACTGTACTCTAATGAAAAAAGTACACCTAATATTTTTGAAAAATTTTAGGCAGCAACATATAATCAGATCCTTCCATTATGTTCATTGACTGCTATCTCAATCAGAAAATTCCACATTGACAAGATTAAAAGAAATAAGAGTAGGCGCGTCTGGCATGTGGGAGTCTTTTAAGGAACGATTGATAAGGCTGCAGGATAGGCATGTGCCTGTAAAAAGGAAAGATAGGAAAGGTAGGATTCGAGAGCCGTGGATAACCAGGGAAATTGAGGATCTGATTAAAATGAAAAGGGAGGCGTACGTTAAGTCCAGGCAACAGAAAACAGATGGAGCTCTGGAGGAATACAGAGAGAGTAGGAAAGAACTCAAACAGGGAGTTAGAAGGGCAAAAAGAGGTCATGAGATGTTCTTGGCAGGCAGGATTAAGGAGAATCCTAAGGCATTCTATTCATACGTTAGGAACAAAAGAGTTGTCAGGGAGAAAATCGGACCTCTCAGGGACAAAGGAGGGGAATTATGCTTAGAACCCAAGGGAATAGGGGAGATCCTAAATGAATACTTTGCATCGGTATTCACGAAGGAGAGGGGCGTGTTAACCGGGAGTGTCTCGGAGGGAGGTGTTGACCCGTTAGAGAAAATCTCCATTACAAGAGAGGAAGTGTTAGGTTTTTTAGGGAACATTAAAACTGACAAAGCCCCAGGGCCTGATGGCATCTATCCTCGACTGCTCAGGGAGACGAGAGATGAAATTGCTGGGCCTCTGACGGAAATCTTTGTCGCTTCTTTGGACACGGGTGAGGTCCCTGAGGATTGAGGATAGCGAATGTGGTCCTGTTGTTTAAGAAGGGTAGCAGGGATAACCCAGGAAATTATAGGCCGGTGAGCTTGACGTCCGTGGTAGGGAAGTTGTTGGAGAGGATTCTTAGAGACAGGATGTATGTGCATTTAGAACGGAACAATCTCATTAGTGACAGACAGCATGGTTTTGTAAGAGGGAGGTCGTGCCTTACAAATTTGGTGGAGTTTTTTGAGGAAGTGACAAAAACGGTTGATGAAGGAAGGGCCGTGGATGTTGTCTATATGGATTTCAGTAAGACATTTGACAAAGTCCCACATGGCAGGTTGGTTAAGAAGGTTAAGGCTCATGGGATACAAGGAGAAGTGGCTAGATGGGTGGAGAACTGGCTTGGCCATAGGAGACAGAGGATAGTGGTCGAAGAGTCTTTTTCCGGCTGGAGGTCTGTGACCAGTGGTGTTCCGCAGGGCTCTGTACTGGGACCTCTGCTATTTGTGATATATATAAATGATTTGGAAGAAGGTGTAACTGGTGTAATCAGCAAGTTTGCGGATGACACGAAGATGGCTGGACTTGCGGATAGTGAAGAGCATTGTCAGGCAATACAGCAGGATATAGATAGGCTGGAAAATTGGGCGGAGAGGTAGCAGATGGAGTTTAATCCGGATAAATGCGAAGTGATGCATTTTGGAAGAAATAATGTAGGGAGGAGTTATACAATAAATGGCAGAGTCATCAGGAGTATAGAAACACAGAGGGACCTAGGTGTGCAAGTCCACAAATCCTTGAAGGTGGCAACACAGGTGGAGAAGGTGGTGAAGAAGGCATATGGTATGCTTGCCTTTATAGGACGGGGTATAGAGTATAAAAGCTGGAGTCTGATGATGCAGCTGTATAGAACGCTGGTTAGGCCACATTTGGAGTACTGCGTCCAGTTCTGGTCGCCGCACTACCAGAAGGACGTGGAGGCATTAGAGAGAGTGCAGAGAAGGTTTACCAGGATGTTGCCTGGTATGGAAGGCCTTAGCTATGAGGAGAGATTGGGTAAACTGGGGTTATTCTCCCTGGAAAGACGGAGAATGAGGGGAGATCTAATAGAGGTGTACAAGATTATGAAGGGGATAGATAGGGTGAACGGTGGGAAGCTTTTTCCCAGATCAGAAGTGACGTTCACGAGGGGTCACGGGCTCAAGGTAAGAGGGGCGAAGTATAACTCAGATATTAGAGGGATGTTTTTTACACAGAGGGTGGTGGGGGCCTGGAATGCGCTGCCAAGTAGGGTGGTGGAGACAGGCACGCTGACATCGTTTAAGACTTACCTGGATAGTCACATGAGCAGCCTGGGAATGGAGGGATACAAACGATTAGTCTAGTTGGACCAAGGAGCGGCACAGGCTTGGAGGGCCGAAGGGCCTGTTTTCTGTGCTGTACTGTTCTTTGTTCTTTGTTCTAAGCCTGCCTTACCATTCAGTAGAATCTGACTAATCATGGTTGATATGATTGTGTGTGCCCTCATAATCTTTGAATCCCAGCGGATAAAATTATAAAAAATTAATTAGTGCCCAACTCACCCTCCGCCTACTTATAAGATCCCAGGGAATAAATAGAGAACTCCCCTGTTCTTCTTCAAAGTAGGAGCATGGAATCTTTTCTATCCACCTGAAAGGACAGATAGGGCCTCAGATCAACGTTCCATCTGAAAGATGGCAGCTGTAACAGTGCAGCACCTCCTCAATAGGGAGTCCTCACTTAAAGTTATGGCTGTGCTGAAAATAATGATTTTAAATGAAATGACTTTAAGTGAATCATGGGTTCCTATAGAACTCAATGTTAAAGCCAGAGTTAAGTTCCTTCAGACATTTGACATCTTGCACAAGTTGAAATACTGTACCATACATGTGCAGTGCTATGCTGAAATAACTCAAATATAAAATAACCCATTAAATATAAAAATACAATACATAATATAATTTAAAAAAATTGCACTCCCTTCAGTTCAGTAATTTTAGATTGAGCAGGCTCCATCTAGTGACAGTAGTTGGTCAATGCATGAAGCTGCTGGAATGCTGGAACTGACAACCTACACTGAATAACCTGTGCCACCAAATGAAGCCCGGGGTTTTCAGTTTAGAATGGGAGCCAAAAGTGGAGCATGCAGTGAAACCAGGGCAAAGCAGCTGAAAATGGACCTTAGTAATAGCAGAGGGTGGGAGTCAAGGGCTGGGAGGCCAGGAAAGGAGGCAAGCCAGAGAGCAATCGAGGAGCTTGGAGCTAGCAGAAAATAAGGAGACTTGGAGGCAGGTTGGACAGCAACATCGGGGGTTGGACGCAGGCCCAAGAACAACATCACTGGGGAGAGGCAGGTCAGAGAACAATGTGAGGAGGCAAGGTGACACAGGGGGAAGAGGGACTGAGGGGTCAAGAGCAGAAGTGCTGCGGGAATGGATTTATGTGCAGGCAGGCAGCCCATAGAAGAGGAAATCTGTGGCAATCGACTTGAGTGAAACTGACAATATTAAACAGATACACTGACACTACTTCATTAACATGCAACATGATGCAATGTTAAGTGAAATGATGTTAAGCGATGAATTGCTCTACTGCGCTGGAGTGGATTTTGAGTCCACAACTCCACGCTTTGTAAATTATATAGGAGGTACTAACATTGATCCCGTTGGGTAAACGTAGTGTAGGTTGACTTCTAAAAATATGAATTTGGAAACATTAATCTTTTGCTTAAGTATTCAGTGCATACAATGTGTATGGTCAGCAGAACTGTACACATATACTCAACGAAATTAATCCTCTGTGTCCTGCATTATAGCACTATACTTTGATAATGAAAACCATTAAAAAAATACATTTGAGCAGGAAAATGGTTAACATGAATACGTTTATCCCACATGCAATGTTTATGGAAAACCAATTCACAGAACAAATGCAAATAGTTACCTGGTGGAACCAGCAGTGGATTTACAGTTAGTGAGGTCCTGTTCTCAGCTTCATTTTCTCTTCTGTCCCTGCACCCCCGCTCTCTCTTCCCCCACTCCTGTGCCCCCACTCTTTCTTACCCCCACTCTGTGCACCCATTCTCTCTTCCCTTTTCCACTTTGTGCACCCATTCTTTCTTGCCTCCCCCACTCTGTGCACCCATTCTGTCCTTCTGCACCCATTCTCTCTCTTCCCCACACCCAAGCACCCATTCTCTCTCCCTTTCCCATCCCCCTCATCAGTGGTATAGTGGGAGATGCAGGAGCTCTAAGAAATTGTGTTGGCCATATAATTTTTCAATCTTCTATTACATTGTTTCCCTATGTATTAATCATTTGTGCCCCCAAACATCAGTAAAACTATGCTTTTTCAGTGAAAGATATTAGTGCTGGCTGGCATTTTATTTGAAACCTGGATTCATTGAATCATTAGTCTTTAGCATAATCAGAATTTGTTTTTCCAAAAAGTTTATTTATTAGTGTCACAAGTAGGCTTACATTAACACTGCAACGAAGTCACTGTGAAAATCCTCTAGTCGCCACACTCCAGCGCCTGTTCAGGTACACTGAGGGAGAATTCAGCATGGCCAATGCACCTTTCTTTCAGACTATGGGAGGAAACCGGAGCACTTGGAGAAAACCATGCAGACACGGCACAGACAGTGACCCAAGCCGGGAATCGAACCCGCATCAGGCAACAGTCCTAACCACTGTGCCGTCCCAAAATTTTGTTATGCAACAGTTTAATTGTGTAATTCAAGCAAATTACAAAAATGCTTTGCTTAAAGATATGGAACAAATCTGGGTAAATAGTTATAATGCAGATCTGCCATAATGGCAGAACTAGCTCAAGGGGCCGAATGACCTCCTCTTGTTCCTATGTAGATATCAATGAATGTTGTTTGGCATGTGTGCAAACATTCATGTATCAAGTTCTTTCTCCAATCAATTCAAAGTAGTCCAGATCTTGAAGAATTATTAGTTAACTTCAGCTATATCTGATAGCTATACATGGAGTCTTGCCATTGTTTTATACTTTGTGAAATGTTTATTTTTGAGGTTACTTTCCCTATGTACCTCCATTAAAGCATTTATATTTCTGCTTAGCATATACTCACCTATTTACGGAAAGAGCATAAATTTTCTGACGATATATGTCAATTATTTTTCTTCTTTATAACTTATTTCCATCAACCAGAACACCCCAATCTCCATTTCTAAAACCTTTCTTTTTACCTGAAAATTGAGCCCATTCTTAAAGTAGGTACCAAATCGTCTGCAATAATAATTTTCTCAACCAAATGAAATCTGATGACACAATGACTATTGATCTGAATTGAGGGGTCGTTAGGACATGGAATGTTCCCATCAAAAACAGTAACTGAAATAGAATCTATCATGTTTCATATCTGAATTTTTTTTTAAAGAGAAATATGGGAAATAGGACAAGACAGATAGTTCTGAGAGTTATGCAGTTACAATGCTTGCCAGAGTAACTTCCTACTATGCTGTGAAATTCTATGACTTCCATATGGAAATTGGATATCATCTCAGGAGTACAGCTACTGATTAAATCTGTTACTTCCCAACATGTTGAGTAAGAAATTCCTGCCTTCACCTTCAACTATCTTTTCCCCTGCCATATTATCTATTGAGTAAGGTAAAACACCCTAATTATTGACCAATTATCACTGTTTCATAATATACATAGCTAATGGTGATGCTTCAAATGAAGCGATTGACAAAACTTCTGGGGCCCAAAGAAACCTCTATATTCCTCTATATTATAGAAAATTTTGTTCTCTATGACCCAAGTCTTGATCCTTGTAAAACATTAATTAGGCTGGGAAGCTTAAAGAGGTCGCAGCTCTACTGCCGGGATTCTATAACATAGGTTTCTGTCTGATTTGAACCTGCTTGTGATAACATAAAGGAGGAAAGGACATCAATCAAAAAGCAGAATACATTGCTCTTTTCTGAGGGAAAGCCGGCTTGAAGTGGACTGACTTGGTCTTGTCTCAATGCTGGGCGGAGAATTTTACCTTCAGAATGTGCTTCTCTCTCCCCGTGAACTGGTGGTGCATTCCTGTTTGCTACTGTGATGGTGGCTACCCCTTGAACACTTCCAGTCGCCAACTGCATCACAAGGCCATGTGACATCTCTCTGTGTGGAGGACACAGAGC